>NC_141685.1:1296094389-1296394389 GCF_964263255.1 Lissotriton vulgaris | reverse complement strand
AATATGGCGCTCCAACTATGGTAGATTAATGGATTGGTTGGAGCAACACATAAAGAGCTGGATCATGCTGCCTCTATCCCTGTCCGTATGACTGGCCATTGCTAAGATGGTCGTTTTGCCCAAGCCCCTCTACCTATTTACGAGCATACCGCTCTCTCACTAACAGTTTCAGGAACAGACTACGCTCCAACATGATCACTCATGCTTGGGCAGGAAAAAAGCCCAGGATAGCTTGGGAAATTTTCACCCTCACATTCGAGCAGGGCAGACTTGGGGCGCCCAACTTCGACCTCTACTGCTGGTGTGCCCAAGCACAATTCGCACATCACCCGATATACCCTACCCCATTCATGCTGCTCACGGCCCCCAAGCAAGATCTGGTATCTCTGCTTCCCCTACCTGCAGCTTTATACCAACACGACCCAGTCCTAGGATCACAATTGACACAGTGAGATGCATGATGAGGGATTGGCATGATATGAGAGGGAGGGCAAGACAAGAAGTAATGTATGTCCCCATGGTTCCTCTGATAAAGCACCTCGCGATGCCATACTGGCGGAGGCCACCCCCTGTGCTAGACTGCAATCCATTAGGCTCACCCAAATGGGAGATGTATTCCCTTTTGGCACCTTCATCGCACTGCAAGACATAAGGGAGAGCAGAGACCTAACCCCCTTGAATAGATGACATACTACCAGCTACGTGCTGGGCTGCACGCCTATCTGCCCTCCTTCCCGGTGGCACCCCCACATGTCAAACCTTGGAGCGATTCCGGAAAAACCCCTCCCTGCTCAAGCTAATCACGTCCCTCCACACCGATATGCAACACACAGCACCAGTGCACACACCACAAGCTCATCAGGATTGGAAGGCTGCAATGGGCTCCGCAATCATGCAAGACCAATGGACATTCTGCTGCACGCAGGCATGCACCCTTTACCCAAACTACAGACTAAGTTTTATTCACTTTGAATTCCTCCACAGTCTCGACAGGACATCAGTCTGGCTCAAAAAGGTAGGCTTAATCACTGAGACGTGCAGCCAGCGATGTAGCTCGCCTGACGCAACATTCCTACATCTGGCATGGGAATGCCCCCAAGTTCAGCAGCATTAGGCGACTGTCTTAGACGCAATTGAAGAAATGCAAAAACAACCATTGATGGACAGAATGCAGAACAATGTCATACATTCACCTCTTTGGTTTTGCAATTGAAGAAATGACAGGAGCCTCCTTTGATAGATCCCCCTTGAAGGTGTTGCTTGGCTTTGTGAAGGACCTTCCGGCAGACAGCAGGATGCTGGGCCCCGGGGGAAGCAAAGTCGCAGACTTGTCTTCCCCCGGGGTCTTTCGCAAAGGGGAGGACGGGGCAGGGTCAAGGGGTGGAGGCAAAGTCGCAGACTTGTCTTCCCCCGGGGTCTTTCGGACAGGGGAGGACCAGGCAAGGTCAAGGGGTGGAGTTAGGGGGTGAGTATAAGAGCACAGGGGAGGAAGGAAACTTCCTCTTACTGCACTCTCTGCACCATTGGGAGGGTTCAGTTAGGAAGGGGGAGATAAGAGTTAGGGTTCGGCTTACCTGGACTTGCGGTGCAGGAGATGGTGATGAGGGATTGTGGAGCCACTGGCCGGTGGTTGCGGGTTTTGTTGCGGATCAGGAGCATTGCGGAGGATTTTGCGGCATGGCGGCGGTCGCAAATGAGGAGGTGAGGGAGGCCCTGCGGCCGCTGGGCCGAGCAGGCCGGGAGGACCTTCCTTGGCCTGATGTGCTGGGGGAGGCCTGGGTAGGCATGTCTTGCGCTCCGCGGACGGCCTCCACTGGCGTGGCAGCGGCGGTGGTGGTTTGTCTAGATGAGCCACTGCCGCTGGGGAGAGGTGCATCGGGACGGGGGAGGGGCATGCTGAGGAAGGAGCCCGGGCGCGGAGGTCGGCGTAAGAACCTGCCTCCGTGGGTTGAATTCCCCCAGCTCGAGTTTCGAGCGCAGGGGGCGGGGGCTTTTGCTCTGGCCAGTGCCTGTTGGGGAGCTGCTGACTGTGCCTGGAGGGAGCGAGGCGAGTTTGCAGAGCGGTGGCGTGCCTGATGGGCCTCAGCCAGACCCATCGGTGATCGGTGGGCCTGGGGAGCAGGAGCAGGTGTGTTTGGGGGGGTAGGACACAGGGCACCTGTTTGGAGGCTGCGCATTTAAATGGGGCCAGCCCTGCAGGAGAGGTGCATGCTGGGCAATGGGAGGACGATCCCATTGACCTGACCAGGGGGTTTCGGGTGGGGACCCCATTGCCTGTGGGGGCTAGGGTTGTGCCCCAGGTGGTGGCGGGCTCAGGGGAGGGTGGGAGGGGGATCCCAGTGAGCTTGTGGCACCAGGGCTCTGGGGGCTGCAGTCGGACATGGGGTCTCTGAGCTACTGCCCACCCTCCTCCCCGGGTGGGGGGCGATGGCATGGGAGGACAGGATAAGGGAGCAGAGGATGTCAGTGCAGCAGGTGAAGGCGCGCTTTGGGAAGAGGTGGCGGAGGGGCCTCCCACACCTACCTCTGAGGAGGAGTGGTGGGCTGAACAGCAGGAGAGGGGGAGGCCAGACAGGGCAAAGAAGGGGGTGGGAGCAGCAGTAGGGGGCCACAGACCAAGGTGCGGGTCGGCCAGGACCGCTTTGAGGCCCGATGGTGCTGGGGCCCACCCAGATTGGAGCGAACTGGGGGGTAGGAGGGGATCCAAGCTGACGGAGGTCGGTGGAGTACGGGGAGGTGTGGCGGGGCGCGAGACGGCTCAAGGACGCCACCTTGAAGCAGCAGGGGGGTCCGCTGTGGCCATCCCTCCGGCGCGGGAGCGGGCAACGGCGTTGTGTGTGGTGAGCGGAGGTGTGTTGAGTGTCATGAAGAGTAAGGGTGTGAAGAGAGCGGTGAGAGAGGTGTTGTGGATGCCTGTTGATGTGGAGCAGGAGTTGGAGTTGGATTATGGTGAGGAGAGTGAGGACCTGGAAGAGGGGGAAGTGAGGGATGACGAGGACAGGAAGGGGGAAATAAGGAGCTACAGTGGAATTGATGTTTTGCAGGATCCTTAACCAACGAAAGCCAAGGTGAAGGTGGAGGCGACCAAGACCACCAGCACAAGAGGGTGGTCCGGAGAGGCGCACTCAGCCGTGTCAGGTGAGGGGGCATGTTGGGCAGCTTGGGATGGTGGGCCAAAAGGGGGCAGGAAGAAGACTTGCTGGTCGGTGGGTGTGGGTGAGGGGTCTGTGCGGGATGTCGAGGGGTTGATGAAGGACAGGCCTAAATTGGGTGACAAACCGGTGGGAGGTAAGTCTGTATCTACGGCAGGGGTTCAGACTGATAAGGTGTACAGGAAGGATGAGAAGGGGAGAAGTCAGAGGACAAGCATCAGAGAAAGTTGCCCTACATGGGGTTGGCCATGCCCCTGGGATCACATCTGTAGGACAAGATTAAGAATAGAATTTAGAAACACGAGTATGTGGACGTGTTTAAATTATTGCACAGGGAAGTGCTACCAAAAGAGGGTTCCAAGGAGGAGGAATGGGAGTTGACTAGATGGCCCAGGGTACCGGCGAACATGGAAAACTGGACTTTGGCGTTTCTCATTTATGCTAGTATTTACTACGAGAAGTATTAGGAAGGCCCAGATGCAATTTGGAGGGTTTGCTTGGCTGAGCTACGGCAAGGAGTTCATGGCCAGGGTTAGTGCGAACCCGCACAAGCATTGGTGGGAGGTGGACCAAGAATTATGAATGCTGTGGATGGCATCATTGCATTCATCGGCATCTAAGCACATGGCTAGCGGTTTGCCAGTCACTTATCAGTCTTTTCTGCCACGTCCCTCCTAAAGCGGGGTGGGGGGAGTACCGCCAGTACAGGTAGCACAGGTCAGCCCGCTAAGCCAGGCAGTTACAACACCGGGGCATGTTGGAGCTACAACAAGGGGTGCTCCTCATGGTACCTGTGCAAGTTTAAACATGAATGCTCCAAGTGGGAGGGCGGCACTCCCTTACCCAAAGTCTTACCTTGGTCACGCAATCTGAGCAGTGGCGAAATGCGAAAGGAATGGGTCAGGCTGGACAGAAGGGTGCCTACACTGGTTAAGGTGGAGGCGATGGCCCGTGGCTCTTGTGTTACCCGGACAGTGAGGCGGCTTTGAAGATTCAGTGGGGTTTCACGGAGGGCTTTCAGGTGGGCTATTAGGGGCCTAGGGTGCGGAGATTGGGGGACAATCTGAAATCAGCCAAAGAATTTCAGAGAGTGGTGACGGCCAAATTGCAGAAGGAGGTGGACGAAGGGAGGATAGCAGGCCCGTTTTGTGACTGGCCAGGTGACAACTTAATCATCTCCCCTTTGGGGGTGGTGCCTAAGAAAGAAGAGGGTGAGTTTTGCATGATACATCACCTCTCGTGGCCGGAAGGACAGTCCGTGAATGATTTCATCGCGGAGACAGACTCAAGGGTGCTTTACAAGTCGGTGGATGATGCAATCCGCCTAATGAGGGTGTGTGGGCCGGGGGCGGAACTGGCGAAATGTGATGTGAAGTCTGCTTTCCGCCTTCTGCCTATACACCCTGCGGATTTCTCTCTGATAGGGATGCAGTTTGCAGGGGCCATCTACGTGGACAAGGTTTTGCCCATGGGCTGCGTGAGTTCCTGCAAAATTTTTGAACTGTTTAGCACATTCTTGCAGTGGACTTTTACACAGATCAGCGGGCATCAGGAAGTTACTCACTATCTAGATAAATCCCTTTTGCTAGGGAAGGCACACTCAGGGGCTTGTGGCAGGGTCCTGTCACAGTTCCAGGAGATGTTGCAGCATTTCGAAGACCCCTTGATGCCAGAAAAGACAGCTGGGCCCAGCTGCAGTCTGAAATTCCTGGGCATTGAGCTGGATTCCATTCATTGGATAGCTCGAATCCCTGCTGATAAAGTGACAGAGATACAGGGGTGCCTCTTGTGGGCGATCGTGGAGAAGAATGAGGGCTGGATGGACATTCTGAAGACGGCTCGGCATGGTCATGTTGTGGGAAGTTCTACCACACCACAGGGTCCAGATCTCCATGGGGGTACGGGCAGCTTTGAGAACATGACTTATGTTTTTGGCTGACTTCAATGGGGTGTCCCTGGACTTTGAGGACGAAAGAATGCAGCGAGGGCAGCTGGTTTTGGAATTTTCTGGGATGGCAGGTGGTGCGCTGAGGACTGGCCGGCTCATTGGGTGAAGCAGGGGAGGAGCATTGCGTTTCTGGGATTTTTTCCCTTGTTGGTGGCACTGAAGGTGTGGGGACCTGAGTTTCAGAACAGATCAGTGCTGTTCCACGTGGACAACATGACTGTGGTCGAGTTGGTCAACCGACAGCGGGCAAGGGATCAGAGAGTGCTGCATTTGCTGAGAAGTTTCATGCTGAAGTGTTTGAGATTGAATGTGGCTTTTAGAGCCAAGCATGTCCCTGGGGCGAATAACGACATTACAGATGCTTTGTCTTGTTCGCAGTGGCAGAGGTTCCGGCAATTGGCACCAGGAGCGGATCTGTGCAAGACCGAGCTGCCGGACGGCATCTGGGCCTTGGGAGAGTGAGGGATGATAGGCCTGGTTGAAAACTCTATTGCTGATACCACAAGATGAACCTACAGGCTGGTGTGGGCAGTGTTTGTATCCTTTATGGGATGGCACAGGGATTCTGCTTTTGGAGAATCGCTCAGTGGTGGAACAAGGAGTGTTGCACTTTGTATTGCATTGCATTGATAAAGGACTGACGTCTGAGACTATATCAGGGAAATTGGCAGGAGTGTCATTCTATTGTTGTTTGTTTTTTGGTTTTAAACTTACAAAAGATGTGATTATAAGTAGGATACTCAGAGGTTGGGGCAGGGAAAGGGGGTAGGAGGGGGGTTGAGGGAGGCGATTACGTTTGAAATGTTGGTCAGGTTGGTTGAGGTTCGGCCGCTTTGTTGTTATAATCCTTTTGAGGTTCGAGTTTTCCGTTTGTGCATGATCTGGATGTTCTTTGGGGCATTTCGGGTCTCTGAGTTGCTTGGTACATGGTAAGTGGGTGGCAGAAGCTATGAGGAGATCAGGCTGGATGCGGGGTGACTGGGAATTTGGTTGGGTCAGTCCAAAACAGATCAGTTGGGGTGGGGTAAGTGGGTTTGGTTGTGTGAGAATGGTTGTGCGGGTGTGTGCCCAATGGCTGAATGGAGGACATTTCTGCTTTCGACGCGGGCTGTGAGTGGTGACATTTTTTGTCACATGTCTGGGGCGAGCGTGACGGCGGGGCAGTTGTTGGCAGTGCTGTGTATGGCTTTGAGGTGCCTGGGTTTGGAGCCAGCAGGTTTTTGGACACACTCTTTCCGTTTTTCCGTATTGGGGCAGCGACAGAGGTGGCTCGGCTGAGTTGGTCCTGGGGCAGGATTCGGCAGATTGGGAGGTGGACATCTCGGTGCTGTGAGCGGTATATGTGTAAGTGAGGAGTTTGGGCGGGACACAGTGCTAGGCAAGGGGCGGAAATGGTGTGGCTGGTTTTAAGCTGTGTTTCTAACTTATATTTCTCCTGTAGGTTGCGTGGGTGGACCGTGGCAAAACGGTCACTTGGATCGTGGGGCATTGGTTCATGCACTGGTCCTCCAAGTATACAGAGCAACAGGTGTACGGCCATAACCTGGGACTCAAAGGACAAGATCACAAGGTGCATTGGTGGGGGAAAGGGGGATGCGATGGGGGGGGCACTATTGCCCTGGCTCGCGAAGATGGTCCCCCAGAAAGGATGCCCTGATTTGTTGATCATACATTTGGGTGAGAACGATTTGGTTCGGCTGTCGGGTTTGGCGCTCTTACAGCTGATGCAGAGGGACTTGGAGGTACTGAAACACAGGCTGGCAGGGACTTGCATTGCCTGGACTGAGTTTGTTCCTAGAAAAGTATGGAGGGGTGCAATCAAACACGGGGCTGTGGAAAAAGCACGACGGTAACTCAACAGAGAGAGGCAAGTTTGTTGTTGGGAAAAGGACATTAAGGTCATTGCTCATGCTGGACTACGACTGGAGGAAGCACTACTGTTTAGGGACGACGGAGTGCATCTCTCGAGATTGGGGAATGCTTACTACATGATGGAGATGCGTGATGTGGTTAGCAAGTTATGGAATGAGGCGATTTGGTGTCAGAGGAATGCTTGAATAGGTGGGGGACGAAAGAGCACTGTCTGTACCACGGGGGGCAGGTAACCGCCCTAAAGGGGGTTCTCTGGTTGGCGATACTTTGGAGGGGTGGGGGAGCTAATAGCAGGGTGCACCCATCCCTCGGGGGGGGAGTGAATGATGTGGGGAGCTGGAGGCATGAGTGGAATACCACGTGATACCAGAGAGGATGCTAGGAGATCTGTGGAAATGGATGAGGAACGGAATGGGTCATGGAGTGGTACGAGATGTGAGTTCGGAGTGGGTGAAGAAACTGAAGGGATGAAGAGTTGATGTGGGGGTTTTTGTTATTGACGTTGATGTTATTTGGTTAATGTTTTTTGTTGTGCAGCCTGGTCCTAATACATGGCCTTTTACACTTGAGACATCAGTGTGGTCTGTTTATTACGCTAAGCTTATTGCCCTGCTCCTCGCCAAGCGATGAATTGCAAAGAAATGGGGTAGGGCACGGTTACCACAAAAAGAGGGATAGCTTGGTGATGCAGCGTTTTGCCAGAAACAACTGTCCGCATACTGGGTTCTAATGCCTGCACAATCCCGACCGAAAGAGGTATGAGGCCTGCTGCTGCAATATCTAAGATCGCACGCGACAAAGGAGGAGCTGCCGCTTCCCCAGATTCCAGAAGATTAGGGATGCCATAGCACACACTGACACGCACGATAATAAGAATGATTTACGATCCCCCTGGCCTGACGACCTGGAATGACTTCCCCCTTTGGCACTCTTCCCCTCTTACCTCCCTCCCCCCATCCCGGTTGACTGTAGTGGCACGTATTTCTGTGCTGTTCTGTTTTGTGTGTCTTGTGATTACAGAATGGGCTCGGCAATTGATTAATACCACCTGCAGTGGAATACCAGAAGAGCCTGCCCAGCTGCGACTTTAAATAGCGCACATGTGATGGCTGATTTAGGTTTGTAGTCTTGGGCAATGAGAAGAGGCTGCCCATTGATATTACATGTGCCGGTCATTGTAACAACCTGTCAATCAATCAATCACAGCATTTGTAAAGCGCGCTACTCACCCAGGAGGGTCTCAAGGCGCTGGGGGAGAGGGGTATGTTACTGCTCGAACAGCCAGGTCTTGAGCTGCTTCCTGGAGGAGAGATGGTCTTGGGTTCGCCGAAGGTGGGTGGGGAGGGAGTTCCAAGTCTTGGCTGCCAGGTAGGAGAAGGATCTTCTTTCGGCGGTGGCTCTGCGGATACGTGGTACGGTGGCGAGGGCGTGGCTGGTCAATAGCAGCTGGCGGGTGGGCGTGTAGAAGGTCATGCGGTTGTTGAGGTACTTGGGGCCCAGGTCGTGGAGAGCCTTGTGTGCGTGGGTGAGGAGTCTGAACGTGATTCTCTTGCTGACGGGGAGCCAGTGCAGGTCTCTCAGGTGTCCTGTGATGTGGCTTTGTCGGGGGATGTCCAGGATGAGTCGTGCGGAGGCGTTCTGGATGCGTTGGAGTCTTTTTTTAAGTTTGGCTGTGATTCCGGCGTAGAGGGTGTCTCCGTAGTCCAGTCGGCTGGTGACGAGTGCCTGGGTCACGGTCTTCCTGGTTTCTGTGGGGATCCATCTGAAGGTCTTGCGGAGCATGCGCAGGGTGTTGAAGCATGATGAGGAAACGGCGTTGACTTGTCTAGTCAACGAGAGGGACGAGTCCAGGATGAAGCCCAGATTGCGTGCATGGTCCGTTGGCTTGGGAGCGGTGCCCAGGGCAGGGGGCCACCAGGAGTCGTCCCAGGTGGAGGGTGATGATCCCAGGATGAGGACTTCCGTCTTGTCTGAGTTCAGTTTCAGGCGGCTGTTCTTCATCCAGTCGGCGACGCCTTTCATCCCTTCGTGTAGGCTGGCTCTGGCGATGGCGGGGTCGTTGGTGAGGGAGAGGATCAGCTGGGTGTCGTCGGCGTAGGAGATGACGTTGAGGTTGTGTTAGCGTGCGATGGCTGCGAGGGGGCTCATGTAGACGTTGAAGAGGGTTGGGCTGAGTGAAGATCCTTGTGGTACGCCGCAGATGACTTTGGTGGCCTTGGATCTGAACGGGGGGAGGCGGACTCTCTGGGTTCTTCCGGCGAGGAACAAGATGATCCACTCCAGTGCTTTCTCTTGGATTCCGATATTGCTGAGGCGATGCACTAGGGTGCGGTGGCAGACAGTGTTGAACGCCGCAGAGAGGTCCAGGAGGATGAGGGCCGCTGTTTCCCCGTTGTCGATCAGGGCTCTGATGTCGTCGGTGGCTGCAATCAGGGCGGTCTCGGTGCTGTGGTTGGCCCAAAACCCAGACTGCGAGGGGTCGAGGGATCCGTTCGTCTTGAGAAAGGCGGCGAGCTGTCTGTTGACGGTCTTCTCGATGACTTTGGCAGGAAAAGGAAGGAGCGAGATGGGACGGTAGTTCTTGAGGTCGGTGGGGTCCGCCGTTGGTTCCTTCAGGAGGGCGGAATGCTCGGCGTGCTTCCAGCTCTCCGGGAAGGTGGCGGTGTGATAGGAGGTGTTGATGATGTCCCTGTATACCTACAAAATTGAATAAAGAGAAATACATTTTTTTTTAAGATAGACCTGCCTTTGTCCTGTTTGGGGTCAGCATTGAAAAAAACAAGGATAAAAGAAGCTTAGGAAAGTAGATGCCTATTGATAGATAAGCACCGCAGGTAGCAGCATAACACAACACGAAGCAAGCAGTTAGTAGTGGTTCGAGAGGCTGACCCCAGCATGAGCAATCTCTGCAATTCTGTAGAGGGGTCTGGAATTCCCACTAATAGTCCACCAGATAGACAATGGGAGGCCCATTATAAGTGGGCTGTTAAATAATAAAGTTCCAAATCAGGAGCACCCAGCTTCAATTTGGCCACAGATATTCAGCGCCTACCTAAACTACATATTAGTTCAACAACAGCCTGCCCACCGATTTAAAATCTTTTCTAGGCAGGAAGCTGGAGGTTTCAAAAATAATAAAGAGGTCTAGGTAACATGATCATCTTGGCTAGAGTGATTTTGCCAACTGTGAAAATAGGGAGTGATTTCTAGAACCCCACCTCCAGGAAGCCGGAATCTAAGAGAAGGCCCTGGACTGGATCACATCCCTCCTCTCCGGCAGAACCCAGAGCGTCCGCCTCCCCCCTTCCACTCCGAAGCCACCGACATCATCTGCAGCGTACCCCAGGGCTCATCCCTCAGCCCGACGCTGTTCAACGTCTACATGACCCCCCTTGCACACGTCATCCGCCAACACGACCTCAACATCATCTCCTACGCCAATGACACCCAGCTCATCCTCTCCCTCACCAAAGACCCGAACACTACCAAAACCAACCTCCACGAGGGATTGAAAGCCGCCGCCAAATTGGATGAGGAACAGCCGACTGAAGCTAAACTCAGACAAGACGGAGGTCCTCATCCTCGGATCCACTCCCTCAGCCTGGGACGACTCCTGGTGGCTGTCCACGCTGGGAACAACACCAACACCCACAGACCATGCACACAACCTGGGAATCATCCACAACTCCTCCCTCATCATGTCGAAGCAGGTCAGCGCTGTCTTCTCTTCCTGCTACAACACCCTCTGCATGCTCTGCAGGATCTACAAGTGGATCCCCACTGAAACAAGAAGAACTGTGACCCAGGCCCTTGTCAGCAGCATACTAGACTACGGCAATTCACTCTACGAAGGCATCCCGGCCAAACAACTGCGACGACTGCAACGCATTCAAAATGCCTCCGCCCGACTGATCCTCAACGTCCCTCACTGCAACCACATCACCCCCCCACCTGAGAGACCTACACTGGCTCCCCATCGAAAAGAGGATCACCTTCAAACTTCTCACCGACGCACACAAAGCCCTCCACAACACCGGTCCAGCCTACCTCAAAGACCTACTGAGCTTCTACACCACCACCCGCCAACTCCGCTCTGCTCCGCCAGCCTCACCCTCGCCGCAGTCCCCCGCATCCAACGAGCAACCTCCGGCGGCAGATCCTTCTCCTTCCTTGCCGCCAAGACCTGGAACACCCTCCCCACCCACCTATGGCAGACTCAAGACATTCTCTCCTTCAGAAGACTCCTCAATACCTGGCTCACCGTGCAGTAGCAGCCCTCCTCCCCTCAGCGCCTTGAGACCCTCACGGGTAAGTAGCGCACCTTATAAGTATAATGATTGATTGATTCATTTATTCATTCATTCATTGACCTGTGCATGTAAGGCTGTCACCAATCTGTTAACGTTGGTTTCCAGTAAATAATTGCTATAATGGTGTATGCTGTTACAGAGGTACTGAAACATAGATCGTGACCATGTAATTTTAGGTCAGTCAGGGGAGAGCAGAAATAGAGTGGACATAGTCCAATGAACAGCAAAACACACAAGATGATGGACGGACTGTTGAACAATGGCAAAACATTCACCCCCAGTCACAGATCTGGGTTTAATCCATCATTATTTTGCTCATTAAGCCACCCCAGTTCAGACATGGCCATATGCAAATCAGTCTTGACCCTGTGCCTCATGGAAAAAGTCCAGACCGAACTGCCAAGCCATGTCTTCCCTGGACTGGAATCAAGCATTCTAGGACCGGTTTCTGGCTATCAGCCTTCATCAGCCAGGTTAGCTTGACTCCAGTAGCTTAGTCAGCACGGGACCCACGTCTGGGCGTACCTTTCGGTCTGGACTGTTCCCATGAGGCACTGGGTCAAGACTGATTGGTGAAAAATCCTATTTATTAACTGTTGGTTAATCAAGCTTGAAGGACACAGTGTTCCTAAAATTGTGCAAAACACTAGGCCTGGGCGGTAAATCCTGTTCCGCTTGCGGAATTTGCGGAATTTGGGCAATTTTGTGTTCTGCGGAGAACGCGAAATTGGCCAAAATTCTGCGTTCCGTGACTTTCGTGAATTTTTTGGCTTGTTCGAGTTCTCAAAATGCGTGTTCGTGAGATATTTCCCCCCGAGCATGCAAACAGCGATCGCGAACAGGAAAAAAAGCATTGCAAACAAGCGATTCTGCGTGTTTGCGGAATTTCTGCGTGTTCGCAGAGATTTTTTACAGTTTCACAGAGATTTGCATTACGCAATTACGCAAATTCCGCCCACCCCTACAAAACACCGTATCTTAGTTTCCTTGAAAAATAATTCTTCCTTAAAACAATGACAGAAGACGCGGATAACGCAGCAAGAGTTGTGCAAAACTTGCACCTCACAGATGATGAGGAAGATGCAAATGCAGTGTCAATTGCAGAGAATATTAGAAATGAAGTCACCCTGAAATTGCTTGTGCATGGTCTAACACCTAGGGGTGGCATAGTAGCTTTCATGATTGAGGCACAAGAATCATACAGAACAGAAGTGTTTTATTTGTGGGTAACATTCCCAGCAGCAAATGCCAGAACAAAAACATTTCACTTCAACACAGAATGTGAAGCACCAGCTGAATACTGTACGTTTGAGGACATTGAGGTTCCGCTCATGTACCAGGAACACTTATACTGGTTTAAAGGTGCCCTTCCCCATATAAGAGGTAGAGTAAGACTCTCCACTCGGAAAAGAAGGAGCGACATGGCCGATATTAGCAGCCTGCACACCACATCCTGACACTGAAACAATGCCAGAAGGAGACTTACTCATACTTCACAAAGACCTATAAAAACTTGAAAGAAACATGACACAATACGTCATGAGGACACTTACAGTCCAGCCAGTGATGGCAACAACAAATACAGCTCACGGTCAAAACACAGCAACTAAAATGTAACCCTGGGCATAGTTCGCAAAGTAGCGCTACGCGAAGTGCACTTCGCACTATGCGAGCTACGCATAGCTGCGCAAATTGCGTATTGCACTGTGCAAAATGCTTTTTGCACTCATTGCACAGTG
This sequence comes from Lissotriton vulgaris, assembly GCF_964263255.1. Lineage (NCBI taxonomy): Eukaryota > Metazoa > Chordata > Amphibia > Caudata > Salamandridae > Lissotriton > Lissotriton vulgaris. The sequence continues at coordinate 1,296,381,368 of NC_141685.1, read as the reverse complement.
CTGGATGCTTGTCCACACTGTGCAAGCAGTGCAACTGCATCTTGCACAGTGCAAGCGGTTGTTTTCTGCCGCTCGAGTAGATTTCTGCTCAAGGGGCAGCTTTCTCAACGCGGACTGGTAGTTTCGTATCGCGAGCGGACACGAGCATACGCGACCACTCGCAATGAGAAACCTGACCTCCCCATGTTGAGAATCTCACCGGGAGGTTTATTTTCCACGCTCGTGATTGGCAACTGGATGTTGCTGATCGCGAACAAAGAAAAAGTCTCGCCAGGATGTCATTTTGCTTGGTCGCCAACTTGACGTTGAGGACCCAGAGCCACCAAAAAATTACTGCTGCACTACTCTACGCTATGCTACGCGTGTTTGCATTGTGCTACGTGTAATAGCGTAGTGCGAAGTAGCGCAAACTTCGCAAACTACTCGAGCGTAGCGTAGCGTAGTGCTTTGGCCTGGGTTACTAGGATTACACCACAAATATTACATGCAGTAATGGGAAAAATTCCCGCAAAATGTGAACAAATGCCATTCGGAATAGCTCAGAAAATAACCCAGCTAGAAGTAGTATTCCCAAATACTAGCACTTATGAAAAACACAGAATGTTGACAATCTGCTTGGGATAACACCACAGATAGGGGATTGTACATCGTGGGGTACAGTTTTCGCTGCCATATATACCAGAACTCATGGTATTCCGTCATTAGCAGTAATATCAGATGTAATAAGACAAATACAAAATGAGTATGGAGCAGAGCCTGCTCTGAACTTGGGGATGAAGTTACTAGATAACTATGCCCAGGTATCAGCAATAATATTAGCAAATATTAAAGGGGAGGCAGCATCAGTGGCCAACCGCCAATGCCTAAGGGAGTTCAGTGCTTTACAACAGGAGCACGAACTACCCAAAATAATTGAAACTGCATATGCAGAGTTAGGCAGGGACAGGTTGGGTGGAAAAGCGTTAAAACCACAACTAAAGGAAAGTTCCGTGAAGGATACTTTCAAGCAGACACCTACTTCTTCTAAAAAGAAGTGGGACAATAACAAAAAACAAATTGTTAAAGAAAACAGATCTCAGTCCAGAGGTAGATCTCCTATAAAGGAGCCCTCCGAAAGGGGGTATAACCTTAGGAATAGGGATAATATTAGGAAACCTGACAGTATCAGGATACTCATACACCTTCCTCTCATTCCTTTCAGGGTTAATCAAAAAACTCGGAGAGGGAAGGACGGTTAGACAGACAAGAAGAGCGTACAAAGTCCAGAGACAAGCAGAATGCTCAAGACTATACTTCAAAAAAATAAAGTAAAGCCAAACCAAAACCACAGTTCAAAACGAAGAAGGTTGCAGGTATAAAATCAGACATGCCCAGAATTCTGAGGACTCGACTACTGAACGTGGAATGGGCTTTGACGATGCTAGACAGTGCGGCAGAAGTAACAATAGCTCGGTAGAACCTGATGGAATTTCTGGTGACAGCAGACTTGAATGATTATATCATGGTGAAAACACCTGATACTAGGGTAAGTGTCCCACATACAATTTATGAAATAACGCTCAGAATGGAGGAGGGAAAATGGAAGACAGTTAGAGGTCTCTTTTAGGAGAACTTGACGTTTGGCTATGACATTTTGTTAGCTGAACAAGATTTGCCGCCAGCATTCATCATGGATTGCACTAGGGGAGAACCGGTAATCCTATCAGAATTTTCCGACCATGTTCCCAAACATTTGAAATATACATATGTGCAGAAGTGGGCATTATCCCAAGCTCCAGCATTATACAAAAACCATTTTGGATGGGATGTTCATTCAACCCACCACATAATTCCATCAAAAAATACTCCAACTGCACAAAGGCAGTATCCAATAAAGCAAGAGGCTAGAAAACAGGTCAGGTAGATCTTAGATCAACTTGAATATCAAGGTGTGATTGAAACTTGCACCTCTCAAATTAATAACCCTTTGTTTCCTGTATCGAAACCAGACAATTCATATAGTTTAGTATTGGATTACAGACATTTAAACACTTGCACTACAATATTTGCAGTACAGAATGCACACAGTGCAGCATTAATGAATAACATTGTAAGGAAAACATACAAAACAACAATAGATATCTCAAATGGATTCTTTTGCCAAAATGTAGCTCCTGAGAGCAGATATTTGACAGCATTCTCAGCGCTCAGGTCCCAGCGGCTGTCTTGTCGACAACCCCTGGGGTATAAGAACAGCCCAGGTTGTTTTCAGCAAGAGTACTGAGTTACTTCAGAATCTGGATGAGGAGGCATTGTCCTATGTGGATGATATTTATCTAACGTACGATGACCTTAAAGAACACTTCAACAGAGTGAATACCATAATTTTGGGATTTGCTTCTGAGGGTCATAAATTCAACTTTAAATTATTGAAAACAGCCCACCTTAATGCCCTTTTTCTAGGATATGAGCTTTCAAGTGAAGGGAAAAGCCTGGCAGCTAACTTTGTAGAAAAGTGTGCGCTGCTCCAACCACCAAAATTGTTGAAAACTTACAAATAATGTATGGGAATCCTTAATTTTGGCACAACATACATTTTGTATTACGCAGAAAGAGTTAAACCTTTCTACAAATTAATAAAACCTGACTTTTCAGTTAGACAATGGGCAGAGGAACACACAGATACTCTTTGTTCCCTACAAGCTTACATAATAGCTTCAAAACACTTACAGACACGCTTAAACGTACACAACCTGGTAATCCGAATAGTTGTGGGTCAATCAGGGTACACCTATCTAACATATAATGAAGGTGAAACAGTACCAATAGCATATAAATCACATTTTACACAGATGCGTTTTGCATCAATTGAAAAAATATGAACAGCAGTACAGACTGCTGTAGCTAGAGAAAGAGCCCTGGCTCAAGGGAAACATATAACAGTTGTAACCCCAGTTCCAGCCTTAGAGGCTGCTATAGCCTTACATCCAAGATGGATACAATGGGTTAATTCTCTCACTTCAACACGTAGAAAACAGGTACGACCCAAATCTAAAAACACAAGCATTTCTGCAATACGAACAAGAATATCCTCTACCAAATGAAATAATGTCTCTGGATCAGTATGAATACATTATTTACACTGATGGTTCTGCTCGACCGGCCATAGGAAGTAAACAACAATACAGCGCCACGTGTGCTATCGTTAAAGGTTGTATGCAGGATAGCAAGTTTCATCCAAATTGCACAAAAACACAGTCTCTTGGAGACTGCATGGCACAGCTGGCAGAACTAAAAGCACTAATACTGGCACTGGTAAATATGGATCGAGAATTCCCTACACTAATCGTATGCGATTCCTTTTACTGTGTACTGTCATACAATGAATATTTACACCACTGGGGACAGAATGGGTTTAAAGATGCAAAAGGTGAAGCATGAGCGAATTTTGCGGATCTCGCGTTCGCGAATTTTGCGGATTTGCGGATTCGCAATCCGCAAAATCCGCGAATTCCCGCGAATTTGCGGATTTTTTTTTTTTGTGTTCGCCCGTGTTTCTGCCAGTTCGCGAGGGTTTTGTACACTTTCGCAAATTGCGAACTTACCTGTCGGGTCGCAAGTTTCGCGAACTTGTTGTTTCTACGTGTCCAGCCTGTTTGGGACACTCTTCTTCATCACTGCCACTCTCTGTCACCACTGCCACTCTCTGACTACTCATGCCACCCTCTGGCCCACCCATGCCACCCTCTGTTTCATCACCACACCCTCTGGTTGTCCAGTGTACATTATTTTCGGCAAAGCAAAGCACACCTTCCCTGCCTCAAGTGACCTGAATTAATTTGGGGCTGATTCATGTGTCACAGAATATTTTTTTAGCTGGCACCTGCTTCCTTAGTGCGCCCTGATTAGTGATCTTTTGCACTTGCTAAGTGCTTTCATTGTTGCAAAATTAGTTACAACACCTGCCCTGCCCCAACTGACAATAATGAATTAGGGGCTGATTAATGGATTTTAACTTCCAGCCTGGCTCCTGCTTGTCTCCCTTAGCTGTAATTCAGGACCTTTGTGGCATATGTGTAACTATTCTGAGGTTCAGAGCAGGGTCACATAATAGTTTCAACTGGCAACTGAACTCTGGAGGGGCCCCTCAGGAAGCACTCCAGGAAATGGCTACTAATGATGAGCCTGAACTTTTGAACCTGGTAAGTAGTTACTTTCAGTTTTGCTAAGATCGTATTTCTGCAATTTTGCACTTATTCGCGGGGCGCGAACTCACGCGAACAGTGCGAGCAGTGCGAGCAAAATCCGCTGCTCGCGGATTTGCGGATTTTGCGGGAAATTCGCAAATCTCGCGGATTGCAGATTTCCCGAAAATCCGCAAAATCCGCGAGCGGAACGGATTTTCCGCCCATGCCTAGCACAATTAAGCACAAAACGCTATGGGAACAGGTAGTGGAGTTGAAAAACTAACTAACAAGGGCTCACATGATACAACACATTGAGTCGTCAACATGATGACGTTCACTTTGAAGGGAATTGATTGGCTGATGAAGCCGTAAAGGGGCTGTACGTACAGCTTCCGTAGCTGCAATCACTCGTTCAAAAATGGTTGTGATTATTGCCACATGCAATAACTCAGCAGTACCAAAAATATTTCCACTCAAGTACTCCTACAAGTCAGATGCAAACAATGTTCCATTTGATCAAAATCATGAAGTGGGGGATGGAGTATTATCAAATATGGATCAAAGGTCAGGATTAATTCTAGCAGCACACAAGGGTATATGTTTTGCACATGCAGGAGTTTCTGTGACTGTTCCTCTACTGAAACAACTCTACTGGTGTCCAGGACTAAGAAGGCAGATTAAGGACTACGTCCCGAAATGCGACATCTATCAGCAGATGAAGGGCTCCACAGTTACAAGTCCAGTGCAGACACCGTTAATAATATCAGACAAACCACTTGTGTGTGTTTATTTGGACAACTACGGCCCTTTCCAATCCAATGGGGCTTACAAGCATATCATGGTTGCAGTGTATTCCTGGTCTAGGTTCCTGTGGGTGCGGCCCCAATGCTCGGCTGATGCTCGAACTGTTTAAAAATGATTTGCGAGTCTTTATAGGGACATACGCAATTGGCACATTACATTCTGACCGTGGCCGCACGTTTAGCTCTAGGGCTTACAAGTAAGCTATGGGAAGTCTGGGTGTAGCATTGCGGTACTCCTCTCTGTCCCATCCCGAGGGAAATTTGGTTGTGGAGAGGAGAAACCGGGACTTAAAGCAGTAGAGTATTAGGCTGGGTGGCAATTGGGGGAAACACCTGTATGAAGTCTAAGGGCATTAAACAAACGGCCAAGAAGCTCTCTAGGGAGAGTCCCTCCTTATGAGTGCCTATTTGGGACGTGAATGTGGGTACCTGATCTTGATTGTGAAGGCACAGTGGCGGATGTAAAACCTTTTGACATCCATAAACGTTTGGCTGTTTTACAGAAACCAGGCCACTACAGAGTAATGTCCAGACAAAAAGGACCACCACTGGGGAAGTAAAAAGTGTCACGACAAGACCTGTCTGGATCCCTAAAGTCGGGGATCTGGTCAGTAAGAAAATAGCGGACAAAACATTATTTGGGCCATCATACAGAAAGCCTGTACCTGTCCTGGCAGTTGAAGGAACAAGAACAGTACTACTGCCACATCTTGCCGGTAAAAAGGAGAAAAGATTTGTCTCAATTGACCTAATCAAACCACACTATGTGGCCGATACTTAGTAGTAGGCTGCGTGGACTCTAAAGTAACAGACATCATCCTCTCACAAAGAAACAAGAAATTCAAACAGAAAGACTCATCACGTTTGAAGGGTCACCTGCACGGAATGAAGGACTAAGCAACAATGCAATGGAACCTGTTCCTCTTGATACTGAAGTTAAATATGAGAACTCAACTGAAAGACTAATTTCTATTCAACCAATCTATATCTACGTCAACATGTCCCAACAAGAGCAAGCTACAGTTTCCACAAAACCTGAGGAACTACAGAAGATTGATCTAACTGCATCTGGCTATTTCATTGACTTTGACACCTTTTTGTTAGATCCAAGGGAACCTCAAACAAGGCCAGCCCACAAAAACGTGTCTACAGCGATTTAACGATTTTATGAACTTTCTTAAAAAGTCTTACCTGGTATTACCGTGGGTGGAACTTCTGGATAGGCCTAGTAATTGTTTTTAGTATGCTTATTAATGGAACTTATCTTCGAGAAAGCTCTGCGGCACAATAAGTGAATGTGATTCTGAAACCGAGTCTATCATCATATCGTGAAAGAAGAGACTTATCGTTGGTGAACATTACAGCAGTTCCTATAACTGATGGTATAGTGTGGGACAAGGTTGATTATGATATATTTGGCCTGACTGAACCTTTAAAAATACCACATTTGTTTAATATATCATTGAGTGATATAATTACCTCCAGTCTCCGATGATTGGTATTATGAAACTGTAAATAATATGTTGTCTGATTTAGAGAAATCTGCTGCTTTTTCTAATAATAAAATTTTAGAAGACAAGTCAGATTTAGAAAAAATGTATTGCTACAAACATTATGGTCATCACTTTCTGCATAAATCTGGTAACCGTAGGAATGTTTTCACATATCACCAATGGGAACATAGCCCGACACTGCCGAAAAGCAGTTCAAAAATATTTGCACAAAAGTTTCCATATTTTTCAGGGTTTAACACATTAGACCCAGCCTCATATTACTATAACTTTGCACCTACACCAGCACAGAAAAATATGTTGACAAACACCAAACAGATTTATCTGCTCCCTTTATAGCAAGTTTGTCTGAACAAGGTTTCAACTTTTGGAAGGACATCATAGACTTAAAATCTGTCTGGGGTACTAGAGACTGGCAGGTGCAGGGAACAGAGGCACTATTTAGAGCATGCCTTATTTCTCAACAAATAATGTTTTTGAATGAAACAGTGCAACAAACAACCTGTCTTGGATTAGTAAGGAAGAAAAATTTGATCACACCTCGGTTGCCAGCACCATCAAACACCGAGGATAACATAACATCACAAAAAGAGGTTACAATAGATGACTTCATGCATTACAATAGATCAGTCCCCGATTGGAAAAATGGTTGGTTTGGCCCGTAGACACCAATAACTGTCAAGAAAGATTCTTGGGTAAAACAAAAGGATTTAGTATCAATAGGCCAGATCCACGTTATGTACAAAGACAACACCCAGGTGTAGTGACATCATACAGTGTTAGAAAGTTATGCCTCGATTGGCTACAAACCTCAACACTCACAGGTGAAACAACACATCTATACTTACATGGGATGTGGACCTGCAAGATTTTTTATTAGGTCCTGAGGAAGCACGTCAAACGTTTCTATTATGCTGTCTACAATGTGATTTGGAGGATTTCACAACAGGAGGCCATGGAACGATTACGAGAAAGAGATAATATTAATCTAGAGAAAGCTCTAGCAGTGGTTGATAATGGGTTAACAACATTAACATCCAGGATATATTTGCTGGGCAACATTGTATCATCTGCTATGGGTATACTAGTACAAGATTTGTCCATACTACAATAGGGGCAATCGCAATTCCATTCTATTATGTTATTAAGCTGGACACTGCATTCGTTGTGAGCAGGCTATGTGCCATGGTGTTTCACAAACAGCGCGTCTCTGTTTTCCTCGTACAATCCGACAGAAAAACAGATAGAAATGGCACAGAGGGGAGCAAAGTATACATTGATGCGCATTGAAAAACTGGACAGATTAGCTTTCATAGTGGTAGAATCAATGTCCACAGAATGGTTAATCCATGGGCACATAACTCTTCCGGTCACAACCTTTCAATTCTAATATTGCCTAGAACAAATGCAGGCAGTCAAATATGAAGAAATGGCTAGGGAATTCATCAGGGAATCTTGGAAATTGCTGTACAGATTTCGATGCTGGAGTGGGGAAATATATCAAAACCAGTATATCACACACACAGGCAGTGACGCCTATTCAAAGCGAAACAATTGACATCAATCACAATATGTTTTACATTACAATACAAAACATGAAACAAATAACAATAACCCTAACAAAAATTATTCATACAACTGTCCCCCTATACTTCTAGGAGAACCACTTAGAGGTAGTCAAAAAAGTGAAAACTAAATGGCTATTACACTGGTTAGCCTAACTCTAGTGTAACACAACACAGTTCCAAGAATCACTGCCAATCCAAAGACTCTGATGCACTCGAGCAGATACTGAGACGTAGACACAGCGAGGGATTGCATGCTGATTCGTTCAGCTCACATAGTGCATATCAAGATCCTGTGGACTTTGTTATTGACATTGGATATGGCATAAAGGAATATGTGTAGCGGGTGCACCCACCTGTAGGAGAATAGGGTCTGCTTCCAATAGTTACCCCCACTTTTTGCTGTGATTCTCTGGTTTTTCGACTTTAGTGTGGCTGTGGACCTGCTAATCAGGCCCACAGCCCAGCTGTTCTCTCTCTAAATTGATATCATGTACTTTAGGTACATACCAGATTGGTTACTGGGTCACCCTTGTGAGCCCCTGTATAGTGTACCCTAGGTACACAGGGCATAGGTGCAGCCTAGGCCTACCTGGGCTGTAGCATGTATTGGCCACCCCTGGTGTGCCTTCCAAACTGACACCATAGGTCTGTTCTTACAGCCTGGGTAAGCTGGTGTAATCATCCCTTACTTAGATATAGTATACCTATATCTATATACCTATATAGACACATATACACCTATAAGCCACTCCTAAGGCAGACCTCGACAATCCTGGAGGTAGAGTGCTTGGTTTTATGTGAGAGGGTGCCCTAGCATGAACTGAGCACCTCTGTAGCTTTCGGAACCATCTTCTTATAGCTGTTCTATGATCTAGCCATACCATATACTCTTAAGTCCATTATAATCCTTGCGGTTAATGCTACCTTTGGTTTGGCTTTATCAAAACATGTTGTGTAAGGTGTCAAACACTTTGGAATACTACCCTGCCGCCAGTCCTGGCAGCGGGGGTAGCAGTCCACCCTTCTAGAGGGAGAAGACATGTAGTTACTGGTTTACTCGGTTAAAGTTAAACAGAGCCTCAGCATCACAAAATGGATGCTGCTGTGACAGACATGAGACTGCCCTCCTGCTGGATGAAACTCCGGAAGGGGAGGCCTGGACAATAAGTTTCTTGCCCAGGGAGATGCTGGCACCTCCCCAGGCAGGCTCTTAGTGTATTGGGGCAGATAGGGCTGCATTCAGTGAATGCTTTCCAGACACTGCCTGGAGCACACAAGGTGCTCCATGCATTTCCCAGTTCAAACCAGTTGCTGGGGCACTCAGCCCCAGCTCTGGTGTGAAACTGGACAAAGGGGAAGGGGTGTAACCACCCCCACCCTAGGTCCACCCATAGGAGGGACCTTAGAGTTAGTCCAACCCATAAACTTACTATAAGTATAGAACCCCAGTCCCTAGGACTTTAGATTGCCCTGGACGAAACTCTGCAACATAGATCTTGGACCTTCGACATTCCATATCTACTGGAAGATGGAAGAAATCTCCCTTGTGGTGAAGGGGTGACCACCCTCTTTAAAGAGGCACCAAAAGCATCTTTGTGGGTCTGCATTTTCGAGGCTCCTGCCGGACCCTGAAGAGCCTGTGCCACAGGACATGTACTTTCAGACATCTCTGACCCCGACCTTCGCTCACAGTGGTGGACACGAGAGATGTGGGTCCAGAACTCCTGGACATCCTGCATTTTGCTACCTGCATCAATTTCCTGCGGTATCCGAAGTTGTGCATTGGGGTGCTTGAAGTCCCAGCCCTGAGCACCTTTTGCGCCGAAGCTCAGAGGCCCACACTCCATGAGTGTCCCGTGGGCTTGCTTTGTGCATTTCCACTCAACACGTCTTTGTGGTTCCTAGCCCATTGGCTAGTTAGCCCCCAAGAAGACTAACCTTTGTTCCAACTTGCTTTCCTGGTTGCTCCAGGCTTGCTCCAACTTCCCTGCAAAGGAGAAGTTCAACAGACCTTGCTGGTCTGCACCAAAGCCAATCTTGACATCCTGCATGGATTGCATTTGCCAAGGCTTGTTGGGTCCAATCTGGATACCGACACCGCAGCCAACTAGATCCTTTATGGGACAGCTCGAATCCAGCTACTGGATGTCGTGGACGCCTCCTGGACTTCATGGCTGAAGAGACAAACTTCACCTTTTCACCTGAAATCACCCGACATCTGGCGGCATCTTTCTATCACCGCCCTTGTCACTGGCTAGTGGCCCAGACTCTGTCTCCTCTGCTTTCAGGTTGTTCACACCTCGGATCCACCCTTGGATCACCCAGACCCTTTTCCTCTGGTCGCCTGCAGCACTTCTTCGCAGCTCTCCATTGGAATCGACGACGAAACCCGACACGAAAAGACACCTATGCATCCAGCTTACCTGGGTGAGGTAACACGAGTACTCCGGTGCCCCCATGGGTATGGACTCTCCAAGTGTCCTAGTCTGAAAGGGTTCCATCGCAGTTCACCTCCTTGTACCCTTAATCTTTAAAATTGGAACTTGTTTGTTTCCCATAGATAGTCAATAGTAACCTGCGGCTGTGTTTAGACACTGCACGCGTCTCCCGTGGGCCTCCTACATCCTAACCTTTGGTTGTCCTGAGTAGCCCCAGCAATTCCACAGGCCCCAGGCCTGCTTTCTATTTCTCACGTGGTTCTTATACCACTATTTTAGTATATGGTTTGTGAGGCCCCTAGGGCAAAACGTACACTGTACAACTTATCGTATGCTAATTAAGTTCCTTGTATTGTACTTTTACCTCTGACCTCATAAAGAGTCCAGAGGGGTTGTGTATATATTTGATATATACCTTGTGTGGTGTGCTTTCATTTGGTACTCAAGAGATTATAAATGGTAAAACAACTTGCTTAACTTGTCTTCAAGTCTTAGCCTGAAGGCTGCTCGATCCCAGCTACCACTAAGGATAGCTTTCTATAAGGTTGACTTTATAACCTACCATCACTAAGGGTCGATTAGACTGGTGCAAGGTGCCCACTAGAACTAGTGGACATCATATACCAGGCTAACTCCTCACACCACCGATTGAGAGGGAGGTTTGCATCTGGGGCGCTGTGATTTCTTTCAGCGCCAGAGAGATTCTCTCACCCGAACGGTCTTAATATTATTGTATAAACCCCTGTCCTGAAGAGGCCTAAGAAGAAAAGGCTGAAACGTGGTTGCGTCGACACTCTTTTGGAGGAGTCTTTGGATTGACAGTGATTCTTGGAACTGTGCTGTGTTACACTAGAGTTAGGCTAACCAGTGTAATAGCCATTTAGTGTTTCACTTTTTTGACTACCTCTAAGTGGTTCACCAAGAAGTATAAGGGGGACACTTGTGTGAATAATTTTGATAGGGTTATTGTTATTTGTTTCGAGTTTTGTATTGTAATGTAAAACATATTGTGATTGATGTCAATTGTTTTGATTTGAATAGACGTCACTGCTTGTGTGTGTGTGATATACTGATTTTGATATATTCGCTATGAATAATGATTATTGCTGTGAGGGTAATTAAATGTGCTCGACTCGGAAAAGTGTTTAGTATTGTTTCCTTCATAACATTATCCCTTTGTAAAAAAATATGTCCTATACACAGGCATTAAAGGGTAATTTGGGTATACCCCTTTTGTTTATGTATGACATCATCCTTAGGCCGACAAAGTAATACAGCAAGGTAGGCCCCCTGGGGAGACCTATGGGTATATATACACCACATCTTGCTAAGATGGATAGAGGAGGCAGAGACCTCCCGACTGACACACTGACCAGAGACACAGAGGTTCCTGCATGCAGACGCTCTGGCTCGCAGTGGTCTAACATCCCTCGCGGGATGTCCAACTCAAGACCAGGATGTGATACCATAGTCTCACACTTCAGGTATTGGGGTTGACTAAATCCTAGAGAGATTCTTTGCTTAACACCTGCACCCATGCTAGGTACATTTAGGTACATCTAGTAAGGGAGGCATTGTAAGATTACGCATCTTTTATCATGTGTTTTGTATACTTGAATGTATTCAGGATTTAATAAGATGGTAGAACTCCACCATACTTTTACCTTTATAGTACTGTTAATCATGTATATCTTAAACTGTCTAGGGGTTGTTGCAGCACATTTATTTTACATTAGAATAACAACTGTTCCATAAATGATTATTGGAAACACCCAAGCTGTTTATTCTGAGTATCTCTCTGAGACAGACTACGTAAGTACAAGTGACTGAGTGAAAGGTAGTATATTGTTTCCACGGCCCTGAGGGATCAGGGTTGTCATGTTCGATGGTTGCCAAGAACTACTCTCTCCTTGGTAAGAGGCGAGTCTAGTGGCACTGTGAGCTAGTTGGTACAAAAAAGGGGCAACATACCTGGTGGGGGTGATCAAAGTTCATCTGACACTAATCCTACAGTTTATGTTGTCTAAACACGCAGATCCTGTATATTCTCCATAGGTACTACACAACACAGCTCTAGAACTATGCTTGTAGAGTAGGGCCACGAGCGGCGTCCATCGCCATACTGCAGAATTACCGCCATATGTAAACGGAAGTGAACCTGCCAGATATGAATCCATTCTGGTTGCTATGGATCAGTTCCACAGGCAAGCAAGTAAACAGCAAGAATCTTACTACTTCTTTTATTATTTCAAATCAGAGTTAAGTATAGCCAAGGGTCTTGTTGGACAGGCCACATGAAGGGCCGCTCTCCCCCGGCCCAAGCAGGCCTGAGTCCCGTCCCGCAAGTACCACACACCACCATTGCACGTCCTCCGTCCCCTCAGGGACCCCTGCCCTCGAGCATGTCAACCTCGTGGGTCCGATCCACTGCCGGCCCACGCGCCCAGCCTGGGGCGCCATCTTGGACACTCCACCACGAGGCCGCCTGGCCCCCGATCGACCTCAACCCTGGGCCTGGGCCGGCCTCAGACATTCCGGCACCACCCTCCACCCAGGAGGTGAGCGGGCTACTTGGCAAGTCAATAGGAGAAAGAGGTGCTGATGGCTCTCCCCCACCAAGTGCCGCTCGCCCATCGCCTCCCCGGGCGCTGGCTCCACCCCCCTGCTGGGTGTCTGGACTCCCTCATCCCGGACCTCCCGACCTCCAAGTGCGAGGGTCCGGACATCAAAGCACACCAGCCCTATAACTGGGGCAGCTCCAGAGCAGGAAGGCAGTTGTATCTTGGAGTCGAGAGACGTAAAGAGGAACTCATCCTGGACGGACTACTGGCGCTGCCGTAGCTCTGTCTTGTGCACCATCGTCCTGCCTGTTGGCGCTGCCACAGCCGTCGTAATCTTCATCACCTTCATCGTCGTCGGGACCTGCTGGCGTGGCCGCGGACCGTTGTAACCGTCATCTTCACCGGGACCTGCAGGCTCCGCCGCGGACCGTCGTTTTCCTTCGTCCATCTCGGGACCTGCCTGGCTCCGCCGCGGCCCGATCATCTAGAACGCCGAGCTCGAGGATTGAGAGCTATTTTCCACTCGTTGGTAACAAAGACTGTCCCGCTACCCCTTTCCTAAACCAGAGACTAGAACCGAGGGGACCCCTGAGTCCAGACCTCCTTGTATCCATCATCGTAACCTAAGAATTGCATATAAAGTCTCGTTAACCTTCAACCTTGTGTGGTGTCCGTCTGTGGGGGGGAAGTTGCTTATCTGTACAGTCGTTGGAGACGGCTCTCCCTGGAGACCTCTCCCCGTAATCTCGGCCGACCCTCCCGGTCCGTCTAACATTGGTGGCCAGCGGCGCGATCCGAATCACCGCATAAACGTACAGAGAGTAGCTCACCCCACGACGAAATCACAATGACCACGAAAGAGAGCGGATCAACCGAGAAATTCCAAATGGAGAAATTGGAGGAGTACAACCATCGTGAACTAAAGCAATTCTGCATCGAACTGGGTATCGCTACCACCGGACTGAGTACCAAGGACGATTTTAAGCATGCCCTAGAATCTTGGGCAGAGACCGGGGCTGCCGGAACCCCTGATCAAAGCACCGTAGAAAAAACGACCACGGCCCCTGAAGGGCAAAGAACGGGTCTCTCGCAGGACGAGATCCAGGAAAGAGAAAGGACCCGACTACACGAACTAGAAATGGCCCGACTCAAAATGGACGTTGAACTTAAGTTGGCCGAACAAAAAATCAACTTAGAGCACCTGCGTCTCCGAGAAGAAAGAGAGGAGAAACAGAGACAAAGGGAGCTCGAGGAAAAAAAACTAGCGTACGAACACGAACGGAACCTAGCTGAGATCAACCTACGCAAGCAGAATAAAGAAGCAGGGGTGCCCGAGCGACCCCCCACCTCCGGGGCCACAGACAAAAAGGTACACATCCCCAAGGATGTTGTCCGAGAATATTTCAGAGAGGACGACATCCAGCAATGGTTTAAAGCCTATGAAATCGCTATGACTGCACACCGGATCGATAGAAGCGACTGGGGAGCCGGTCTCTGGGGAAGATTCCTCAATGAGGGCCGCGACACCCTGCTACAGCTCCCGGACCACCAGATGACCTCCTACGACCATATGAAAGCGGCACTCCTCACCCGCTATGGTCTCACACCCGAGATGTACCGTCAGAGGTTCCGAGACTGCACCCGCATCCCGGGTACAACTTGGGTGGACTATGTAACATACTTTAGCCGAGCCTTCGAGGGCTGGATCCGAGGAAGCAACGTCACGACCTACGAGCAACTATTTAATCTGATGGTATGGGAGCATCTGTCGAACAATTGCTTCATCGAACTCCGCCAGCACCTCCTCGACAGCAAGTTAACGGATCCCCGGCAGCTCGCAGCCGAAGCTGACCGGTGGGAGATCACCAGAGTGGGCCGGAATGGGTCCTACGAACAGAACCGGAACAACAATGGTCAGCACCGACCCAGAGGAGGAGGAGGGGGCCAAGGGCAAGGAAGAGACAACGCCCCGTTCGCCCCCGCTACCAACACCACCCCCCCGGCCAACCGGGGCAGCACCCCAGCGCGACCGGGGTACAGAGCCAATGTCACGTGTCACCGATGTCAACGAGTCGGCCACTATGCGAACGACCCAAACTGCCCGCAGTACCAGAGCCCAAGACCCCGCCAAGTGGCCGCTGCAGCCCTAGGGGAAGAACAGATCTCCGAGGAACAGGAAGAATACGAACAAGAGCATCAAGAGTGGGAGCCAGCCGCCATGACTCTAGCCTGCTTAGCGGGGAAAGACATGGTCCCGCGGGTCCCCCTACCCGCTAACACCCAGAAGTACAGCCAATGGGTGAGCATCAATGGACGCCAGGCCGAAGCCCTTCGTGACACCGGGGCCAGTGTAACAGCCGTCCGCTGTCACCTGGTGGCCCCAGAACAGTATCTACCGAACATTCTCTGCCCTGTACGATCAGCCGATAACTCGGAAAGCCTGTGTCGGATGGCCTGCGTCCCCTTCGAATGGGGGGGGGTCTCCGGCATGTTGAAAGTAACGGTCCGAGACGATGCCCCCGTAGACTGCCTCCTGGGCAATGACCTGGAAAGCTCTCCGTGGGCCGCCGTGGAGCGAAAGGAACACCTGGGGATGTTGGGCGTCCCGGACTGGGCGTGCGTCACCACCCGTTCCATGGCCGCCCGTGCCAACCACCAGCCAGAAGAACCCGAATGGCCGGCGCCACCGCCTCCGGTCGCCCCAGCCGAAAACACCGACCGTAACATTCCCTCCGAACCAGCTCAACCTACCGACCTCGCTAACCTCGACCAGTGGCCTCAAGAAGGGGGGCCCACGCAAGAACAATTTCGCCAAGAACAGAAGACCTGTCCCTCCCTCGAGGGACTCCGCCAGCAAGCGCTCGCCCAAAGCGCAGGGGATACCTCCGGAACTCATTGGGTCTACTGGGACAATGATCTGCTGTACAGCGAGCAAAGAATCGCCGAGCTGGGGAGCAACCGAGTACTAGTGGTACCCCTCCGTTTCAGAGACTTCCTGTTAAACCTGGCCCACGATGTCCCCCTGGCAGGACATCTGGGACAAGATAAAACCTACAGTCGCCTAGTGACCCACTTCTTCTGGCCCAAAATGAGGAACGATGTGCACCAGCATTGCCGATCTTGCCCCACGTGCCAAGCCAGTGGAAAGAGCGGCCGCAAACTAAAAGCCCCCCTGCAACCTTTTCCTGTGGTCACTACCCCGTTTGAGAGAGTCGGAATAGACATTGTGGGGCCCTTGGACCCACGCACAAAACAAGGTCATCGATTCATCTTGGTGCTAGTGGACCACGCCACCCGCTACCCTGAGGCTGTTCCTCTGCGAACTGTGACAGCCCCGGTAGTCGGCCGGGCCCTGATGGGGATCTTCTCCCGTGTGGGCTTCCCCCGAGAAGTCGTCAGCGACAGAGGCACGAACTTTATTTCCAAATACATGAAGTCCCTCTGGCAACAGTGCGGGGTTACCTACCGATTCACAACCCCCTATCACCCTCAAGGGAACGGACTCGTTGAGCGGTTCAACCGCACGCTAAAGGGAATGATCGGGGGGTTGGAAGAGCCCCTCCGTCGCCAGTGGGATGTGCTGCTGCCGTGCCTCCTCTTCGCGTATCGAGAGGTCCCCCAGAAATCCCTGGGCTTCAGCCCGTTTGAACTGCTATATGGACACCCAGTGCGAGGACCGCTCCGTCTCGTCAAAGAAGGCTGGGAGATGCCTCCGTTAAAGAACCCTCCAGATGTCTTCCGGTACCTCCTCACCCTCCGCAACCAGACCCGGCGGTTCAGAGAACTTGCGAAGGCCAACCTAGAGGCCAGTCAAGAGGACATGAAAAAATGGTATGACCAGAATGCCTCATCCATTGAATTCGAACCTGGCCAACAGGTATGGGTGATGTCCCCCACTGAGCCATGCGCCCTGCAAGACAAATGGACGGGGCCCTTCAAAGTAATAGAGCGCAAGGGTCCTGCCACCTATCTCATCGACATGGAATCCTCCCGGAACCCTCTCCGGGTCCTCCACGCTAACAGACTAAAGCCCCACTTTGTGCGAACAGAGCTCAGCCTCCTGATGGCCACAGACACTGGGGTTGAAGAAGACTCCGAGCCTCTCCCTGACCTCCTACGGACTCAAGAGCAAGACGGCTCCGTGGATGGGGTCCGGCTCTCAGAGGCCCTCACCAGAGAACAACGCCAAGAGTGTCAAGCCCTCCTATCACAATTCGCCAGCCTGTTCTCCCTCACCCCAGGTGTCACTTCCTGGTGTGTGCACGATGTGGACACCGGGGACAGCCCCCCTATCCGCCACCGGGCCTACCGCGTGCCAGACCGGGTACGGGCCTGCATCCAGGAAGAAATAGCCAAGATGCTCACGCTCGGGGTCATCGAGCCCTCAGACAGTCCCTGGGCCAGCCCTGTCGTACTGGTCCCCAAAGCAGCTGCCCCCGGCACCACACCGGAACTCCGGTTCTGCGTCGACTACCGGGGCTTGAATGCGGTCACCAGAACAGACGCGCATCCCATCCCCCGGGCAGATGAACTAGTCGACCGAATGGGAGCTGCCCGCTACCTCAGCATCTTCGACCTGACAGCAGGCTATTGGCAGATCGGCCTCACACCCCGGGCGCAAGAACGTTCTGCCTTCTCCACCCCCGATGGCCATTACCATTTCACGGTCATGCCCTTCGGCATGAAGAATGCCCCAGCAACATTCCAACGGCTCGTCAATCAGGTCCTGGCGGGGCTCGAAGGATTCAGCGCCGCCTACCTAGACGACATCGCCGTATACAGCCACCATTGGACCGAGCACCTCCACCACCTCCGAGCAGTGCTGCAAGCCCTTCAGCGAGCTGGCCTCACGATCAAGGCCAGCAAGTGTCAAATTGGGCAAGGGTCTGTAACCTACCTCGGGCACCAGGTGGGAAGCGGCCTAGTGGCCCCTCTACAGCTGAAAATTGCCGCCATCCAGGCTTGGCAGCCCCCCATCACCCAAACCGAGGTACGAGCCTTCCTGGGCCTCACGGGCTATTACCGAAGGTTCGTGAAAGACTATGGTACCATAGTGGGGCCCCTCACAGAACTCACGTCAAAGAACCAGCCCAAGAAAGTCACCTGGACCCCAGAGTGTCAAACTGCATTTGAACAATTGAAGGCCGCCATGTGTTCCGCCCCTGTGCTCCAGGCCCCAGACTACAGCCGGGAGTTCGTCGTCCAGACGGACGCCTCCGACCAGGGCATTGGGGCAGTCCTGTCTCAAGTGAACACCGAAGGCCTTGATCAACCGGTGGCCTTCATCAGCCGGAGACTCCTACCACGGGAGCAACGCTGGAGCACCATAGAAAGGGAAGCCTTCGCTGTGGTATGGGCCCTCAAGAAGCTCCGGCCCTACCTTTTTGGCACCCACTTTCGGGTGCAGACCGACCACCGACCCCTGCAGTGGCTGATGCATATGCGGGGGGAGAACCCAAAGTTGCTACGCTGGTCCATCTCCTTGCAAGGTATGGACTTCACAGTCGAACACCGGCCTGGGCCAGATCACGCCAACGCGGATGGCCTGTCCCGGTTTTTCCGCCTCGACGAGGAGAGTCCCCAAGAGGATGGGTAACTCTCCCCGCCTTCAGCTGGGGGGGACGCATGTTGGACAGGCCACATGAAGGGCCGCTCTCCCCCGGCCCAACCAGGCCTGAGTCCCGTCCCGCAAGTACCACACACCACCATTGCACGTCCTCCGTCCCCTCAGGGACCCCTGCCCTCGAGCATGTCAACCTCGTGGGTCCGATCCACTGCCGGCCCACGCGCCCAGCCTGGGGCGCCATCTTGGACACTCCACCACGAGGCCGCCTGGCCCCCGATCGACCTCAACCCTGGGCCTGGGCCGGCCTCAGACATTCCGGCACCACCCTCCACCCAGGAGGTGAGCGGGCTACTTGGCAAGTCAATAGGAGAAAGAGGTGCTGATGGCTCTCCCCCACCAAGTGCCGCTCGCCCATCGCCTCCCCGGGCGCTGGCTCCACCCCCCTGCTGGGTGTCTGGACTCCCTCATCCCGGACCTCCCGACCTCCAAGTGCGAGGGTCCGGACATCAAAGCACACCAGCCCTATAACTGGGGCAGCTCCAGAGCAGGAAGGCAGTTGTATCTTGGAGTCGAGAGACGTAAAGAGGAACTCATCCTGGACGGACTACTGGCGCTGCCGTAGCTCTGTCTTGTGCACCATCGTCCTGCCTGTTGGCGCTGCCACAGCCGTCATAATCTTCATCACCTTCATCGTCGTCGGGACCTGCTGGTGTGGCCGCGGACCGTTGTAACCGTCATCTTCACCGGGACCTGCAGGCTCCGCCGCGGACCGTCGTTTTCCTTCGTCCATCTCGGGACCTGCCTGGCTCCGCCGCGGCCCGATCATCTAGAACGCCGAGCTCGAGGATTGAGAGCTATTTTCCACTCGTTGGTAACAAAGACTGTCCCGCTACCCCTTTCCTAAACCAGAGACTAGAACCGAGGGGACCCCTGAGTCCAGACCTCCTTGTATCCATCATCGTAACCTAAGAATTGCATATAAAGTCTCGTTAACCTTCAACCTTGTGTGGTGTCCGTCTGTGGGGGGGAAGTTGCTTATCTGTACAGTCGTTGGAGACGGCTCTCCCTGGAGACCTCTCCCCGTAATCTCGGCCGACCCTCCCGGTCCGTCTAACAGGTCTATAATATGACCCATCTGCTTGGGAAGTGGCACAATTTGTGCCTCCCGAAGGGATCTCTCAGAGGGAATATTCAGAGCTGCAGTGTTGTATAGTGTGATTAGTCTGGCAAACAAGAGATCGGGGTATGTGCTGTAAAACTCCAAAGGCAGGCCGTCATGGCCTGGGGTCTTAAAAGTCGCCAGTTCCTTGATTGCTTTATAGACCTCTTGGTTTGACATTAGCAAATCCACACCGTCAACAAAATCTAATGGGATCTTAAGAATGTATGTACAGTGCAGGGACATGTGGGACATGTGAATGCCTCCAACAAGCATCAATAAGGGCAGGCTGTAGAGGAACTTATAATATTCATACTAACTGGCATACATTTTGCATTGAGTATACACCAGAGGTCTTCAAACTATTTTGGTCTGAGCCCCCCTTGCCAAAATGTTTTAAATTTGGGCCCCCCTCCAAAACTATATGGCAAGGATTTGGGGAGTGGGAGGAAAGATCACAGGGGGCAGGGATCATGAGACCATGAGACCATTTCAGGTGTTCTTTTCTGTAGCTCGTAATCCACACATAGGGGCAGATTTACAAGTCCTGGATGCCACATTTGCGCCCGCCGCCTTTGCGTCACTTTTGTGATGCAGGGGGGGCGCAAAGCCAGCGCCATGCTGCCGGGTATTTATAACGTGACGCATCTGGGAGATGCGTCACGTTGTTAAGCCCTGCACCACATGTGGGCTTTCCGACGGGGGGGAGGCGTTCCGGAGCAGGAACGCCTCCTAAAAGTGGCTGAGTGAAATCTACAAGATTTCACTAAGTCACTTTTAAGGCCATGTTGCGTCAAAACCCTGCACCTGCTTGAAGTAGGCGTAAGGATTGACGCAGCATGTTAGGCATAGAGGCACCCCAAGCCTTGCTGGAGCTGCGTCGCGCTTGCAACGCAACTCCAGCAATGCGTCACCTTTAGGGCAGGAGATGCGTCATGCATCTGTCTCTTCTTGCCCCATGGTAAATGCGGCGCATCCATGGTGGCGCAGGAGGTGTCTGCCGTGACGCACAATACCTGGCGCATCCCTGCTGATATGCAGGGATGCGCCAGCTATTGTAAATCTGCCCCTAAATATGCAGCACCAAGCAAGAACAGAATAGATGCCTCTATCTGCAAAACCTCAAAGTCCTTTTCCAATCGTCACTGTGGTGCAGTAAGTGAGTGCAGGATAAGTCACCATCATGTCTGTCAATGCCCCAACGAGAATGTTAGGTGATGAATGCCATCCATGTACCACTCTCCTGCATGTAATCTTCACACTTGAAAACAAAATCGAAAACATTGCGAGCACTTTATTCTCACCAGCTCCAAAATACAAAAATGCAGCAGTATGTTCTGTGAGGTTGTAGTTGTGCAAAGTTTATTTTTCACTAAAAAAGAAAAATCCCTTGTTTGTTGTGCCTCCCAAAAAGTAGTTCTTAAGTACATTTCTATGTGATAAATTTCAATGACCACTGGCAGTTTGGAGGGAAACTCTCTGTTTATATCACCCACCGCACCTTTCCGAGTTGCTTAAACACTTTCGTAGTTTAATGTGCGTTTCTATATGTAGTAGTTCCAAGGTGAACAGAAAACAATAGAATGCAATTTTCCCCTTCTTTTTAGCCTGGTCATTGACCCTAACATCACACTCGCTGGCCTCCCCAGTGCCACTAACTAATACATCGTTTCACTTTTTTGTGGCGTTTAATTGCTGCATGTAAATGAAGACAGCTTAGACCGGCGTCTTTCGCGTTTAAAGGCTATCTTCGTTTGCATGTAATTGCAGACCATTTAGCGCCCCCCTGGCAGCATATCCACGCCCCCCCCCCAGGGGGGCGTGCCCCACAGTTTGAAGACCTCTGGTATACACTGTGTCGCCTGGTGCCAATAATATGGCAGTAATAGTGGTAGGCGTTTTTCCTGCTGTACAAGGCGAGTTAGAAGTCTACCGGATTTATCAGGCTCAGAATGAGTTTTGACAGAATATGTATAGAAGTCAAAGCAGAACAGCTTTTTTAGCAGGGGGAGGCATGCGATTTCCTTGCAGCCAGGAGCGTCCGCCCAGTAGCATTACCAGAGGATGAGTCAGCCTCAAGCCAATGAGGCTTTCGAGTCATGCAAATAGTGGTCTAATACCCTGTGGGTCTCCACCCTAAAATGAATGCAGCAGCCGCAGGCTACTACTTTGAATGCTTCCCTTTAAACTAGTGGGGGGGGAGTAAACCTGGTGTTGGCTTCTAGGTAGTTGCCAATTCCCTCTCGTAGGGTAGACCTAAATGCAGCCTTCTAACTAACCCTGAGCAAACCCTGTTGAAGCTTCCTTTTAGGAACCGGTATTAGGGTCCCAGCCCAGTATGCCATGAGAGTAATTATGGTCAGAAATGTTTTTACTCAGGCCCACAACATTACATGCAGACAGACTGAATGTTTCAGAAAGAAGGAAATAATAAAGCCAATGTGCAAGTCATGGGAAGGTGATTAGGAGTACTGTCTTTTACCTGGGGGTCAGATTCTTCATCTGACTCCACAAGACCAATGTTATAACCATTGTGAGAATGATCTAGGAACTGCATTTGCAGTTGAGTGAGGAAGTGAATGCTGTGATCTGTCAAGGAAGGGATCCAAAGTACAAATGAAGTCACCCTGAAAGACCCAAGTTATGCTGGCCCATTAGGCTAACAACTGGGAGAAGTCAAACAAGAAGGCCAGGCGATATATACTGAGGTGATATAAGCAGCTCCCCTACCAATACATACCTGCTTTCCCTGTCTTCCTGTACTGTAGCTGGCCATTGACCCCACCACCTCTTTAACAAACTAGCTTCCTCTGGCTCAGAGATGTAGGTTTTCTGAAGAAACACAACATCTGCACCTCTGTACTTTATATAGGAATATATGTTATGTTGGATCGTTTTTTGAGGTTGTGCAAGCAGCTGATGTTATAGGACACAAAGAGCAAGCAATTCAGAAGGGCCATGCACTGATGATAACACATCTAAAGCTTAACTCTGTTGTGCAATAAGGAGAGAATACTTACCTATAGTCCTAGTTCTACATCGTAAGAATCTCCATTGAAGTCATAAACGCTGAATAATTCCCCACTGCCTACACAGATCCTGAAACACCTTTGAAAATATAGTCTGATTTAGATCTTGGTTGACGTGTTACTCTGTCACCATGGTGATAGATATCTCGTCCGTCAAATAATCAATTCTTGTACGTCAGTTTTGATGACAAGCATCAACGGTGATGTGTTGACATCAAACCTTTTTTCAAGGGAAAACACATCAGCTCTGTACCTCTCAACAGTGACTCCAGTAGTCTTGATGTCAACTAAAAGTGTAGATGAGAATGATGTTGATGGCAATGACTTCCCTCCATAGGAGTCTTTACCAAATCTATGAATTTTAGCAGAGGAAGGGTGAGAGGTACACCTTGCCAATCTTCTTCTTTTTTTCTTCTGTCCTCATATCCTGCCTCAGACCTCTTAATCTCATGCCTTATCTGTCTTTAAGAGTCCTTTTCAACACTTTGCTAGAAATGTCACATCCTGCCTGATGAGATTGTGACAGGCTTACCAAACAGACTTTGTGTACATCAAAAGATGCCTTTTTTTCCACAAGAAGGACAGTTGGTAAAAAGAAAAGGCATTCTGATAGAAATATTGTGTCAGAGGAGGTTTACTTGATAGTAGAGATAGAAATATGTCAAATAAAAATGGTTTAAGTAGAAATAAATTGTTTTTCAGAGGTGCGAAAAGCACCAGATGTGTTCAGAGATCCTGCCTAAAGGAGACGGAAAAAAGAAATGACTCTCACAGGCAACTGTCAGTACAAGGCATTCGGTAGAGGTTCCTCCTAGGTTGTTATAGGGACAGTCTCTTTTTTGTCCTACTTCAATATAAGTTTACCAGACTGCATTTTCTTTTCATTCTTTACAAGGTAAAAGGTTGCCTCTTTCCATAGCAGATGATGTAAGCACAGGAGTTATTCACTTTCATCAAGATTTACCAGCATTCAGAAAGAAAATTACATCTACGACAGCCTACCATTGGATGTTCAGATGTTCATAGGAAATTAACTTCGATTTAGAACATTCTACAAAGTTAATTCCATTAAAGACTATATTTTCAAAGGTGCTTCTAGGTCCGCACAGACAGCAGGGAAATATTCAGTGTTTATGACTACCAATGAATATCCTATGATGCACAACTACCAAACTCCCTGTCCAAGGGGAAAGGACAAATGTCAGTTCACTCAAACTATAAAGAACATTCAAGAGAGGGTAAGTAAGTAAGTAATTTTATTGTTTTAGGTTAATTAAAACCATTACAAAAGTACTTTGATAGCTTATACCTTCCGATTCAAGAGAGGGGGGCAAGGTCAGCGGGGCCAGGCACGATACAAGTTCAACCTGTAAGTGCTACCATTTGGAATTCCCCATGATTCTGGCCGGGGCCTTAGACTGCTTAGTTTAAGGGTTTTTAGACAGGGCAGCTCTCGCTCATAATGCACAGCTCCTTCTGTTCCAAGTTCGGACCTTTTACATCAGGTATCCCTCAAAATACAAAGCTGTTCCTGCTTTCAGAGTTTAAACAGCAGAATTGTTGCTCAAGGTGTACAGTTGTTCAAAGTACAGGTCTTTAATAACAGAACTATTGCCAGATGGAAAGAAGGCCACTGCCTCAAGCTCAACACAGACATGACAAAAGTAGTAATCTTCGGTAAAGACACCTCTCTCGTGGGACTCCACTTGATGGATAACTGAACTCAGACCCACACTGTAGGAGAGTAGGACCTGCTTACTATGGTTATCCCTACTTTTTGCTGATGTTTCACTGTTTTTCGACTTTAGTCTGGCTGGGGCCCTGCTATCCAGGACCCCAGCCTAGCTGCTTCCCCTCTAAATTCATTGCATGTACTATAGCTACACTTCAGTTTCGTTACTGGGGTAACCATACTGAAGTGTTCTACTGCAGCCTGGGTACGGTGGTGCATGCACCCCTTACTAAAATATAGGTTACCTATCAGTCACTCCTATAGCAGGCTTTATCAATCCTGAAGGTAGAGTGCTTGGTTTTGTGTGAGAGGGTGCCTACCGCCTATGCATGAGCAGGACCCTCTGCAGCTTTCGGAATATATTCGCTACAGTTGTTCTGTGAGGCAGCCAGCCCATATACTCTTAAGTACATTATAACCTTGTGGTAAATGTTAACTTTGGAATGACTGCATGGAAACATGTTGTGTTTCGTGTCAAACAATTTGGAATTCTATCCCCCCCCGCCAGTCCTGGAGGCCGGGGTAGAATTCCACCCTTCTAGAGGGAGAGACATGTACACACTGGTCTACCCGGTAATGGGGTTTAAACGAGCCCTGGCATCACAAAATGGATGATGCAGCCACAGACATGGGTCTGGCCTCTTGCTGCTGAATGAAACTCCGGCAGGGGAGGCCTGGACAAAGGTTTCCTGTCAGAGGGAGGTGTAACCACCTCCCAGACAGGTTTTAGTGTATTGGGGCTCAGTGGGTGCAATCTGAGAGTGCCAGAAAGTCTGCACTGGGGGCATATTTTGTGTCCCTGTGCATAGCTCAGTAGTTCAAACCGGTTGCAGGGGCTACCAGCCCCTGCTCTGGCGCAAAACTGGACAAGGGAAATGTGTGTTGCCACCACTCTTTCCAAACCCTCCAATAGGTGGGCCCCCAGTGTATGTCCAACCCCTTTCTTCAGTATAAGTAAGGGACCCCTGGCAACAGGACTTTAGATTACACCTGGATGAAACTCTGAAACTGAATCCTGGAACTTCGATGCTCTACTAAGGACTAGAGGATGGAAAAATCTCCCATGGGGTCAAGGAGTGACCCCCCTGCTGAAGCAGGTACCAACAAAGCATCTTGACAGCCTGCATCTTCGAAGCACCCGCTGGACTCTGAAGTATTGTGTAACACAGAAACAGGATTTCCAGACTTCTCAGAGACCGACCCGAGTCCCCCGCACAGTTGAGACCCGTAGCCCTCGTGAGTGACGTGGAACCGGAACTCCTGGACAACGTGCACATTTGCTAGTGCATTGACTTCTCAACATCTCCTGAAGTTTTGCTTTGGGTTACTTGTAGCCCAATCCCCAAGCACCATCTGTATTGAAGATTGTGGGCCTACACTCAATGAATGTTCCGTGAGCATGCTTCTTGCATTTACACTTGAGGCCCCTTTGGGATCCCTGGTCCGTTGACTGGTGGGTCCCCTCGAAAGCAACTCTGATTTTCCTTGGGCTTCCCTGGTTGCTCCAGATGTGCCCTGACTCCCTACCACGTGGTGAGTCCCCCAGACCTTGCTGGTCTGCATCGAAGCATTTCTTTGATTCCTGCATGGGGTTCTGTTGCCAAGGCTTGTTGGGTCCAATCCAGGCACCAACACGGCATCACTCGACATCCTTTGTGGGACAGCTCGAATCCAGATGCTGGTCATAGTCGACGCCTCCTTCTCCTCGTGGCTGAAGAGTCAAGCTTCACCTTCTTTACCTGAAATCACCGACATCGGTAGGCATTTGACTATTGTGGCCCTGGTCACTGGCAAGGGACCCAGACTCTGTCTCCTTTGCTTTCAGGTTTTTCTTATCTTTGATCCAGGATTGGATCACACTGGACACTTTTCACTTGGACGGCACCAGCACTTTGCAGCAGATCGCCATTGAAAACGACCACAAAGCCCGACACCAATAGACACTTATGCACCCGGCTTCCCTGGGTGAGGTACTCCGAATACTCTGGTGCTCCCGTGGGTGTTGACTGTAGAACCCCTTAAGTCTAAATGGGTTTGCTCAAAGTCCTCTCCTAAGTGTCCTTTATCTTTAAAATTCCAACCGCGACTTTCCCCATAGAAGTTAATGGTGATTCACGGCTGTGTTCACACACTACACGTGTCCCCCGTGGGTTCTCTATGTTACTACCTTGGGTGGTTCCTGGTGGCCTCAGCTGTTCTACAGGCTCTAGGCCTTGGGTCTATGCAAGTCGTGGTTCTCATACCACTTTCTTAATATATGGTTTGGTCGGCCCCTTGGGCTCAACGTATATTGTGCTAATTTACTGTGTGCTGTTATGTTTTCCTTATGTACTTTTGCCACTAGCCTCATAAAACGACTAGTGGGATGTGTTTAGAATAAATACATATATTTTATTTATATACCTGGCGTGGTTCTCCTTTCATTTGGTCATTTACGAGATTATAGACTGGTAAAACAAGCTACTTTACTTCCTCCAAGACTTAGCCTGAAGGCTGCTCTCCACAGCTACCACTAGGATAGCTTTCTATAAAGGTTGTCTTTAACCTACCATCAATAATGGGTCATTGGGACTGGTGCAAGGTGCCCACTAGAATAGTGGACAGCATATGCCAGGCCAACTGCTCACATTGGTGTGCAACGTGTGGGATTCCAGCTTGCTATTGTTTTACCAGATAATCTCAAGTGTTTGACTAACTGAAAACCACTTAAGGTACCAGAGGTGCATATAATACAATCTTAAATACAGTAAGGTCTACTTAACTTAGAGTTGTGTGTCAAGTGCTTAGCACACTCTTTCTACAAATCAAGAGAGTTTAGTATGCTACAATCAGAGTAGGTAGGTGCATACACCACACCTCACTAGTAATGTCTTCAAGGCCAGGAACCAATGGGTCCCTACCAGATGTCAGTATGTTACAGGCATCCAAGAATCACACATTCCCATTCTTAGAATTATGGGCCTTGTGTACTATGAGGAAATTGAAGACAGGGAAAAGTGCCAACACCCAACGCCTCAGAGAGGTACTACTGTTAGATGATCTTCAGAAGGCTTCAGAGCCTGAGGGGTCATGCAGTGGGGATGGGGCAGCAGAGGAAGAGGCTAGTGGTACAAACCACCAGGATTCAGACTCTTATGCTAACCAGGATGGTGACAATCACCTTGACCTGGACCATGCAGCTCCTACTGAAGATGAGGAGGAAGGCCAAGGTGGTCCTATCTTTGTCCCCCCCAAGACGAGTTGGAGGTATATCTCGAAAGTCCTGATCTCCTTCTGTGGAGTCTGACCATTCTGGCTTATCTATAAGGACATCTGTCTCTTCTCATTGGAGGGAATCCTCCCAGGGGAAGAGAGAAAGGCAGCTCAAGTTTGAGGAAGCCCAGCTGAGAATTAGAAGGCAGCAGATATCATTAGAAAGGGAGTCCCTAGAGCTTGAAAAAGCTAGAAAAAATATGGGACTAGAGTCCCATGGTGGTAGCAACTTCCCGAGTGGGAGTTAAAGATCTCATGACCATGGGAATTTAAACAAGATTAGACCACCCTACCAGAGTGGGGATGACATCCACAAATGAATAACTGCACTGGAAAGGGACTGCACAGTTCAGAAGGTCCCCCAGGAGCAGTCAGCAGCTATCTTGTGTCTCTCCTTTGCAGACAAAGGTAGAGACAAGCTCCTCACTGTTAGAGGAGAGGATGCCGATGATTATACAGTCCTGAAGAGTGCTCCGATTGAAGGGTTTGGCCTAACCACTGAACAATACAGGATAAAGTTCAGAGATACCCAAAAAGCTCAGACTCAGGACTGGTTTGACTTTTTTGATTGTGCTACTAAGGCTCTGGAGGGCTGGTTACTTGGCAGTAAGGTGTGTTATTATATAGGATTGTACAACTTAGTAATGAGGGAGCAGATCCATAATAACTGTCAGAATCAGCTGTTGCATCAGCACCTGGTAGACTCTGATCTGACCTCTCCCCAAGAATTGGGAAAGAAAGCAGACAAATGGATCAGGACCAGGGTGAAGCAGAAGGTACAGAACCAAGGTGGTGACCAGAAGAAACAAGATCCTAATAAGTGTGGAGAGAAGGGTAAAGACCAGAAGTCTTCACAAGGTCCCCAAAAATCTTTAAGTGGTGGGAAATCCCAATCTTCCAACAAGAAAGGCCAAAAGTAACCATGGTGTTAAGATTGTAAAAATAACATCCATTGGACTAGTGACTGTAATAGGTCCAAAGACTTAACTTCGCCATCATTGCCCCTAAGGCAACTGTTCCCCCTCATTCAGCTCCAAGTGGTGGTACTCAGAATAAGGGTGTAGTTGAGTTAACCCTGGGTTGTGAGATTGACTATGGTCTAGTCAGAGTTCCACCTCAGGCTGTACTGATCTGTGATGGAGGCATGGATATGTCCTCCTTTGTGAGTCCCAGTAATCTGGGCAAATACAAACAGCAGCCTTTAGTTGATGGAAAAGAGGCTTTGGCATACAGGCATGCAGAAATGTTAGGAATCTCTTCACATGTGTTTGCTGTGACTAGGTCAGAGGCCAAAATGTCTAAGACTGAACAGACTCCTGGGTCCTGGGAGAATGGACCAGGTGCCTTCCAAGAAGATGAAGACCAGTCTCTTGAGGGAGATGATTGTGCTCCTGAAGAAGAAACTGTCCCAGATGAGCTTGAGCCTGATCAGGTTGAGTTATTGGAAAAGGGGACCCTTCCAGGGCAGATCTGAGCCAGGAGCAGCTGAGCTGTCCTTCTCTTGAACCCCTCAGACAGCAGGCTGCTGCTGAGGCTGCTGGGAATGCTAGTGGCACCCATTTGATTTATTAGGATGATGGACTCCTGTACTCAGAGAGTAGAGACCCCAAGCCTGGTGCAGCCAGGAGGTTGGTTGGTTATACCTTTGAAGTTCAGGAGCTTCCTATTGACACTAGCCCATGATATTCCCCTAGCAGGACACCTGGGCCAAAACAAGGTTTGGGACAGAATTCTCCCTCACTTTCATTGGCCTCACATGTATGAAGACATCAAGGAGTTGTGTCACTCCTCTGTCACCTGTCAAGCCTGTTGTAAGGCAGGTGGTACAACAAGGGGCCCCCCTGATCCCACTACATGTGGTGGGGGTTCCCTTTGAGAGGGTTGGGATTGATATAGTTGGTCCCATGGATCCTCAGACAGCATCTGGGCACAGATTTTTCCTAGTGGAGTGGCCCATGCCACTAGGTATCCAGAAGCAATTCCCCTTAGGACCACTACAGAACCTGTGGTGGCAAGAGCCCTCTTAGGAGTGTTCTCAAGAGTGGGTTTCCCTAAGGAGGTAGTATCAGACAGAGATGCAAATTTTATGTCTAGCTACTTGACTGCAATGTGGAAGGAGTGTGGAGTGAATTACAAATTCACCACACCCTATCACCCACAATGCAATGGTTTAGTTGAAATGTTCAACAAAACCTTAAAGGGTATGATCAAGGGTCTCCCAGAAAAGCTTAGACGGAGATGGGACATCCTACTGCCCTGCCTTTTATTTGCATACATGGAGGTTCCTCAGTAGGGGGTTGGTTACAGCCCTTTTGAACTTTTGATTGGGCATCCTGTCAGAGGTACATTGTGTCTGGTGAAGGAGGGATGGGAGTTACCTCTCAAACCCCTAAACTGGACATAGTGGACTATGTACTTGGTCTCCGCTCCAGGATGGCTGAGTATATGAAACAGGCAACCAAAAACCTTGAGGCTAGCCAGGGAATGCAAAAGGCACGGCATGACCAAAATGCTGTGCTGACTCTTTACCAGCCAGGACAGAAAGTGTGGGTGTTGGAGCCTGTGGGTGTTGGAGCAGCACTCTAGGACAAGTGGAGTGGCCCCCATACAATTGTTGAAAAGAAGGGAGAGGTTACCTATCTGGTAGACCTTGGAACTCCCAGGAACCCCCATAGGGTACCTCATGTCAACAGAATGAAACCTTATGTTGACAGGGCAGACATGGGCTTGCCCATGGCTACTGGTGAGGGACAGGAGGACAAGAGTGATCCACCCCTGACCTGTTCTCACAGAACCTTGATGATGGTCCAGTTGATGGTGTAGCTTTGGCAGGAAGTCTCACTGCTCACCAACAAGCTGATTGTAGACAGGTGCTCAATCAATATAGAAACATGTTCTCACTGACTCCAACTCAGAGAACCTGGTGTACTCATGAAGTGGACACTGGGGACAGTCTGCCTGTTAAAAATAAGATTTACAGGCAACCTGACCATGTCAGGGACTATATCAGGAATGAAGTCCAGAAGATGTTGTATTTAGGAGTTATTGAACCCTCAGATAGCCCTTGGGCTAGTCCAGTGATCTTGGTACCAAAACCTCACACCCATGGTGGTAAGAGAGAGATAAGGTGTTGTGTAGACGCAGTCACTAGAACTGATGCCCATCCAATCCCAAGAGCAGATGAGCTTATAGATATGTTGGCCTCAGCCAAATTTCTGAGCACATTTGATCTTACAACTGGCCACTGGCAGATCAGGTTAGCTGATGATGCAAAGCCCAATACAGCATTTTCTACCCGTAGTGGGCTCTATCAATTTGTGGTAATGCCCTTTGGTTTGAAAAATGCACCTGCCACTTTTCATATTTTGGTGAAGAAAGTCCTAACAGTCCTGGAAGACTATAGTGCCGCATATCTAGATCTAGGTTTCCCGTCAGACCTGTGCCCACATCACATATTCAACAAAGCAGACACAGCCATCGCACCCCAACTACGGAAGGTCATCAACATCTCCTTCAAAACAGTGACATTCTCGGAAAGCTGGAAGCACGCCGAAATCAACGCCCTCCTCAAGAAGCCCAAGGTGGACCCCAGGGACCTCAAGAACTTCCGGCCCATCTCCATGCTCCCGTTCCCGGCAACGTAATCGAGAAAATCGTCAACATGGAATTGGTCCGCCACCTGGAAGAGAACAACATCCTGGACCCATCCCAGTCCGGATTCAGACAAAACCAAAGCATCAAGACAGCCCTCATCACTGCTACAGATGACATCAGGCGCCAACTAGACAATGGAAAAACATCAGCCCTCATCCTCCTGGACCTATCAGCCGCCTTGAACACGGTCTGTCATCGCACTTTAAAGACACGCTTCCTAGAAGCCGGAATCCAAGAGAAGGCCCTTGACTAGACCACGTCCTTCCTCTCCGGCAGAACCCAGAATGTCCGCCTCCCACCCTTCCGATCAGAAGCCACCAACATCTTCCGCGGCGTACCCCAGGGCTCATCCCTCAGCCCGACGCTGTTCAATGTCTACATGGTCCCCCTCGTACAAGTAGCCCACCATCACAACCTCAACATCAACAACCTCAACATCATCTCCTACGCCGCCGACACCCAGCTCATCCTCTCCCTCACCAAGGACCCATTCACTGCCAAAACCAACCTCCTCGAGGGAATGAAGGCCGTAGCCGACTGGATGAGGATCAGCCGTCTGAAGCTGAACTCGGACAAGACGGAGATACTGATCCTCGGACCCACCCCCTCAGCCTGGGACGACTCCTGGTGGCCGACCACACTGGGAACAGCCCCAAAACCCACCAACCATGCGCACAACCTAGGATTCATCCTCAACTCCTCCCTCTCCATGTTCAAGCAGGTCAATGCCTTCTCCTCCTGCTACAACACCCTCCGCAGGATTCACAAGTAGATCCCAACCAAAACAAGAAGAACGGTGACACAGGCCATCGTCAGCACCAGACTGGACTACGGCAACGCACTCTACGCAGGAATCCCAGCCAAACACCTATGACGACTACAACTAATTTAAAATGCCTCCGCCTGACTGATCGTCAACGTCCCCCACCGCAGCCACATCACCCCCCACCTGAGAGACCTACACTGGCTCCCCGTCAACAAGAGGATCACCTGCTCCTCACCCACGCACACAAAGCACTCCACAATGCCGGACCAGCCTACCTGAACAGCAGACTCAGCTTCTACACCCCCACCCGCCAGCTCTGCTCCACCAGCCTCATCCTCGCTGTTGTCCCCCGCATCCAACGAACAACCTCCGGTGGCAGATCCTTCTCCTACCTCGCCGCCAAACCTGGAACACCCTCCCTACCCACATACAGCAGACACAAGACCTACTCGCCTCCAGAAGACTCCTGAAGACCTGGCTCTTTGAGCGTTAGCTACACCCCCCTCCCCTCAGTGCCTTGAGACCATCACGGGTAAGTAGTGTGCTTTATAAGTAATTGATTGATGAAATTGCTGTCTTTAGCTCCACCTGGGAGGATCACCTGGTCCACCTGAGAAATGTTTGTCCTGCAGAAAGCAGGCCTAACTATCAAGGCTACTAAGTGCCAGTTAGGGCAGAGTCAGGTTGTGTACCTGGGCCACCTTGTAGGTGGAGGCCAGGTTCAACCATTGCAGAGCAAAATCCAGACCATCATGGACTGTGTTGTTCCAACTACCCAGACTCAGGTCAGAGCTTTCTTGGGCCTGACTGGCTACTATTGAAGATTTTTCTAGGGGTATGGCTCCATTGTGACACCCCTGAATGACTTAAATTCTAAGAGAATGCCAAAGAAAGTTCAGTGGACAGTTAGCTGTCAAAAGGCATTTGATGACCTGAAGCAGGCCATGTGCACTGCACCAATTCTGCAAAGTCCTAACTACTCCAAATAATTCATTGTCCAGACAGATGAATCTGAGTTGGGGGTAGGAGTTGTGCTGTCACAATTGAATGATGAAGGTCAGGACCAGCCAGTAGCTTGTATTAGCAGAAGGCTGACCCCTAGAGAGAAACGTTGGTCAGCTATTGAGAGGGAGGACTTTGCTGTGGTGTGGGCTCTGAAGAAGCTGAGGCCATACTTGTTTGGCATTCACTTCACTGTTCAGACTGACCATAAGCCTCTCTTATGGCTAAAACAGATGAAGGGTGAAAACCCATAACTTTTGAGGTGGTGCATTTTTTCCTACAGGGTATGGACTATACAGTGGAACATAGACCTGGGAGTAACCATGCTAATGCAGATGGACTCTCCAGATATTTCCACTTACAACATGAAGACTCAACTGATCAAGGTTAGTTTAATGTCCCTGCATTTGGGGGGTTGTATAGGAGAGTAGTATCTGCTTACTATGGTTACTCTCACTTTTTGCTGATGTTTCACTATTTTTGACTTCCTTTTGGCTGGGGCCCTGCTATCCAGGATCCCAGCCTAGCTGCTTCCTCTCTAAATTGATTGCATGTACTATAGGTACTCTCCAATTTAGTTACTGGGGTACCCTTGTGATTCCCTAGTATATGGTACACTAAGTACTAAGGGCATAGGTACCCCAGAGGCCTACCAGGGGCTGCAGCATATATTATGTCACCCCTGGGAAGCCTTCCAAAATGACACCACGGGACTGCTACTGCAGCCTAGGTAAGGTGGTGCATGCACCCCTTAGTAAGATATAGGTTAACTATATCTACCTTTAACCACTGACACATATACACCTATCAGTCACTCCTATAGCAGGCCTTATCAATCCTGAAGACAGAGTGCTTGGTTTTGTGTGAGAGGGTGCCCATCCATGAGCAGGACCCCACTGCAGCTTTTGGAATCTATTCTCTGAGGCTGTCCTGTGATGCAGCCAGACAATATTTTTTTTTATTTTTTACTTTATTTATAAAGTTTTATATAGCGCAAACAAGATCCCAAGGGATATTAGAGCGCTTTACAAAGGAAGGACATAAATCAAGTATTGACCACAAGTAAGAATATACAAAAGGAATAAACACATTTATCCCAGACAAATAAATGCATAGTTTCCAGACAACTGACACAGGGAGAATAGTACAATAAACAAGTGTGTAACAGTCTAAGAAAGGGGGTATACAATGCGGAAAAAAGAGCATAGTTATCATTGAGATGTTTTAGCTTTCAGTTCTTGTTCATGAATGTGTAAAAATGTAATCAATTTGTAGTTCATTTGGGAATCAGTAGAGTCCAGTTCTCTTTAAATAGCGGTTCTACACGATTTTATGCCTCTGCCCACGAACGCTCTCCGTAGTAATTTAATTCACGCTGGTTGCAGTACCTTACAGTGGCATACAAGATGAACCAAATCTTTCTTTTTTATACCACATTGCCTGCAATTTTCATTCCCCTTATGCATCCAATGCGGGGTGTCCGCAAAAGTAGGGAAGTGTCCAAATGCAATTCTATTAATTGTCTTTTTACGTAGGTAGAGAAAGTGGAGTCCAAATAGGCTGCTTGTTTCAGTGTTTTATAACTATTGATTACTGTCCAAGAATGAATTATTTTAGAAAAAATGCATTTATCAACCAGCAGCGAATGAAACTTTGCGTCCTTGTTTAATGTTAACTTAAAGGTTTGGTAGGGCATATGTTTATTCCAGAGATCAGGAGTGCAGGTAACCTTTAGCGCATGTTCCAAAAATTAATAGGCTGGCGAGTTTTTGTCCTGTTCCATTTCCTGCCATAATGATTAGTTGAGACTATTTTCCTCTACATTTTGTTTTATCTGATACCACACTTTTATGTATGTGCAGAGTCTGCCCAATGTTTCATTCAGTAGCCCAAACTTTAAGAGCATTTGCGCTGGTGAGGCAGTCTTAGGGAGCTGAAGAACCTTTTTTATAAATACTCGTTATTAGTTTGTTTAGGGTTTCTGAATTCTTCCCATGCATAGCAGCACTGGCATATGATAATGTTGGCAGTGCTTGAGAAGAAATAGTCATCAATAACATTCCTAATGAAGGTCCCTCCAGTTTCTTTGCCAGTGCTTTAATGGCAAATGTTAGGGCCCCTGCTTGCTGCGTCATATATTTTTTCTGGTCTTGAAATGATCATTTTTCATCTACATAAAATCCCAAATATCTGTAGCCTGATACATTCTCTACTAAATTACCTTTTCGCCTAATGTTGTAATGAGAGGCTGTTTGGGTTGTAATAAGCATTGATTTAGTTTTAGAAAAATTGAGTTCCAGTTTATTTACAAACAGAAATTCAGAGAGTTTGTTTAATAGTCAAGCTCAAAAGAACTATATCATCTTCGTAGGCAAGATGCCACAATTGTAGTTTGCCCAACTTCGGTGAATGTGAATTAATTCCCTCAAGCTTTCTCGATAGGTCTGAGATGAATAAATTAAATAGGTGCGGAGCCAGCACGCACCCCTGTTTCAGTCCCGTGTTCGTATACACTGTTCTGGATATTCTAGTTCCATTTCCAAACTTCACACGTACCCAGGTATATGTATAAAACAGCAGTAGACCCTTAAATATTCACTCCGGTATATTCCAGGATTTCAATTCAGCCCACATAAGTTTCTGGTCTATACTGTCAAAGGCTGCTTTTAAATCTATATACTCTTAAGTGCATTATACCCTTCTAGGAGGGAGAGACATACACACTGGTCTACCTGGTATCACAAAATGGATGCTGCAGCCACAGACACGAGTCTGGCCTCCTGCTGCTGGATGAAACTCCGACAGGGGAGACCTGGACAATAGGTTTTCTGTCAGAGGGAGGTGTAACCACCTCCCAGACAGGTTTCGTGTATTGGGGCTGGGTGGGTGCACTCTGAGAGGGCCAGAAAGTCTGCACTGGGGGCACATTTGGTGTCCCTGTGCATAGTCCAGTTCAAACCGGTTGCTGGGGCTACCACTCCTGCTCTAGCGTGAAACTGAACAAAGAAAATGGGTGTAGCTACCCCTTCTTCAGTATAAGTAAGGGACCCCTGGCAACAGGGCTTTAGATTACACCTGGACGAAACTCTGAAACTGAATCCTGGAACTTTGATGCTCTATTAAAGACTAAAGGATGGAAGAATCTCCCTTGAGGCCAAGGAGTGACTCCCTTGCTCAAGCAGGCACCAACAAAGCATCTTGCTGGTCTGCATCTCCGAATCTCCGACCGGACTCTGAAGTATTTGTAACACAGGAAGAGGATTTCCAGACTTCTCAGAGGCCGACCCGAGTCCCCAGCAAAGCTGAGACCCACAGCCCTCGTGAGTGGCGTGGAACCGGAACTCCTGGACATGTCCACATTTGCTAGTGGATTGACTTCTCGACGTCTCCTGAAGTTGTGCTTTGGGTTACTTGTAACCCAAGCCCCGAACACCATCTGTACTGAAGATTGAGGGCCTACACTCTACGAGTGTTCCATGAGCCCACTTCTTGCATTTCCGCTTGAGGCCCCTTCGCGATCCCTGGTCCGTCAACTGGTGGGTCCCCTTGAAGGCAACTCTGATTTTCCTTGGGCTTCCCTGGTTGCTCCAGATGTGTCATGACTCCCCACTGTGATGTGAGTCCCCCAGACCTTGCTGGTCTGCACCTAAGCATTTCATTGATTCCTGCGTGGGTTGCTGTTGCCAAGGCTTGTTGGGTCCAATCCAGGCACTGACACCGCACTACTCGACATCCTTTGTGGGAAAGCTCAAATCCAGATCCTGGTTGTCGTTGCCACCTCCTGGTCCTCGTGGCATACAACTATCGTGCCCCTGGTCACTGGCAAGTGACCCAGACTCTGTCCCTTCTGCTTTCAGGTTCTTATCATCTTCGATCCAGGCTTGGACACACCGAACACTTTCCACTTGAACGGCAGCAGCACTTTGCAGTAGATCACCATTAAAAATGACGATGAAACCCGACACCGAAAGACACCTATGCACCGACTTCCCTGGGTGAGGTAACTCGAGTACTCCAGTGCTCCCGTGGGTGTTGACTCTAGAACTCCTTAAGACTAAAGGGGTTTGCTCAAAGTCCTCTCCTAAGTGTCTTTTATCTTTAAAATTCCAACTGCGACTTTCCCCCATAGAAGTTATTGTTGGTTCGCGGCTGTGTTCACACACTGCACGTGTCCCCTGTGGGTCCCCTGTGTCACTACCTTGGGTGGTTCCTGGTGGCTCCAGCGGTTCTACAGGCTCTAGGCCTTGTGTCTATGCATGTCGTGGTTCTCATACCACTTTCTTAATATATGATTTGATACGCCCCTAGGGCTCAACGTATACTGTGCTGATTTACTGTGTGCTATTAAGTTTTCATTATGTACTTTTGCCACTAGCCTCATACAGAGACTAGTGGGATGTGTTTAGAATAAATACATATTTTTTATATATATATATATCTGGTGTGGTTCTCCTTTCATTTGGTCATTCACAAGATTACAGACTGGTAAAATAAGCTGCTTTACATTACTCCAAGACTTAGCCTGAAGACTGCTCTCCACAGCTACAACTAGGATAGCTTTCTATAAAGGTTGTCTTTAACCTACCATCAATAAGGGGTCGTTTGGACTGGTTCAAGGTGCCCACTAGAATAGTGGACAGCATATGCCAGGCCTCACACACACCCCCTCCTGGAAACCCACACAAAGAATAGCGGAATAGTAATCGGCATGACCGGCCAAGTTACTGCGGTCTCCATCTCCTGCTCCCACACACTCAAGATGCTCAAGAAAACCTTCAAGTAGCTCTCCCAATACTAGTAGAACTGTCAATCAAGACCTCATCACTAGCAAGCTGGACTACTGCAATGCACTTTATGCTTAAGTCAACACTCAACTGACCAAAAGACACCAAGCATACAAAACGTGTGATGAGACTCACTCTCAACCTCCCACCCTGCACTCAAAAACCCTGCACTTCAAAGAGCTGCACTGGCTCCCAATTCACAAAGGTGCACTCTTCAAACTCCTCACGCACACATACAAATACTTACACAATACTGGCCCCACATATTTCAACAACCGCATAAAGTTCCACAAACCTACCAGACACCTCCGCTTAGATGGACTCCTACTCGCAAACACAACATACATGGAACCAGATCCAGTGGTTATGCCTTCTCCTACCTCACTCGTAAAGCCTGGAATGACCCGCCCCTGCACATCAGAGACTTAGCTCTTCACCTAGCCCGAACCTGGCTCGGCCCACAAGGCTCCTGCTTCAGCACCATAATACTATCAGAGGTAAGTTGTACACTATACAAATGCATGTAACATATCATCTCTTCTGAGTTAGGGATGTGTAATGCATAGGTGTCACTCAGACCTCGTAGCTACTACATATTCAAATCTCAGATTTTAAATTTCTGATTGCAGAGCGGCCTGTCAGAGGACACAGCTGCTCTGCATTCGGTACTTAGAGGCAATGGGTGTCATCAAGCCTTTAGACTGCTGAAGTTTTGCTTCGATGTATGCAAGCAGCAGTTCTTGTTTTGAATCTGAAAAAGTGTAGTTTTAATCCCATCTGAAATATTGTAGGAGTTCATCAGACACAAGCATAGCCAGCAATCAAATATATTCTGTTGTTATTAATGTACTAAAAGAAGTGGAGTATTGCATACTGAAAGTACTTCATTTGAAATATATATTTTTAGAACGTGATTAATAACAATATAAATATTAACGTGACAGGAGAATTTAACATGGAATGTCTTATTGTATTGTATTGTATTTGCATTTATATAGCGCTTACTACCCCTGATGAGGCGTCAAAGCGCTTTATCAGCAGTAGCATGCTACTCTGGGACCCATAGAGGTTTAGTTTTGAATTATTATAGTGACACATGCAAGTACATTTTAAGTGGTGGATAGGTTAGTCAGTTATTTGGTTTTGGAATGATAGCAGAAGGATAGAGGAGGAAAAATAAAGGTTTGAATTTATATAGCGCTTGTTACCCCTCATGGGGTGTTGAAACATGCTATTCAAGAAGCCCATAAAGTATTAGTGGTGAATTAATATGGTGAAATATGAAAGTAATTTCTGTGGTGGATATTAGTCAGTTATTTGGAGTGAGAAGGATAGCAGAGGGATAAAATTAGAAGAAAGGTTTGCATTCATATAGCACTTGTTACCCCTGATGGATGTTGAAGCGCTTTTCTGGTGAGTAACTCAAAGGATTAGTGTTAAAAATTAGTATAGTAAAATATGAAGTAATTTGAGTAGTGGATATGTTATTCAGTTATTTGGGTAGTGAAGGGAAAGAGGTTTGTATTTATATAGTGCTTGCTACCCCTGATGAGGTTTTGAAGCGCAAGTAGCACGCTACTCTGGAACCCATCAGGATTAGTGTTGAGTTAGTATGGTGAAACATGAAAGTAATGTTAGTGGTGGATATGTTAGTCAGTTATTTGGATTGAGAAGGGTTGGGGAGGGGTAGAAAAGAGGGAAGAGTTTAGAAAGGTTAGTTTTGTGGATCGGTATAGTAAAAGATGTGTAAGATGATGCAAGGAGGGGTAGAGTAGGAGAGAGTCTAGAAAGGGTTATTTTGGGGGTCATATTAGTAGTATTGGGTTTGAAGTTGAATGTGAGAGTGGATGTAGAGGATATATTGAGTGAAGTATAGGCTGAGAAATAGGGAAGTGCATTGGAAATGCTAAATTAGAAGAAAGTGATAATTATATAGATCCATAAGTACATTGAAAGTATATAGATGCATAATGGAGGTATGTATATTGGGCAGCATTTCTGGCCCTGGCCAGTCTTGAATAGGCTCAAACAGGCAACTGCCCTTGTCCTCTCCGCCCTTTACAGGCTCAAACAGGCAACTGCCCTTGTCCTCTCCGCCCTTTACAGGCTCAAACAGGCAACTGTCCTTGTCCTCTTTGCCCTTAGCCGCGATGCCCGGGCTGAGACGCCCTAAGCCTGGCCTTTCATTGCCCTAGTAATCAGGTGACTCTGTCAGCCAATGGGAACCCTAGCCCTAACAGTATCCAATCACAACACTAGTCCTATAAAATCTAGAACCAATAGGAGACCAGGACCTTACAGCCAATCTTAGCCCTAGTCCAGGCACCCAATCAGTTCAAAAACCCCAATCTCTATGTACAATAGAGGCCCTAGCCCTACCAGTAGTTCTACCCCTAGTCCAAGCAACCAATGGCACAGGAAGCCCTTGTCCCTACTTCCAAAAGAAAGCCTATCCCTACTCTTAGTCCCACAACCAGTCCAGCAACCAATCAGACCAGAAGCCCTAATTGCTACTTCCAATTAAAAGTCTAACCCTAGCACTAGTCCCACCCTAGTCCCAACAACCAATAACATAGGAAACCCTAGTCCCTACTTCCAATAGAAATCCTAACCCTAGCCATAGTCCCAAGCCTACATTGATTGAATCATAGACCCAGAGACCATTCTGAACACTCAAATACCCAACCAATGAGGACAATAACCCATATCCAATGGAAACATCAGATACAACCACCAATCAGTGTACACATGTACCAAATAATATCAGACCATAAAAGGTCCCAGCGACCTCCGACAAGGTTTGCTGGCAAGGGAGTTGGAGGCTGCTTTTCCTGTTTAGAATCTCCTAAGAAACAGACAGGCTCAATCCACACTTTGGACTTCTGCAGGTAAAGGCCTCAATAACTTAAAATCTAAAAATACTGTTTGAATAAAACTTTACTCCCTCTACTGGCCAAAAACGAAGTGCACAGTCCCTAATAAACACAGCTTAAACAGCTCACAGAAGCACCCGCTGATGTAGAATATCCCTGTTGCTGGGGGGGGGGGGGGCAGGGGGGCTGTTTCACTGGCTTGTGAACACAAAATGGTGGCTAGTGCAACTAGTAATTGATAGATTCATATGTATAACTCTTGTTAATCACATGAAGGTATAATAATAATAAGATTCTTTGTAGTTGTTGCATTATGTTCATGATTATGAGAGGCTACATATATTTTGTAGAAATGGGCACATATTTGTAATCCAGCGCACTAGTCAGAGTTGACAGGTAAAGTGTAGCCTAATGTGTATGTGTATGTTAGCTTAGCTTCATGAGTTATTTCATCTTAGCCTAACACTATGTTCAGCCTTTGTTTTGGATTATTTTGTTTCTACTGGATGTGTCCAGAAGCCTCATTAATTAGAATATAGGATTTATATTTTAGTAGATAGTAAAACATGAGAAGGAGGAGTCGGCTGAGACAATTGTGGAAACAAGCGAGGAGAGGGGTTCTCATGGAAGAGGAATGACAAAGGAAGAGAAGAGAATAAGTGTTATCTAGGTGGGAAAGGTGGTGAAAGTATCCAGTTGTGATGGAGGTATGGAAATTTCCCAAGAAAAAGTCAAATGGGAGTGTCAATTCGACTGCATTTTATATTATGTGCTGTGTTCAGTGAGGGAGAGAGTCCATCTTTTTTTCAGAGAGCAGACCTATGCTTTTGCTTGCATGGCTTTACGCTACATGGCCCATTGTCAGAGTGTTTTCTACTAAAGACTATGATGGCTGACACCTTTTTCTCCCCTCTTTTCCTAAATATATCTTGACCCAAAAGAGTTAATTAGGTTTCCCTTGTTAAGGCAGTGTAGGAAAAGTTAATTTGCTCAAGCTTGTTAAAGGGAATCATCTGATGCAATTTACCCTTAATTTCTTTGTACTGATTGTCTGCTTCATCATCTTAGAGTTAGTCATTTGCTTTGTACTATATAGGGTACATCTCTTAATGGGAAGAGGACTTATTCTGATCTTTTTGTACTTTTATACAACTATTCTAAGATTGATCTACATCAATTTGTTTCTAAACGTATAATTAAATCTATTAAACTCAGATCAAGAGTCAAGCAGGTTAAATGTAGCCCCATTGGTTGCATTGTATAGGGATGATAACTAATGATTTTTCCTTTCAAATCTCACTCTTCTGGAAAGGCCTGTGCCCTCTGGAAAAATTGGATAAATGGGCTGGACTTTAACAGATCTTACGTGTAAACCAACACACAGAGAGGATCTCATTGTCAGCTTTGGGTCTGAAACAGTTTTAGATAGAGTAAGTAAGCTTGTACAGACTTAGCTGATGAACAGCAGACAGACTCAAGCAGGTTCCACATTCATTTTCGTGTTTACCTATGCACCTGTTCTGTCTATTGGGATAACCAGGAAGCTGGGATTCAGGGAGCCAGAGAAGAGGCACCGGGAAAGTAGAACTTCACAGCCACCTCTGGTGGAGAAAGAGAATCTCAAAGATGGCTGGTTATAGGAAAAACAAGAGGACAGTAAGGTACAGGTCCAGGAAACACTGGGCATAGGGACAACTTACTGAGATGAGTGAGGAAAATCAGACACAGCAACAGACTAGGCTGCACCTTAGAAGAGCAGAAACACTCTGAAATGGTAACTGGCCTGTTGCACCTACAAGGAGACAGGAAACCCAGAATCCACTGTGGCATTCTTTAGAAGGACACCGATCAGTAACTATACACTCCACATCAGACACAGAAGATCCCAAAATATTGCCACTACAATAACTCAGATTTGCAACCAGGTACGTTGTTTGGAAGGGAACGAAACTCATTGCTCCTACACAACTCTGCCATAGCTGAAAGGTTATGTGGAGGGCCTCAGGGCCTGAACACACACTGCAAACTACCAAGTAGATATATCTCGGGATCCACTTGAGATTCACTAGAGTTAGTATATTAGACTGCAAGACTTGCAC
Source organism: Lissotriton vulgaris (assembly GCF_964263255.1). Lineage (NCBI taxonomy): Eukaryota > Metazoa > Chordata > Amphibia > Caudata > Salamandridae > Lissotriton > Lissotriton vulgaris. The sequence goes on along the minus strand of NC_141685.1, from coordinate 1,296,338,405 downwards.
TTCTTTTATTGAACTCCAGATAACCCAGGCCCTTCATCCACTCACACACCAATGAAGGTTGGCCACAAAATCTCCCACTCGAAAAAAAACATTGGATGAGTCACATACTGATCTCTTCACAAACCGCCAAGAAGCCACATAATCATGGAATGCTGGTCGATACATTTATCCAGTAACATAACATAAAGCGTGCATGCTCAGTATAGGTGGCAAGCCAGCAAATGAACAGGGTGAAATGAACCAGAGCCTAGCCACAGTCTTCCTTGCTTCTTAGAGCCAGAGTGTAAGCCAAGCCATCAACATATTTAGCATGAAAATTGTTCAACAACCATCACATAAAAATATGATAAAGACTTTTCAAAATTCAAAACATAATGTATTTCTTTAACATGCGGAAGCGTTTCACTTTAGGATATACGATTATGTGGCTGCATTGAGGTCTGTTTATTAGACGTGATAGTTGCCAACTATGAGTTTAGAAATATTTGTGCCTCCCAGGCCGTCACAATAATGCCTTTAGTGAAACAAGAGATAAATCGGTTGTCAGGTGCGCCCTGTATGTGGTCTATGATGTTATTATAGATGGTTCTTGAGTCTAAGAAGGAACTGTTCTGAACCAAGGGACTACAGAATCCAAGGTGATCACCTCGCCTGTAAGCATGAAGCTAGAAAGGGCCAAGAATAAGGCACAAAACAAAACCAGAGAAGCTCTTTTGGTACCCCAACACAAAAGGACAGAGAGGAGAGACTGAAATGCATGACCACCTGCAATATAGCTTCCAATCAAGTGACAAAAATCATCAATAAACATTGGTGAATCCTAAACAGTGGCTCTTGATCGGACCTCGCCCTTTGTTTTACCACAAAAGGGGGAGGAGCCTGAAGGATATGTTGATCCATAAACGCCCTTGCGATAACCATAACACTACAGCGGGTTCCCAAGGCACTTTGGCTCTTATTATGGGCCACTACCCATGCGGAAACAGCAGTGTTTGTCCTCTGACAAAACCAATGAAGATACCTAGATTACCTGGCAACTGAGGAATTTTACTAACTACAACACACAAAGGGTGATATACCTGATTACATGTCCCTGTAATTTACATTATGTAGGGATGACAACAAGGAAGGTCTCAACCAGAATTTCTGAGCATCGAAGGAACTTGAGATGTGGTCGAGCCACCCCAAGAATTTCAACCCATTACATACACAAGAGACATAGAGCACATGATTATCAATGGGTCATTCTCGAACATGTCAACTAAACAGAAAACTCTGAATCGAGATTGTTTGAAAAGGAACAACACAGGGTTTATAAACTTAAAATACATTTTGAGGGCTTGAACGATAATATGCCCTGGAACCAGTTCACCTAATGAGACCACATGCCTTACAACCTGCCCAAGTGCGTGTCCCCTGTATCTGTTTTGAGGTATACATCATGTGATGGTGTCTCAGTAACCCTGAACAGCATTGCTACCTGTGACACGAGTACCAACTCAGTACCATCGAAGGGCAAGAGATAGAACACCAGGTTGCGGATACATTTCTCTCCCAGCAAACATTGACATTTTCTTCTCTATTTCTCCCTCCGTTTTTCCCAGAAATCTACTATTTTATTTCTTCATATTTTTATTATTATTCTATTATTATATTTTTATTTGTTCATTATTCACTTCAAATACGACTGGTTGGTCATTCCACACACATATATGAATTATTTACACAGTAATAAATATACAATCCTACTCGTCATAACCATGCCATCACTAGACACATCAATCATAACAAAAGACCTCTTAATCGCATTCTATTGGAATCCCTATCAAGAATAGTCATCACACACGGAGGCTGCCTATTCCTCTTCTAATGGAACCCAGTGTGTATCCCGTCACTGACCGCCATCTTGGAAGATGCACGGTCTAGCACTTTCCCCATATGCGAGGACGTTACGTCCCCCCCCCCTCTTTGTATGTTACCAGCGGGCAGACACCATACCGGTAGTATGCGGTCCCCAGCGGGCAACATCCAGTAGGTGTACAGGCAGAGTTGCAGCCTTGAAGGGGTAAGGGTGCATGCACCGCTCTACTTTCTCCTAAATACAGTACGATTTATGACCATGCACTCCTCTTTTGCACACACATCATTTCGCGCAATAACCACTCCACGCTGTATGTTAGCGTAAAAGGCCATTTTATTAGGACAAGGTTGACAACAATATTTAACTAAAAACATCATAAACACAAAACAATCCCCCCAACCTCAGGTCTTTCATCCATTCCCACACTCCAGTTACTCTCTCCCGATTCACTCAGCGACCTCTTAGCTTATTCCATTCACTTCCTCAATTATCTTTTAATCCTCCAGCATCACCAGCCATTGCACTCTTGCATGCCACACCCCCATCATGCACCTGTATCCCCCTCCCTGGAGTGGTGGGTATGCCCGTCATAGACTCCCCACCCCTCCAAAGTACTGCCAACCAGGAAACCCCGAAGGGCGGTTACCTGCCCCCCGCTCAAGTGCACCTTTCGCCCTCAATCTAGTCCAGTGGAGGGTTAGTTTTTCCTAGGCACTGCTGAATTCTTGTTATGTTCGAAATTATAGATGGAACAACATTATTGTCCATTAAACCATGTACGAGAGATCTTTTTGTAAAGGGCACACCCTGAATTGATATTTTTAATGGTGCTCTCAATTGTGATATTACCAGAAAACGAGACACAGTGATAAAGCAATTAGCTAGGATCACAAGAAGAAGGAAAGTTGTGATTGACCCCAGGTTTCCTGGTTTCATATTGTGCAGCGGATCACTAAATGTTCAGTTTTCTCGCTCTCTCATTTTGATCTAAGGTTAATACTTTATGTTTAATTCTTTGAGATGCTACGTCAGTAGAATGTGTTAAACAAATGCACACACTACATGTTATTTCTGGTGCCACAAGTAAACTTTTTAGAAAAGGTTGCAAAATTATGTTAAGGTAATATAGGGTATTCCATTCTAATGTTGGTAGCTTTCACTGACTCAACAAAGAGACTGATGTCAGGAGAAACTCAACAATGTTGGTGAAAAGAATTAAATGTATTAACCAGTGGCGTAGCTTGATCAGTGAGATTGGGGCTGGGGTGTAAGCTTCATATTTCCCACCAATCACGCTGGCATATCTTGTTAAAATACTTTATGAGACGCAGCACAGGAGGGGGGCGCAGGAGTTGTGGAAAAAAAGAGGAGTGTGGATTGTTAGGGTTATTTAAAGCACAATAGTTTTCCAACTAACCAAAAAGAGAGAGTGTGTGTGTGCTTTTGCAGAGGCGAGCCCCGTAGGGGCTCAGGAGCCGGCGCCATAACCGGCAGCGAGCCCCCACCAAAGCAGGCAAAATGGGGGCCGGAAGCGGCGATCCGAGCAAGGAGAAGACGGTGGGAATACGGGGTCTCCCCAGAGACGCGAAGGAGCCCCCATTTGGCGCGCAGCACGCCCCCCCCCCTCACCTGGTTTCCGGCCGCACCGCGCGGCCAACGGAGGGGGCAGGCGTTGCTTGAAACCCCCAATGAGGGGGTGCCTTAGGAGCAAGATAGGCCTTGGGGCGGCATATAAGCGCTGCTCCCCCAGGGATACTCCTATGTCCAGGAGCGGGGGAGCAGCATGGCGAAAACAATCTTGACGAGGAGCAAGGAGGACACCACCGAGTAGCGAGGAGGACACCGCCGTGCTGCTGCAAGGGATCGACCCGGGACGAGCGGACTCAAAGATACACGAGGCGGCCCCTGACGAGAGAGAACCACCACCAGAGCCTGCACGGCGCGGTGAACAGGGAGGGCGTCTGCCTCGCATGACCCGGCGAGCGGAGGGAAGACACTGACACGACCGGAGCCTGCCCGGTGTGCCGACCTCCCCAACGGCTAGAGCACCACAACCGGAGCCCACCCGGTGTGCCCCCCGGCTCGTACGCCTTAGCCGAAGTGACCCGGCCGATAAGGAGAAAAAGACCGCAAACGGAGCCTACCCGGGACGGCCTGAGGTAGGAGAAGGAGAACCGGAGCCCACCCGGCAGCCACAGGACAGGCGCTTACCCCGGGGGGACCTCGGCGGCGACTGCACGGCAGCGGAGGTAATACCTGTCGTGTTGTCCTAATACGGGCTAGAGTCCGCCCGACACCGAAGGGACAGGCGCGTGCATCAGGGGGCCTCGGCGGCAGCTGCACGGCATCGGAGCGGTAGACTGCCGGTCCGCCCCCAAGCTTCCCCGGAATCAAGTCCAGGAAGTCAGGCAGCAGCGTCCACAAGGGCGCAGAAGAAAGCGGCAGGCGCCCCCTGGTGGCGGAAGGCAACATTGCAGGCACAAAGCGAGGCCTAAGAAATAAACCTCGGACTGCTTAAAAACGAAAGCTTTTTGGTGCATATCTCAACGGCGGCTGCACCCCGCTACCACTTACCGGCCAGCAGGTGGGCTCGGCGCGCAACGACTGGTAGCAGCAACCCCCCGCCCAACCCATAAGTGGCACGAAATTGGGGCAGAGGCGACCCGACCAAGGAAATGCCAAAGAAAGGCGGCGCACGCAAAGGCCAAGATGACCTGAGTGACCTGCTCAGGAGGGTGCGCGCGGCATCAGAAAAGCATGGCGAGGGGTGGTTGCAGGAACAGCTGGGCCGTGAGACTGGTGAAGGCACAAGCAAAGACAGAGCTACCGAGCCACCCGCAGCAAAAAGGAGCAAGAGGGCGCCGGCAAAGTTGGCAGACGCAGCGCCCCCATCAAAGACAACAAAGCGGACCCGACCAACTGCAGCCAGCACGGCGATGGCGGGAACAGACAAGGAGACCAGCGACACGCCGACCAATGGTGAGCATATTAGCGCAATCATTCAGGAATGCTGCAAAGCGATGGCGCCGCTGTTATTACAAGGGTTAAGCGGGCAGACTGCCAGGGCACAGGTCGGCAGGGTGGAGGGGCTGGGGCAGCCCGAGGGAGCGCCAATAGTGCAGTGCAGGGAGGCCGTGGGGGCCCCATGGTTCCTACTCCCCCCGGGGTCAGAGCGCCAACAACAGATAGAGGACCAATCCTCAGCCGCCCCGGGGAGGGAGGGGGGACCACCCACAGTAGCATGGGGTAGCCCCCCACCCCCGACCAGGCCGGCCCTGACAACTGACACGACAGGAACCTACGCAAGGCCATCGCCAGGCCCCGCAACGCTGACCACCAGGGCAACAGGATTGGCCAGCCTCATTCCCCTAGCAGTAAAAGAACGAATATGGCGCAAAGAGTTCATAGATATATTCTCACTCCTGGAGATACAGTTAGAGGGGCTAGATCTTACCACATGCGACAAAAAGGAGGAAGACAGGAGGGAGAGGAGAAGGGAGCGGAAGGAGCGCACATTCGACAATTGGCTAGACGCCTTTCGCATTATGGCATGCATAATAGTCGAGAAGTTCCCTCACTGCGCGGCTGACCTATGGCTGTACGAAGCAAACATTCACAATGCACAACGGCAGTTCCAGGGGGACTCTTGGTTGGAATATGACAAGGGTTTCAGACTGAAAATGCAAACACACCCCGAAATGGAGTGGAATGAAGAGGACGTCTCAGGATACATACACAAGATGATGGTAGCGAAGGACGCTAGGTCCTGGGGAGGGAGGGCCGAGCACCCCTATAGGGGGTCCTTTCAAAGAGGGAAAGGGAGGCCGTTACAAAAACACAAACACTTTAACTCAGGGAAAGGAGCGCAGGGACACGGCCCTCCGGCCATATGTTGGAAATTCGAGACCAACGAGTGCACATTTGGGGCAGCGTGTAGATTCTCACACACGTGTTCAGCATGCGGGGGAGGACACTCGGCAGCAAGCTGCAGGCGCAGAGAGACCACCAAAAGGGACAAAAAAGATAGTAAAAAGCAATGAGGTGCACGGGGGAGACCACGAGGACAGAGCGCGTCAGGGTACCCTCCCCCTCGCTTGGTCCCCCGTCAACACACAACGATTGCGCGCCCTAGCCAACAGATATCACAACAAGACCGACGCGGACACACTAATACAAGGTTTTGAGACAGGTTTCATCATACCTTTCGAAGGCCCACCCCCCCCCAGCAGTGACAGGAATTTAAAGTCAGCACCGGGTGCGCCTGGGGGCCGAGGTGAAAAGGGACCTGGTAGTATGGGACACCTTCCTAGCTGATTTTAACGGGGTCCTCATATGGAGGGAAGGCTGGTTAACAAGCAGACAGATCGAATTGTACACAGATGCGTCAGGGAGCAGAGGTTTTGGCGCGCTCTTGCGGGGCAAGTGGTGCGCGGGTCAGTGGCCCGACAGCTGGCACAGACAAGGCGTGACAGGCAACATAACATTCCTGGAACTGTTCCCAATTGTAGTGGCCCTAGTGATTTGGAGGGAAGACCTAAAGAACATGAAACTGACCCTATGGTCAGACAACAAGGGAGTAGTGCAAGCGATCAACAGGGGGTCGGCCAGGTGCCCAGACACACTGAGACTAATGCGCGTCTGGTTACATTACAGTTGGAAGGCAACATAGACCTGCGAGCAAGGCACGTGCCAGGGGTGGAGAACGAGATAGCCGACGCCCTATCCCGCGGCAAGATGAACAGATTCAGGGAGCTGGCTCCCAGGGCAGACACAAACATGACCCCCTTCCCACACCAGCTATGAAATCTGGCAAGGCAGACCTCTCAGAGCTGATCACCCAGGCACTGGCCCCCGGCGCAGCAAGGCGATACACGAAATACCTAGCAACGGTGTTAAGCATTGGAGGCATCCAATCATTGGCCTGCCCGAGCGAGACACACAGGGCAGCCGAGCTTTTCATAAGCTGGGCATACAAAAACGGCAGGTCAAGGTCATGGACACAAGCCCACATGGCGGCGGTGATACACTATGCAAAGTTGAAGACGGGTCACAACCCGTTGGCATCACATTACATCAAGACCGCCATGAAGGGCTGGAGGAGGAAGGAGGGGAAGAAGGCAGACACAAGGCCACCAATAGACTTCAACAGACTAGGGGCGCTGCTACGGGCATTAGTTCACGTGGCGGCAGGCGAATACGAACAGGTGCTCTTCAAGGCGGCATTCACCACAGCCTTCTTCGGGGCGTTCCGCATCAGCGAACTCGTAGCCCCAGCAAAGGGGGGCCTAGCCGAGCGATGCCTGCAGGCCAGCGACGTATCCCCGGGAGCGGGCAGGGTAGAGCTGGTGCTGCGCAAATCCAAGACGGACCAGGCAGGCAGAGGGGCCACAGGTAATCTGCACTGCCCAGCCCCCGCCAGATGGCAGGGCACAACAGGTCGGAAAGGTAGCGAGGCAGCCTAACTCTGGGACAATGGATATCCCCTTCCCGCGCAGAGGAAGCGCAAAGAAATCCAACCAACAGAAAAACCGCCCCAGAAGGGGCAAGAGACAATGGCAAGGAATGTATAATGACATAACATGCAAATGCAAGTGATACCTGATGCAAGTGATACGATACCTGTTTTTCCTTATAACCCTAATAAACTGCGGCCAATAAATGACCACCACAGTGAGAAGGTGTATTGGCATTCTTGGCGGGCCGGGGAGACAAGGAAAAGTTACTTAGGATCACTGCTGGAGTGGGGCAGAGTGGGCAGGTTATTGCAGAGGCGGGCCCCGTAGGGGCTCAGGAGCCGGTGCCATAACGGGCAGCGAGCCCCCACCAAAGCAGGCAAAATGGGGGCCGGAAGCGGCGATCCGAGCAAGGAGAAGACGGCGGGAATACGGGGTCTCCCCAGAGACGCGAAGGAGCCCCCATTTGGCGCGCAGCCCGCCCCCCCCCCCTCACCTGGTTTCCGGCCGCACCGCGCGGCCAATGGGGGGGCAGGCGTTGTTTGAAACCCCCAATGAGGGGGTGCTTTAGGAGCAAGACAGGCCTTGGGGGGGGGCATATAAGCGCTGCTCCCCCAGGGATACTACTATGTCCAGGAGCGGGGGAGCAGCACGGCGAAAACAATCTTGACCCACCCACCCACACCTTAGGAACAGCATTGTCGCAGGGCTGTGATAGGGAAAGGGCGTGGCGAAGGGCTACGCTGAGAACGGTTGGTACAGAGGCACACCGGAGGGCGGTGCGCCAGAATAGGTCCACTCACCTTCTGATGCCGCACGGCTGGGTGAGATGGCCTAAGGACAACTGCTCTGGGATGCCTCACGGCTGGGCAACATGGCGACGAAGGGAAGGGGGAATATGCAGAGACGGCGCTCGCAGCCCAGCCCCCGCCGGATGGCAGGGCACAACAGGTCGGAAAGGTAGCGAGGCAGCCTAACTCTGGGACAATGGATATCCCCTTCCCGCGCGGAGGAAGCGTAAAGAAATCCAACCAACAGAAAAACCGCCCCAGAAGGGGCAAGAGACAATGGCAAGGAATGTATAATGACAGAACATGCAAATGCAAGTGATACCTGATGCAAGTGATACGATACCTGTTTTTCCTTGTAACCCTAATAAACTGCGGCCAATAAATGACCACCACAGTGAGAAGGTGTATTGGCATTCTTGGCGGGCCGGGGAGACAAGGAAAAGTTACTTAGGACCACTGCGGGAGTGGGGCAGAGTGGGCAGGTTATTGTCTACATATGTGTGTAAAAATCCAGGGTGAAATCTGACAGACACCCCACCATACCCAACTAAAAGCACCTGCTCCTAAATATTCATTACAGAATACATTTGTAGAGGGGTGTAACACCCCAAACACCACCCCCTGAAGCTACACCCCTGGCATTAACAAAATACAAATCTGAGAGAGACCACAGTTACTGGTCTTCACTGAGTGCAGAGCTTGACTACAGATTTTAACACAAAGCCGACAGAGTGTTTTGTTTGGCATTTTCGATATACCCTAAGGGTATGGTCCGGGGGAACTTTTTGAAGTTTTCAGTAGACCTTGGGAGCAAGAGAGGTAGTTCAAACTGGCTGATCATCAAGACCAAATATAGATCAGTGAAAGTGCTAGGAGAGAGACATATTGGTAACGATTTTTCAAATCATCCTCTATCACAGCAAGCTGCAGCATACTATCGCTCTTGAATAATTTCCAGTGCACTCCCACTATCAGCGCATCTACAAAACAACTACGGCACTACACAGAGCTGCGCCTCTTGTGCTACTTAAAAGGCGGGGGCTGTGCTTAGAGAAGGAGATGAGAACAAGGGTCAGAGGCACAAGCCACAAGAAGAATGGCTCTTTAGGTGGAAGACCTTGCTAAAGACTTCTTCTGGATGTCCTGAAATTTTCCCTGGAAATGCATTCCACCTATTGCTTCCCATTGGCTTTAAAGTTTGTAACTCCCATTTGTTTGCTTTCGATTTTCTAGCTATATTTGGTGTAAGCTGTCCAGCATCAGTTAGTCCATCCTATAGAGCATAGCCAGTTTACTGTATTCGTACATGAGTGCTCACTTTCTGTAAACAGGCCTAAACTGTTGTTCATATCTTGTCACATTTGCTGTGCATTTAAAGACAGAGGTCAAATGTCAGGATCTGTCTTCTGATGGAGCTTGGCAAGGGAGTAGCGAGAAAACTCAAATACCCCCCACTTCAAACCAAAGCTGATATGGCAGCAAGCACACAAAGCAACTCATAACGACCCTCCCCAGAAGAGCTTTCTTGTCTCTCTCATCCAAGCATCTATCCATTCATTGTTTCATCCTTCCATCCACCTGCTATCTATCATTTCACCTTTACACTCTTATTTATTTATAAAGGTCATCCATTTAATCTTTCATCTATCATTCAGTTGTTCACCATTCCATCCATTTACCCACCCATATTCACACCCATCCGCCCATCTCCAAACCTATCCATTAAACTTTTCAATCATCCATCCTTTCAGCTATTCATCTCTATTTCCACCCTTTCACTCATCCATTCATCCATCCTTTCAGTCATTCATCAATCCATCCTTTTGCTCATGCATCCTTCCTCCCTTTAACTCATCCATCCATCTACCCTTATAATAAGCCATCCGTCCTTTTACTGATCCATCCACTCATCCCTCCATCCATTTACTCTTTCACTCATCCATCCTTTCACTCACTCATCCATCCACACTTTCACTCATCTGTCCATCCATCCATTCACCATCCCTTTTATTCAAGTGTCCATTGTTTTACTCATCCTTCCACACTATTGTATCCCTCCATCTGCTCGCTCTTACAGGTATCTATCAATTTTTTCTCTCATCCATCCACCCTTTCACCCCATCCATCTATTCATCCTCCTCCTTCACTCATCCGATCCATACCTTTATTTCGCTCACCCATCCATCATTTCTCTCATCATCTATCCATTCACCTTTTCACTCAATCATCCATCCTTCCATCCACCCTTACTTTTACTCATCCGTCCTTTCACTAAGCCATCCTTACATCAGTTTTTTCATTCATTCATCCATCTACCCATCATTTCTTTCATCCACCCATCAACCTTTTCACTCACATCCATCTATACATCCTATCACTCACTCACCTTGGTCTGTCAAGTTGCAGGCAGAAAAGGGCCATCTAAAAATTAATTCTGTTGTAGCCACAAAAGTTGGGGGTTCATGATCCCCCACAGAATCTATCCTTTTACTTCGTCCAACCATCCATCCATCCTTTCACTCAGCCATCCATAATTTCAATCACTTATGCATCTATCCTTTCTCTTACATCCATTCACTTTTTCACTCATCCATCCATCCGCCCTCCTTCCATCCACCCATTCTATCACTTATCCATCCCTCCACCCACCCTCTGTTTCACTGATCCATCCATTTTTTCCTCATCCATACTTGCATCCATCCTTTCCCTCATTAATCCGTCCAGCATACCCATCCACCCTTTCACTCACTAATCCATCCACTCTTTTACTCACACACCCATCCATCCATTCATATTTTCACTCACTCACACACCCACACACTCTTTCACATTATTTATGAGTTGCAGACAGAAGAGGCCCATCAAGCACTCCACACTGCTGTAACTGATAAAGCGGGGGTTGAGTTCATGGGCCCCCTGGAGCTTGGTATTTACTTTTTCTGCTCTAACTTCAGAGGGCAGTCTTGCTGGGTGCAGGACAGGTAAGGTTTTTTTCCAGCATACAACCAAATTTAAATGTCAGAAAATGAAATATTCGAATACGATCAAAATAAATCAATACACTTGGTAATGGCATTGGCACACATTATCGATTGTGCGCTGTATAGTTTTGTCAGTAAAACTGTATGTAGAAATGTAACTGTCATTTCAATTGTGTTGTCTGTAATGGCAGTGTGCTACCACACCAAGCATATTCCACTCTATGATATTCTACTTCACTCTACAACTCTCCAAGACACTCCACTCTGCAACACTTTTTCCACTCTATGCTACACCATTCTATGCCACTCCACTCGATGACTCATTACTCTGCTCTACGCTAATAAACTCCACTCTACTCCACACCTCTCCACTTTACGACAATTTACTCCACTCTAATATACTTTGCGACACTCCACTCAACTCCCCTCCACTTTACATCACTCCACTCTATAATACTGTACTCTGCTCTACTCTACTCTAAGTCAATCTTCACCACTCCACTCTACGACACGCTACATTACTCCACTCTAGGCCAATCTACTCCACTCTATGCAACCCCACTCTATGCAGCTCCATTCTATGCCACTCCATTCTACTCCACTCTACCCAATCCAATGTACTCTACGCCACTCCACTTTACTCTATGACAATTTACCCCACTCTACGACCCTCCACTCTATAACCCTCCACTCTCCGACCTTCCACTCTACGACATTCCATGCTACAACACTCCACGACACTCCACTTCACTCTACGACACTCCACGACACTCTATGCAATTCCCTCTATGCCATTTTACTCCACTCTACAACACTCCACTCTAAGACACTCCAATCTACAGCACTCTACTCCACTCTATGCCACTCCACTGTAGGAACTCTTCTCACTCTAGTCCACCCTACACCACTCCACTGTACACCACCCAATGCCACCCCACTCTGCTCCACTCCATGCCCCTTCTCTGTATGACACTTTACTCCTCAATACTCCACTCCACTCTACACCACTCCACTATACTCTCTGATACTTTACTCTGACACTTTATTTCACTCTACCCTATCTTATTCCGCTTTACACAACTCTACGACACCCTACTCCACTCTATGCCACATCCCTTTACAACACCCTACTCAACTAAACACGCTATGCCACTTTACTCCATTCCACTCTACTCAACTCTATTCTACGACACACTACTCCACTCTATGCCACTTCACTCTAGGACACTCTACTCCACTCCACAACACTCAACTCTATGACACTCTACAACTCTCCACTTTAGGACACTCCACTCTCCTCTATACCAACAACTTTGAGCCATCTGAATAGCAGTCACATGGGTTTACAACATGGCTAAAACACATTGGCAAAGCCAATAGCTATTGCATAGACGAGACCTATTGGCTTTGCCTATGCTTGTTTTAGGGGTTAGGGCCCACTCTGGCGTTTGGCTGGGCCAGAACCATGTACCTAGCTCGGTCAGGGCTCAAGCCTTTAGTGACTCACCCCATCCCCTCTAATGCAGAGGACCCATGTAGAACAGTAGCATTCGTATTACGACCTTGATTTTTGCATTGAGAAAGTAGAACAAGCATTTGCAATGCAATGGTCTCGGCATCATTAAAGGTAGAGCAATTGGCATTGCTCATGACATTTCTTTTTTTTTCTTTAAATCATAAATAAATGGCATTGTCATTTACATTGCCAATACACAGCACTCTGCACTAAACAGCACACGCCAATCTGCACCTGCACTCACTGCTCTGCACACTCACTCTGCACACTCACTACTCTGCACACTCACTACTCTGCACACTCACTACTCTGCACACTCACTCTGCACACTCACTACTCTGCACTCACTACTCTGCACTCACTACTCTGCACTCACTACTCTGCACTCACTACTCTGCACACTCACTACTCTGCACTCACTACTCTGCACTCACTATTCTGCACTCACTACTCTGCACTCACTACTCTGCACTCACTACTCTGCACTCACTACTCTGCACTCACTACTCTGCACTCTGCACTCACTACTCTGCACTCTGCACTCACTACTCTGCACTCTGCACCCACGACTCTGCACTCTGCACTCACTACTCTGCACTCTGCACTCACTACTCTGCACTCTGCACTCACTACTCTGCACTCTGCACTCACTACTCTGCACTCTGCACTCACTACTCTGCACTCACTACTCTGCACTCACTACTCTGCACTCACTACTCTGCACTCACTACTCTGCACTCTGCACTCACTACTCTGCACTCTGCACTCACTACTCTGCACTCACTACTCTGCACTCTGCACTCACTACTCTGCACTCTGCACTCACTACTCTGCACTCACTACTCTGCACTCACTACTCTGCACTCACTACTCTGCACTCACTACTCTGCACTCACTACTCTGCACTCACTACTCTGCACTCTGCACTCACTACTCTGCACTCTGCACTCACTACTCTGCACTCACTACTCTGCACTCACTACTCTGCACTCACTACTCTGCACTCACTACTCTGCACTCACTACTCTGCACTCACTACTCTGCACTCTGCACTCACTACTCTGCACTCACTACTCTGCACTCTGCACTCACTACTCTGCACTCACTACTCTGCACTCTGCACTCACTACTCTGCACTCACTACTCTGCACTCACTACTCACTACTCTGCACTCACTACTCACTACTCACTACTCTGCACTCACTACTCACTACTCTGCACTCACTACTCTGCACTCACTACTCTGCACTCACTACTCTGCACTCACTACTCTGCACTCACTACTCTGCACTCACTACTCTGCACTCTGCACTCACTACTCTGCACTCTGCACTCACTACTCTGCACTCTGCACTCACTACTCTGCACTCTGCACTCACTACTCTGCACTCTGCACTCACTACTCTGCACTCACTACTCTGCACTCACTACTCTGCACTCACTACTCTGCACTCACTACTCTGCACTCTGCACTCACTACTCTGCATTCACTACTCTGCACTCACTACTCTGCACTCACTACTCTGCATTCACTACTCTGCACTCACTACTCTGCACTCACTACTCTGCACTCACTACTCTGCACTCACTACTCTGCACTCTGCACTCACTACTCTGCACTCACTACTCTGCACTCACTACTCTGCACTCACTACTCTGCACTCACTACTCTGCACTCACTACTCTGCACTCACTACTCTGCACTCTGCACTCACTACTCTGCACTCACTACTCTGCACTCACTACTCTGCACTCACTACTCTGCACTCACTACTCTGCACTCACTACTCTGCACTCTGCACTCACTACTCTGCATTCACTACTCTGCACTCACTACTCTGCACTCACTACTCTGCACTCTGCACTCACTACTCTGCATTCACTACTCTGCACTCACTACTCTGCACTCACTACTCTGCACTCACTACTCTGCACTCTGCACTCACTACTCTGCACTCACTACTCTGCACTCACTACTCACACTCACTACTCTGCACTCACTACAGCTTCCTTCCACAGCTAGAACTAGTGCATAATGTCAAAACAGAGAAAACAAGGAAACACACTGAAGCTGTCTGTACCACGCCAAGTTCACATTTCGAGCAGCATGTGTTAAATCACGCTTTAGACTACTTCTCTACTCAAAAGTAGTACATTTCCTTCAAAAAGATAAAAATATGACATGCAAACAGTAATGCCGAAACAAACTGTTCAGCATGGGTTCTGATTTACATGAAAACATTAATTTCACTTAAAATAATAATCGTTTTTAGCTAAATTAAATTTACATTTGGATTTAGGGCATATTCACATATTTTTAGTAAATTTAAATGTCAGTGGCAGATGGACACGCTTTCATTTAGCAGCCAAATATACAATAACTCTTACTGCCCCCGGAATTCCGCCGCGGCCGCACCGGAAGTCAGGCAAGGTCGCCTGTGACGGGGGCGGAGCCGCGTCCGGACCGGAAGAGGAGGCAGGCGGAGGAAATGCGTGGAGCGGCCCGGGGCTCCTGCGAGCGTGGAGAGCCCCCGGGGCCGACAACAGGACGTTGCACGCGTGTTGCGGGGCTCCCTTGACCAAGAGGGAGTCCCGGAATAGGAGCCGCAGCGTCAACTCTCCCTGCCGGTGCGGAGAGCGGAGTCCCCCAGATTGCCACAGTAAGTTAAAGGGGAGAGGGGGGGCCGGTGCGCGCGCGCGCGTGTGTGTGTGTGTGGGTGTGTGTGTGTGGGTGTGTGTGTGCGTGTGTGTGTGTGTGTGTGAGTGGGGGGGTTCTGTATGTATGTGCGTGCGTGAGCGCTTCGGTTTCTATGTATGCGTGTGTTGTGTGGGAGCCTCGCGCAGCGCTCGTACTAATGCGCGTGCCAGTTTAGAATCGCCTGCGCGCGGCCAGGAGTGTCTCCTGGGAAGCACGCTCGGTGACATAAGATCTCGGCGGAGACGCGCTTCCGCGCGTCTTTAGCCGAGACCTAAAAAGGGTAAAAATAAACACGTACCATAAAATCGTCTACATAGAATTCATCAGTAATTCCTAAAGAAACTTAAAACCATCGTAATTAGTGATGCGCTGGATTGTTATTATCATTATGAGGCAAACACTTTAAGTTGCCATTATCTTTTAGGTGAGGTGAAAGGCCGTACAGACACGCGGCATGCATAGCAGCTCTACCCCTCAAAATACGATTCAAAAGGCGGCATGTATAGCAGCTCTACCCCTCAAAATACGATTCAAACACACACTAGTTAAGCAAAATGGATCTGGCTGCTTAATGTTCTGGATATTCCTCGGGTTCTACAAGTATCATAGGCGCTGGTCTTAGACACAGCATTATTCTCTCGAGTAACATGTCTCGCAATCTCAGGGGCATCCTTTTTCCCACGGGTGAGATTTATCATAAGGCCTTAGACAGCAGGGCAATATTTGTCACAATACCTCTATCTTTAGAGGCTCAGGCACTAGAGAGCAGCAGAAGATCTTAGAATATACAATTAATATAATTATGGACCACGTCTTGGGGAGCAGTGCCCTCTCCAAGTGTCAGGTGTCCCATAGCGGTGTCACTGACTGGACAACGAGGGTCACACCATGTAGTCCTTAGCACGGGATGGGCAAGGAGCAGAACTGAGCACGGAGTGGCAGCATAAAAGGCACTCACGTGAAATAAAACGGCCTAGATTACGAAATCTGAAGTGCCATGCCACAACTCGTATCCAGCACCAAGTATGAAACATGAGCGCGACCTCCACCAATTTGTCATATTCGGGGTCTCTCTTAGATGAGTGTCTCCGGGGCTTAATTTGGCCCATGGTCTGGTCAGGGCTCCGGAGAATATCCGAATGGAGGAAGGGGGCTGGGACGAAGTTCTACATAAGCCCCCGAGATTTCATTTCAGAATGAAACTTCCCCGCGGCCCGACTCAGCACATTACTCCAATAATCCAATAGTGCTAGAATTACAGACTAACTTGATTAAATCCGACCAGGAGGCTCTGTCTTCCAATTTAAAGCCAGAAGGGGATCAGGTTCAAGCTTGTGAACGTTAGCAGGGTGTATGGATTTGTTTAACTCACTCTGCCCTAATGCCACCGGCCTCTGGCGGGCTCTTTCGCCAGACCCTGAGCTCTGCCTTGTCCCTTGGTGTATTTCGATATAGAACGCGGGCCGGGGACAGATTTTACGGTTAACATCCTGGGATTCAAAGATCTTAATTTGAATTGTCGCTGAATTCGACCTTCGTGGCCCTGTTACATGAAAGGGGACATCCCTTCAATAAAAAACATCACAAAGTCCACTTTGAAATGAGAAGCTAAACATTGTAACGAACCCCTCTCAGCATCACAGATAAGAATGAGCCTCAGCTGGACCAGGGTTGAAGGGGGTGAAACGAAGTGGGAGAGGAGTAAAGAGGAAGAAAAAAAGATGAAGCAAAAGAAACTCACGGTAGAGTGGAAGATCCTGAGAATTCCTAGACGAATCGTTTCAGGAAATATTAGTGTCAACTGACAATTCGGGTATAGATAAAACCGAAGCTATTAGGCAGGCCCTGGGTGTGTGGCAATCACAAAGAGTTATTTTCCAAGAATTCCAATCGCATCTTTTTTCGGAAA
The DNA here is from genome assembly GCF_964263255.1 of Lissotriton vulgaris. Lineage (NCBI taxonomy): Eukaryota > Metazoa > Chordata > Amphibia > Caudata > Salamandridae > Lissotriton > Lissotriton vulgaris. Next base: position 1,296,321,196 of record NC_141685.1, on the reverse strand, counting down.
AGCACATTTGTTTATGGTAGAAACAGCCATTTTCTAGCAGATAGGCAGGTACACCTTGGTGAGAAAATACGACTGGAAACTGGCGATTTTCAAAATAGTTTTAATTCAGAAATCTGCAAGAGAGACACTTCTCGCCTGGTAATGTAATGTGAGGGAATATGGCGGAATATTGCCAACAACTAGCGGTATTTATCGCTAAATGGGCTTGGCTATTTTTTTTTATCGGCAAGTATCGCCGGATATTATCGCAGAGATAACGTGCTATCAGTAAAGTTTATCTCTAAAACAATAAAATATCCAGCGATAGCGGCGAAATGCGTGAATATCGCTGAGAATACAGCGGTAGTCACGCATTAACGCCAATAGGGTCTTAGCCATAATATCCACCTCCCATTGGATATAATGGCTAAGAACTGGTCTGAGCAGGCGTTAGCTTTTGGAGATATTCGCGCTTAGCGCAAATATTTCCATCACTATGCCTGCCTTGCTAATTGGCGATAGCAATGTTAGCAACTGCTTTCAGTCGCTAACAGGTTGGATACGCCCACTTTGCATGTCATTAGCGATAAATATCGCTGACATGCAAAGCGGGCCCCAAACCTCTCACTATCGCCTCAAAGCTGACGCTAACATTAGTTAGCGACAGGAGGGACAGCTTGCTACTAGGGCGATGTAATTATCGCCGCTTAGCGGCCGAACACGGCCGCTAAAGCGGCGATAATCTAATATCGCCAGGCTTGGTAATATGCCCCATGATTCGAGAGGAATCAAAAAGAGATATTAGTCTAGGCACAGCATGTCCTCCTCATACAAGCACTTTAAGGGGAGAGAAGGGCGTAGAGCTGGTGGGAGGTTTGCAGGGTAACTGGATACCTTTGAGTTCTATGGACATTACATTTACAGTGTGGTGCTTTGTACAGTGCCACAACATGCAGGATGTCACCAAAACTAGTACCATCACATCTAATAGTGAAACACAGCTGGAGGTGTCCCTGGTTTCTCTTGATTTGTAAGTTCCTCATGACCGGCCAATCAGAAGGAGGGCCACAGGGGTCATTATTCTCCAGGACCAAAGCTTTTTAAGGGCCCCAATTGTACTGCAACTTTTGTTTATACATGAGCATGCCCTCTTGACGACTAGACAACTAAAATGTCTAATGCCACTAAAATGCAAAAGAATCTGGATCCACCATGTCCTTGCAGAACATCTTGTTTTAAACTTTGAAGCACAACTTCATCTTGGAGATTCAGGCCCCACATGAACTTCTGACATGCCTGGCTCGCCGGTATTTTCTTATATTGTATGTGCGAAACTTTGAGGCGGGGGTGCCTCGTCCCCCAAATAAATGCGTTCATGGTTTGGTAATAGACTAGTCTAGAAGCCTCGAGTCGCATCTTCTACGTCAGGAGCAAAGAATGACGTATAAAACAGTGACCTCGGATGTAAATTGGAGAAAGAGATGCCTATCTGGTGGCTGAATTTCAAAATGTAAAACCATATAAAAAAAGGTTACACACCTCTAGTTCTGGTTTTGCATTGTAGGAATCTGCATTGAAGTAATAAACGTTTGGGGGGCGTTGCTTGGATGGCAACGCAGGCGGTTGCCTAAGTTTGAGAGCTCCGTGACCCCGGGGAAAAGAACGGCGAGCAACACGGCGAAAAGACCCCTAAATCCCACGCAAACCAGTGCAAAGGGTGTGGGAACACATGGAGCAGAAGAAAAAAGGTTCCTAAGCAAGCGCGGTACCAGAAAGAAGGCGGAAAAAGCTAAGCGCCCCGAGACAGCGAGTGAGGAGTGAGGCGGACTAAGATGGCGGAGCAATAAAAGGAGACGAAGGGAAAGGGGCCGCCACCGCGACTCCGAGACAGACACCAGGCTCGTCCGGATACCAGGAAACGCTGGAAGCAAGAGCGGAGGTAAGGACGGAGTCTGCAGCGAGCGCGGAGGGCGAATCCCGGGCAGGCAAGCAGCCCAAGCTAGGCTAAAAAGAGAGAAGCGAAACCGAAAACCAAGAGCCGAAGGCGGCCATCCTAACTACCCCCACCGCAGAAACACATCAAGCAAGCGAGCGCTCGAGAAGCCAACTACACAAGAGCGCAGGGGTTGCGAGGCCGATCACTCGCCTGATGGTACCAGCATCTGCAACTCAAGAGCCAGATAGCTACAGACTAAGGAGCGAAGCGCAAGGCAAGGCGCAAGGCAAGGCGGCGAAGGCGGCCATCTTAAGTAGGGTGGCGAAATCTCTGCAAAAGAAGCCAAGCCAAGCACAGCAGGCAGTGCAGGCTGTACAAACGGAGCGTTTGGTTCTTGCAAGTGCCGAACACATCCTCGACCAAAAAGCGCCCAGAAAACGCGGCACAAACCGAATGCGGCGGCCATCTTAGAACGGGTCAAAAACAGCGGCGGCCAACTTAGAGGAGGCAAAGACTAATCAAACGCTCACTAGCCCATGGGAAGGATGGCAGAGAGAGCGAACGAACAAGAGCCAGAAAGGTCCTGGAGAAGAACGATCTCCCTTACCAGACCCCAAAAGAGACTGGTGACGAGCCCACAAAATGGAAGGCGGAGGACACCCTAATTGGGGCAAAACAGAAGGCGGCCGCCCTGATCGGGGCAAAAAGTGTGGCGGCCATCACAGAAGAGACAGAAACCAGGCAGAAGCCTTGAGGAGCCTAAGGCGAGACGGCAGAAGGAGCAAACAAACAGAAAGCCAGAAGGCATAAGCAAGGAAACACAAAACTGTACAAATAAGCGCTGAAAGAAAGAGGCAAGTGAGACCAGGACAAAGTCTCAAGGCAGCAACGAGCCAAAAAGAACCAGGTAGCAGGCGCAAGAACGCAGCTACTGAGAAGGGGGAAAGCGGAGGAAAGCGGCGGCGGGCATCTTTAGAAGGGCACGCAGTCGGCGAAAAAGTTCCGGGGAAACACCAGCAGAAGGTCAGTGGGTGCGCTGATCATTAACGCAAGGAGCCCCTACCAACCAGCCGTAGTGCGCTCACAACCCCGGCCACCGCAAGAAGCCACAGCAGCCATCTTGAGAGGGGCAGCGAGGGTAGGCGGCAGGAGGCCCCCTAAAACAGGCAATCGGAAACAGAGCATAGTCTCAACGAAGGCAGCAACGCGCCACAGAGAACCTGGGAGCAGGCGTAAGCACACAGCTACTGAGGAGGGGGTAAGCAAACACGAAGGCCCACGCATCCCAACACCGAACCAAGGCACACAGTGAACTCAAGTGGGCATCGGGCACCTCAACCAACAGACCCCTGCTCAGATATAGAAGCCCTGGCGTCCGGGAAAACTAGAACAAGAACTGTGAGGTGGCCAAGCAGGTTCACATTCGGTGGCACCACAAAGAACAAAGATACAGACAATATAAGCAACAGCCCACCACAAGGAGCCCAACGGGCGGATCACCAAAAGAAGGACAGGCTTGCCATCTACCAGGGAAGAAGAGGCTTTGGAAGGATGTCGGTCAGTGATAACAAAAAAATTAGGAAAGACCTGGACTCACCAATTATATTGAAGACCATTCAGAACACGGAAATAGCAATGGACCTGCTCGTCAAAAAAATAACGGAAGCCAACGACCTGGCCAAAGCCACCAAGAACTCCATGGACAATGTTCAGTTAGAACTCACAGCCATACGCGCTGACCAGAACAGAATAGCGAGCAGAGTAGGGGAAGCAGAAAGAAGAATTAGGTAAATAAAAGACAAATCAGACACAATGGACAGAGATGTACGCTACATCTCCAAGATCTCAAGTGACATGCAGAGACTGCTGGTGGAACAAGAGGACAAAAACAGGAAAGGGAACATCATGATCCTAGGGGTCCCAGAAGAGGAGGAAGAAGCGGCGGGCTCATGCGCAGCGCTACTTGAGGTACTAATCCCCAAACTGACTGGCCTCAACTTCGAAAGAACCTTTCGAGATCGACAAAGCTTACAGAGTACCGGCCATAAGACAACAGCACATGAAGGGCCCAAGAACAATCATATGCAAACCCCTGAGAGCAAATCACACCGATGCCATCTTCGCCTTTGCACGTAAGGGCCAATCTCTCAACTGGAAGGGCAAAAAGATAATCATCACCCAGGACTTCTCAAAGAGTACGGTAGAAACAAGGAAGGGCTTCCTGGCGCTAAGAGACACTTTTAAGAAGGCCAAGATAACGTGTAGCTTTGCGGGACCAGCAAAAATGAAAATATCAGACAGAAAAGGCACGTGCTTTTTTGACGACCCGGCAGAACTACGTAGATACCTTCAGGATCCAGAGCAGGAGGAGATGGAACAAAACAGCCCGGGAACGGCAAAGAGAAGGGCCTCATCGGACGGCTCGGAAACAGGAGAAAATGGGGCAGCTGGCCATAGAAAAAGGACTCTGACAGAAAACCACGGAAAAAAAAACCGCAGACAACAACTACCTCAAAAGGAAACAGACACCTACCTCAGCATAAATGGAATGAAAAGCTAAAGACTACCAGACAAAGTATTACGAGACTCTCAGGAATGTTCACTGAAGGGCAGGCCCCAGGGATCAACAGTATATATCCTTTCATCGCATGCACAGCACGGAGGGCAGCGGGGGTGTTTTTATATTGTACCCGGGGGGGGCGAGGGTGGAGAACCGTTGCTGTTGCACGTTTACAGTACGTTGACTGGGGGAGGGGGGGTGAGGGCCGGGGGAAAGGCCATGAAGCGCGGACAATCACACCTTGGTGGAGCTATTTATTCTTCTTTTCCTTCCTCCTTCTATACATACACACATCCCCATTCCTATCCACACCCCGGGGGGTCCAAAGACTGGTGGCAGGAGGCGGTGCGACACCAGATACAGAGGTACAACATAGGAACCAGCGCAGTTAGCAGCAAGATAACGAAGGTACCATGACCACACCAGACACTCAGGCCCTAGCACAGATAGCCGCAGACATCAAGATTGTTTCACTAAACGTCAAAGGCCTAAACCACCCCGTCAAGCAACGGAAGACATTAGATTACCTAAGCAGACTCAAAGCAGATGTCTACGTCCTCCAAGAAACCAGAGTATTCATAGAGTATTCATAGAGGACGCAATCAGGCTCAAGGCAAACTGGATAAGCGAGGTCGTATGCTCACCAGCCGTCAATGAAAAAGGAGGGGTGATCACCATTATCAGCAAGAAAGCAAAGTTCAGGGTTCGCGACAACGTAGCAGACACAAAAGAGAGGAGACTACTCACCTGCATCAAAAGAGGCGAGGAAACCATACACATAGCAAACATCTACGGGCCGAACGCAGCAGACAAAAAGTTCTGGGAGGAGGTAGAAAGCGAGCTCAGCAAGATCCCAGTGGGTGAACTACTTGTCACAGCGGGAGACATGAACCAGGCGATGGACAACGCCATAGATAGACACCCACACAGACCTAGCCATGCCACACAAGAACAGAACACACTTAAAAACTTATGTACCAAACTGGCATTAACAGACCCATGGAGACTACAACACCCCAGCGCTAGAAAATACACATTCTACTCGAACCCCCACAACTCATACAGCAGAATAGACTATATACTCATGTCAAACACACACACACACCTGACGGACACAACCGAGATAGGACCCATAGCAATTTCAGATCACGCCCACATCTCCCTCTCCATAAGCGGGAAACACAACGAGACACCAAGCAGAAGATGGCGCTTCAACAGCGACATACTAGAACACCCCGCTAACATCACCGAAATAGAAGAGGCGATCAAAGAATATCTCCAATTCAATGACACAGAAGTCATGACACTGTGGGAAGCACTAAACGCCACAATAAGAGGGAAACTCCTAAGCATTAAGGCAAGAATGAACAGAGGCAGGAACAAAATAATTAGAGAGCTGGAGGAGCAGATAAAGGAGCTAGAAGGGAACTACACTTTAAATTTAATGGACAGGAACACACTTACGACAACAGAATACTAAGCGAGAGAGCCTCCACATGGATCAACAAATACAAATCCATAAACTTATGCTCAGCAAACAAAGCAGGAAGGGCACTTGCAGGATACATAAAATCCAAACAGAGGCAGCACTCAGTTGCAGCAATCACAGACATAGACAACAAAACGCACACGGCGAACAAACAAATCCTCGAAACGTTCAGGAGGTTCTATAAGGAACTATACACTGCCGACACATCACTGGAGGCAGACAAGGGGGCAAGCCTGCTAGAGACACTAGACCTACCTAAACTAAGCAACGACCAAAGAGAGGCGCTAGACCAAGACATAACCAGAACAGAAGTAGGAATGGCCATAGACTCGCTAAAAGCCAACAAAGCCCCAGGGCCAGACGGCTTCACTGCAACATTTTACAAACAGTTCCAACCGCTGCTCAAAGACACACTGGTCAGAGTCTTCCAGACATGTGCGGAAAAGGGGAATATGACTGACTCAATGGCGGAGGCAAACATTATTGTCATCCCCAAAGAAGGGAAGGACCCTCAGTTCCCACAAAACTACAGGCCAATCTCCTTAATAAACGTGGACTGTAAAATATACGCAAAAGTAATGGCTGCGAGACTAAATGCCTATCTTCCCTCTCTCATACACAAAATGCAAGTGGGCTATCTGAAAAACAGACTATCACAAGACAACACCAGACTGCTCTGCCACCTAATAAACCGCACTGCAACAGTACGGAGAAGGCCGTTATGATCGCGCTAGACGCAGAAAAGGCCTTCAATAGAGTCTCATGGCCTTTCCTAGACCAATGTATGCGCAAATTCGGACTGGGGGAGAGATACAGAGGCATGATCATGTCTCTGTACAAAAACCCCCGGGCTCGAGTGGTGGTCAATGCGGCCACATCAGAAACATTCATCCTAGGCAGAGGGACAAGACAAGGGTGCCATCTATAACCGGGGCTATTCCTGCTGGCTGCTATGGGGGGGGGGGGAAGCCAAAGAAAAAACCAAGAATCAGCCTGGCAAAACTTAGACTTAAAAAAGAACAGGGAGGACTGAACCTCACAAACTACAAGGCATTCCAAACGGCATGCCTGGCCAAACAGGGATTACACTGGGTTGCCCCCACACCAGAGTACATGCCGGTATGGATGGACCTGGAAAGGGGCATTCTAGGTGGAGCAGACCCGATCATGGCGCTTACGGCAAACAGACACCCGGAAGTCAAAAATGCGATACTCCGGAACACAAAAACAGCGCTACTGAGAGTAGATAAGGAACTGGAAGTAAGCATCAGAGGTACCAAATGGGAGTCAATATGGCACAACCCCAAAATCACATACGAAGGGAGGGCACTAGATAGCAAAGAGTGGTATAGCAGAGGAATTACGAAGCCGGCACAATTAGAAGAAGGAAACAATCCACTCACCTACAAAGCACTGCAGCAGATGACCGGACTACCAAACAAGGAATTCTATGAATTCCTAAGAATCAAAGCAGCCATCACCAGGGCAAACCTCTCCAAACACAAACCCACCAACATACAGTATGCACAGAATCTCAACAAGACGGGCCACCAAACAGAGCAGATCTACAAACTAATCACACCACGCACCACAGCTCTAAACAACAAAACAATAGCCTTCTGGGAGGAGATTATACAGAGACCGCTAAACGAAGAGGAGAGGGCTAGAGTATGGACATCGGCGTCCAAAAACAAAGTAACTCCGCAGTTGGCACAAACAAAATACTGGATACTACGCAGACTACACTGGACACCAGCGAAACTAGAAACAGTGGGGGGAAAGCGGAAGTAGCACCTGCTGGAACTGCCATAAAGTGAGGGGAGACCTAGCCCACATGGTATACAAATGTCCCAAAGTTAGAACATTCTGGAACAAAGTATACAACCTCATAGACACAATCACTGGAAGCCAGACACAACGAGGCCTAGTGGGTATTGCCACTGCCTTCCTAGCACCACTGCTTCAGTCCAAAGAGGAACGTGAACTAATCGACGTTCTGCTAATGGCAGCGGTGAAAACTATCCTGGGGAACTGGAAGGACACTAGCAAAGCCACTTTCAAACGCTGGTTCAACTGGGTGACATTCCTTCGGGGGGCAGACAACATTACCGCCAAACACAAGGCGGCAAACCATACAGCCAAAGAGGACATGTGGGAACCCCTCGATGCTCACCTGAGGCAGTAAACCGTATCCCCCCACCCCCCTCTCTCTCTTCTCTCTTCTTCTCTCTCTCTTTAGCTCCACTGTGCCAAAGTACACATTGTAGGAGCTGCCCAAAGTAAGACAACTGTTTTGTTTTTGTATATGTAAAATTTATTTTCAATAAAATATTTTGAAATAAAAAAAAAAGAAGTAATAAACGTTTGAATAATTCCCTGTTGTTATCGAGGGTTCCGAACACCATTATATAGTTGATTCTCATAGAAACAGCTTCAGAGAAAGTCTTTCACCGTCTATGTAAAATCAATAAAAATATATTTATTTATTTTTAAAAAGAAAAAAAAATAAACTTCTGAGTATATCTGTCAAATAGAAGCCTAAACAGTCATATTTTCATGAAAGTTCAATACTTAAAAACCGGACAAAAATATTCATAACACTACATTGCGGAATCTCTCAATAAAAACATAACACAAAGATAGCTTTAATCAAAGAAAATAATCTAAAAATGCAGCCTGCTGGCTTTAACGATAACCTGGGAGGTGCCATTACCCGGAATTCCTTGTACTGGCAGTTGCCTCTCTCAGCCAGTTATTTTTTGTAAGGCAAAGTGTATAGGAAATAGGTGTCAATTTATTTACGAACATGCTATAATTACCCCAGGACCCGGAGATTAGGGTGGGTCATTTATTACTTCAAAGACTATTCCTACAATGCCAAACCAGGACTATAGATACGCAGTGGTGGGTCGCACAGATCATCGGTGGCGTGGCGCAGGCCACGTGGCGGGGCGGAGGGTGGATGGGGGGGTGGAGGGGATGGTAAAAGAAAAAAAAACATACCTCCCCTCCGCGTTTCTTGTCTGTCGTCGCTCCCCGTCTCTCATGGGCGGAAAAGGAAGCACCCAGGCTCCCCTAAGCCAATGCGTTGTAATTGGTCTGAGCACCATGGTTCGGCGCTCAGCCAGGGACTGGGAGCCTGGGCATGTTCTCCACCCTGGCTGCAAACATGCAAAGTGCCCATGACTGTTTGGCTAGCCCGAGACAGCAGGCCAAACATTCATGCACACTTACAGAGTGCTCATACCCCTGCTCTGAGGGGTATGAGCACTCCCGCCTGCCTTCCAAAGCTGCCACAGCAGGAAAGACTAAAATGATAATGACACGTTATTATATATTTTTTTCTTGATTTACACTACTGAAAGCAGTATGGCGACGCTCCTCAGCGTTAGCGGAGGTGCCACCACTGCAGATACATAACCTCTTTTGCATCTTAAGAGCTTCACTGATTGCCATAAACACTGGAATAGAGTAGCACGCTTAAGAAAAAATAAACTGATGCTGGCAAAGCTTCTTATGTATAATCATTTAAATAAAGATTTCTCAGTCTCCTGTCCTACTCTAGCTTCAGCTTGAGTATCTGCGTCTGAAGAGTAGTGCGTAGTGAGCATGTGCATTCATTTCCATGTTGCAGATTTACAAATGTCTGCAATAGGAGCATTTCTTATCGTTGCAGTGGTGGCTGCTTTTTCCCTTCTGGATGTAGCGAAATACAACCTATTATCCATCTACGAATGGATTGTTTTGAAGTAGCTAATCCTTCATGGATTAGGAAAGAATGGCGGTAATGTGAAAACTTGATTTATGTGAAAGTCAGATGCTGCTTTTGGGAAGAAGGAGGGATGTGAACATAAAACAACACAACTAGCACGGAAAAACATGAAAGGTTCTATTGAGGATATAACCTGAGGTTCATTAACTCTTTTTGCTGAAGTGATAGCAATTACAAAAACAGTTTTCCATGGACCACACTGTAATGTGGCCCTATGAATAGTGGTCAAAAGGAGGTTTCATCTATCCTAGTGAGTGCTAGTTTTAGTTCCCATGATGGAGATGGGTTTCTGATAGACAGAAAAACTATCTTGAGACCTTCCAGGAAGTATTTAATTGGAATCTTGAAGAATCGAACCTGAAGAGGAGATTTCCTGTATGGTGTTATGACCCCATAGTTAACTTTTATAGAATTGAATTGTAGTTTTGATGTTGCCAAAGGTAGCAAATATGAGAGAAGTACTTCTTCTTGAGATATAACAGGGGTAACATCTTTCGATTTACATTATATGTCGAATCCTTTACTTTTTACCATATGACAGGCTCTTGTTGGTGGTCTTTTTGCTTCTTTTTATATATTCATATAGCCTTGTGAAAGATTAAAAAACGTCCATATTGTCTGATTCCAGGAGCCATGCAGCCAAATTAAAGGATTTAAGGCTCAGGCAAAGAATTTGGCCCTGAAATTTGATTAGTAGGTCTGGTCTTCAAGCTAGTGTCTTGTGTTTGACAGTTGTAGAAAGTCTGGTACCACCACGGTATTCGCCCTTCTACGTACATTGGAATCATTTTGGTTCTGGATTTTTGAAGCTTGACAATCACTGTTAGAATCAGTGGTATTTGTGGAAAAGCATAAACAAATGGAGTCGACCAATTGATCAAAAGAGCATTGCCCAGGGATTTGCGTTCAGGGGCCCCAGATGCAAAGTCTTGGCATTTTTAGTTTTTGCTGAAGTGAATAATTCTATTGTTGGGAATCCCAATGATTAAAAGACCGCTGACAGCACTACATCGTTTAAGACCAATTCATGATTTTTCTCATGGTACCTGCTGAGGAAAGCTGCTTCTTGGTTCAACTTCCCTGGGATATTTATTGCTGTTAAATTGTTGCCCCTAACTAACAGCCAGTGCCGCATTGTCTGCGCTTGAATAACCAGGTGTCTTGATCTTGTTCCTCCTTGCTTGTTTAAATAATGCATGGTGTTTATATCATTGGGTCGTATGAGTTTAGGGAAGGAAGGAGGGGTTTTAAGTCTAGATGGAATGCGTTCAGTTGTAGCAGATTGATGTGATGATTTTGATGTTTTATGAAACCAAAGGCCTTGTACTTTCAGTTGATCGAGGTGGGATCCACAACCTTTCAAAGATGCACCAGTCAGTATTAAAGTTTTAAGAAGAGTTTTCTTGATTGAGACCCCTTTCTTGAGCTTGACATTGTTTGTCCGCCATGTAAGAGACTATTCAGCATTGGGGGTTAACTGAAGATGACCTTCCCAATTGTCTCCTTTCTGTGATCATTGGTCCTCTAGACGTTCCTGCAGAGGTTGCATGAATAGTCATCCTTTTTAGAATATGAAGATGCAGGATGCCAGGGCTCCTACAAGAGAAGCAATTTAACGAGTTGTGGGATTTCTGGTCTGTTTCAGATCAAGGAATTTCTGATGGATGGATAAGTCTCTCTCTTCTGAAGGATACATTCTTTCTGTCTTTGTGTTTAAGGAGTGCTCTCAAGAGAGTGAAAACCTGCACTGGTTTCTTGATTGATTTTTCCATGTTGACATTGAGGCCTAGACACTTCAGAATCTTCGGAGTGAATTGGAAGTCTCTTTTTGCCTTTGAAAATGTGCTTTTATAAGCCAGTTGTCTAAATATAGATAAATACAAATCTTGTTTTTTCTTAGATACAATGCTATTACAGCCATGTACTTTGAGGATGTCCTTGGAGCGGATTTTAGACCATATGGCAGTACAGTGTATTGATAGTAGGTATTTCCTACTAGAAATCTTAGATATTTTCTGTGTTGGGTTGCAATTGGAATGTACAAGCTGAAGACAGACAATAGTTTTTTTTTCTGATATGCAGGAAAATCTGATGGAGAGCTAGCATCCTGAAGTCGTCTTTTAAAATGAATTTGTTTAGAAGACGCAGGTCTAAAATTGGATGTATTTTATAGAACTCTTTTTCTTTACTTGTAAATTTCTTGATTATACCTGCACATTTTCTTGATGAGGTAGTACCATTTGTATTAAGTTTTTGTCTAAAACGAAATGGTTTTCGTTCTCAGGATATTGATTTTAGAATTAGATGTAGGTTTTTGGAGGGTCAAAAGATGGTAATGTCCTGAAGCGAGTGTAGTAGCCTCTTTGTATGATTTTCACAACCCAATTGCTAGAAGTTATTCATTTTCACTCTTTAAGATGCTTCATAAATGCTCCTGCCTGCTACAGGAATGGGAAACTGTCGGGTGTTGAGACATAATTGTTATTTCCTGAGGAATTTCTTCATCTTAAATAAGAAGATTTTGGGGATGTTGCTTTCCTATTTTGCTATCTCCTTTGGAATTGAGTTTTCTGACTGTTTCTGTTGTGTTTTTATTTTGGTAAGACCATTTTCAGTGTTGGAGGACCCTCTGCTCGATAAACCACCTTACATGCACCAATATTGTTTATAAAAATTTTAATTGCTCTTCTAGACCGACTGCTTTGAATGTCTCAGTCTCATTTTTCATCTGAAGCATTTCCTCTTCGGCATGCTGGCCAAATAGGGAAGTACCCAAAAAGGGAAGATTTGCTATTTTCAATAAAATAGAAATACATTTCAATTCTGGCTTTAGAGATGACAATCAAAGCCAAAATGATAATTGAAGACTTATGCATGACAGTAGTCAGTGGCAGAAAGCTCTACTGCATCAACAGAAGCACTAATCATTTTGTTTGCTACTACGGAAGCCTCCTTAACCATTTCTAAATATTCTTATTGAAGATGTTCTAGCAAAACATCCATGGAGAATTTCATGCTGTCCCATATTTCTCCATGGTACCTTCCCAGCTTTGCAGTGGAACCTGCATTTTTAAACAGTATTGATGCCGTTCTCTAACCTTTCAGCCAGTAGCATCAATATATTTACTCTCGCGTTCAGGGAAAGCAGACGACTATGGTGCAGAAGCATGTCTTCTCCTGACTGTTGTTACAATAACAAAATCTGGCTTCTGATCCATTCTGAGAAAGGTTGGGTACTGGTCAGGTAGCCTGTATTTTTTTCAGCAGGTGTAGTGTTACTTCCTTAAATGTAGTAGGGGTTAAAAATGTATCTTCTGCTATTTCAAGAAGAACTGGTACTAGAGGCAACAATGGTCTTACTGCTGCTCTAAACTTTAAAGTCTCAAAGATAATAGACATCGACCGCTGCAGTATTTGCTTCTCTGACATATACATCCTGGACAGTGATGATGTCATCAATTTGTGAAATTCGGGTTAGTGAATGAGAATATGAAATAGGAGTATATGATGTCATATCTGGATCAGGGTCCATATATGGAGAGGATGATGTTGACCCTGTTAAGGAGAATACTGTTTACTCTTCTGTAGCTCTTGCAGCGTGTGTGGAGAAGGAGGTTTCCACATCCCAATGGAGGACATCGAAATTGCCTTGGATGCTCTGCTGGGTGAAGAAAGATTAAGTGGCTTTAAAGGAGTCTTTACCTGATCCTCGGTAGGTATAATTGGAGTGATAGACCAATATGGTGAAGGTTCTGGTGATGAAATCTGATGGTATCTTTTTGGAGGTTGATTCCTTACCACGTCCTTTGCTGGATTTATTTTGTTCATATCGAGAAGATTGGACAGCTTGGGAAGCTAAAGAAAACATAGTGTAGACTGCAGATGGTGAAATGGAGCAAGTGTTAAAGACATGAGATAGAGATGTAGACAGTTTCTGTTTTTTCGATGTTGATAGTGAAGTTGTCATCAGTGAAGGAAGCCTCTTCGACGGCAATACGACCAGCGGAATTTTATGCATTCCCGACGTTGATAAGGTTTATGATGGTAACTGGTGTTTCCTCAATATTGACGGAGATAAATGATGTCATCAATGTTTCGATGTTGATGTCGACTGACCTGCATGTCTTGCAGATCCTTCTTTTGCTGGCAACAAGGTCAGTGCCAGTGGCTTTGACGTTGATGGTGATCTTGACGTCCTACCATAAAATCAGGAATTATATTGTCTTTTCTCCCTTGATCTTTCTCTGTGGTGACCTTCAGAGGATGGGTAAAAAAAGATAGCTGGGCCATAGATAGATCTTTTTAGTCTATACCTTTTCTTCTTCTGCCCTCGTTCCTTTAATCATGCCACTAAGGAGTATGCCTGTCTTTTAATGTCCTTTTGGACGGTGACAAGCATACTACACAGTCTTTGTGGGCATCTGTTACACCTTTCTTTCTCCCACATGAAGGGCACTTGGAGAAAAGTGATAGCATTCTAACCAGAAACTCTGTCAAATAATGCTGATTAAATGGTCTACTCAACAGAGAATGGTATAAAACAAAGTGAAACTACCAGAATTAATTTTCTATGAAGAAAAAGGTGATATTTTGAGCATAAAACCACAGCAGTGTTCGTGGGATCCTTCTCTCATGAGCAGGAAAAAAGAACTGGGTGACAGGGGCAACTGCCAGTACCTGACATTCTAGGTAATAGTGCCACTCACGTTCTTCAAGGGATAGGCTAAAGACAACAAGCAGCATTTTTAGATTCATGTTCTTTGATTGAAAACTATCTTTCTGCTATCTTTTTTATTGGGAGATGCATCAATGTAGTGTTATGAATACATTCGGCAGGTTTTTACTGTTTGTTCATTCATGAAAAATGAGACCTTTTATAATTACATTCAAAAAACGTATTCATGAGTTTTCATGGTCAAAGACATTCTCCGATACTGTTTCCATAAGAATAAACTACAAAATGGTCTTCTAAGGTCTGCAAAAACAGCAGGGAAATAGTCAAGTGGTTATGACTATAAATGAAGCGCCAATGATGAAGAACCTGGAAACAATACCGGTTTCCTTGCATGTCCAAATTGTATTATCTTATGCAAATATTTTTTTCACAGAGCCTCCTTTTTTTTATTATCACATATGAGCGCACTTTTAAATGATTGAATTCAGGATGTGCACTGTGCCAACACCTCCAATATTTCATTTAGTAGACTGTAATAGTGCTCCATATATAATAAGAATCTAGGTCATGTTTAGGGTTTACATGACTTCTGAATCGTCTCTTAGTTCACTTTATTAACCCCTCCCACGCTGGTGACGGAACCGCTCCATCACGCCCCTCGGGTGGGCTGTGCTGGTGATGGAACGGTTCCGTCACGGCCCTCTCGCCGCGCAGGCGCTGATTTTGCGCCTGCGCGGCACGTTCTATTGAGCGGGCGGGGCCGTGACGGAACCGTTCCATCACAGCTCACCGAGGGGCGTGACGGAGCAGTTCCGTCACCAGCGTCGGAGCGCCGCCCGGCCCCCCGCCCCTTAGCACTGCGACGGAATTGCAGCCGCAGCGAAAGGGTTAAAGGAAAGAGGCATGTTACATAAACAACTCATTGGCAGTCAGATCAGGGTACACAATGGACAGTCTCCACTCTTCCAGAGAGCACACATTACGGTAATCAGACAACCAACTTATCAAGCAACATCAAGACCCTCTGTGACATTGTCTCTGGTCGGTGGCGGTGTACAGATCTCCCCTCTATAAGCGTTCTACTGGCCCCAGACATGTGTCACTAACGGCATTGTTGTTGGAGGGGGGGTGTTGAGCCATGAATATTCGTAAAAACTATCACTTTTAATAAATGTCTCTTTATGCACTGATATAATCTGATGTATTAGGGGAAATTCTAGTGCATGTTAAAAAAGACACTTGTTTTTAATTTTGAAGAGACTGTATCATATTTTTACATTGTTTGTTGCACAATATATATAAGCCAAATGTTTTCATAGCTTGACTCATGCACTGACTCTTAGAGCCAGGCAAGATCCATGGCTCGACTCTGGGTCACCCTATTAATTTGCCTGCATGCCCTCCTGTTTGTAACTCAGACTTAGCACATGGGTCATTCAGTAACTTGCTAAAATGAGTTGTAAAAGGCGAGCGCTAGAACCATGAAGCCCAGCCAACATCCACTGATTTGACAACTCTACCATCAAGGTTTCTTGTAGCAGAGACAAAGATGAATGTGCGCAGTAAAACTACATTTAATTAAAATAGGCAATCCCAGGTCAGAGAATCCAGGCCGTTGTGTTGTAAATTAATGTAGTCTTGAGTCATGGTAACTAACAGGTTCTGGTGAAACGGACAGGGGCGTGGCTTTGTGAGGGGGAGGTGTTTGGGGTGTGACACCCTTCAAATGCATTCCTTTTTTTTGGGGGGGGGGGGGGAATCTTTTTGTTCCATATGACTGTAAAAATTCACAGTTACGTTAAGAAGCATATATCATAACAGTAAAAACATAGATATTTTATAACAAATTCACATTCAAACTCATAGCCCTTCCCCCTAGTCACCCCCCAACCGTTCATAGCACAGCAATAATGTCTAGATGTCTGTAACCCCAACGATCTCGATTGGTGTCTGCAAAAGGATCGCAGAGCTCTCCCGAATATGCATTCCATTTCCCTCATAAGTTAGGTTCAAATCTTTTTTATTGGTGTTTCAGTACAGTGCCAATATCAGTTACACTGACCTCTCAAAAATTCAAGGGGTTGCTCATCAATGCAAACATATCCAGTACAGCAATAGTTTGGTGAACATGTTCCATCCCAACCCACCATCCACACCCCCGACTCAATTCACATCCTTACAATCAACTGATGACCACAACCATTTCTTACTATCTGGTAATTCAGTTAAGGCTGCGTGTCAGTGTACGATAATCTCAGGAGGTGAAGATACTTTGGGCATGTCTGTTCCCGGAAGTATTGTTCCAGCAAAGACAGATAAGGACGCCATATGTCTCAGAAGTAGGCGCCCTCATTGGCAAGTGTGACAGAAATCTTTTCCATACCTTGGATATGCCATAGCCTATGAAGCCATCCTGTATCTATCAATCCAGCCATCTGCAAAGTGCTCCAGTGCAGCAGAATATTCTAGAAATCTGCCACCAATGCCAAACCAATCTATCTCCCATGACTGGAATTTAGGGAGAACGTTAAGTGGTTAGGTAGCCCCAAGAGTGTATACACTGGAATCCTGGGCAGTTGCGTGTTGAGGTGTAGCTCTATATCATCAAGTACCTGTGAACAGTATGCTAATAGCGGTGGGCAATCCCACAATAGATGGACCAGAGTTCACTGTGCCCTGCATCCCCGCCAGCAGTCCCCACTCTGAGCAAGGTTGATTTTATGGAGGCATGCAGAAGTGTTTTACCAATACAGCACTACTTAAGTGAGTGTTTCGGTGAGGGCTACGTTGCTGGCTGTGTGCCTAGTTCTATAATGTATGTCTTCCCACTCGCTGTCACTGAATTGTTTGCCCAGGTCCTTTTTCCAACTAGTCGTGTTGGCTTTGTATATGTGTTTATGGATTAGAAGTGCATATATCTTGGAGATAAGTCTTTTATCCGATATTTTAGTGATTAGCCCTTTCTTGTATTGGGTGAGGTATCGCTGTACCGTGGCTAGATTCTGTGTGTGCAGTATCCAGTGTCATAATTACATGTAGTGGAGGTGCTCAGTTTCTGGATGGCCCTAATCTGTGTGCAATTGGGTAAAGGAAATCACTCCTTCCTCATTGAAAACATGCCCCATTGAGCAGCAGTCTGACTGCTGCCATCTTGCAAAAGTCCCTGGTCCCACACCTGAACCGAAGTCCGGATTTTTAGCAAGAGGGACAAAGGTGAGGGAGAGGAAGTCACTCCGCACCGACCGAAAGTTCGCTCCCAAGCTGTCATCATCACATGTGTGATTGGGACATGTAAAGATTTAGAGGTCTATGCATTTTCTTGAGAAAGGGGACCATCCAAAGTGATGTACCCGCCACCGCTCTGTCCTGGAATTACCAGTACTTTTCAGATTTGGCCAGGCATTATTTCACAAGGTATCGCAGTAGCATAGTTGAAGGTCCGGTATGCCCAAGCCCCCAGCCCTGGGGGGGGGGAGCTCAGGTCCGTCCTCATGTGAGGTCTCCCCCCAAGCCAGATGAATTGGGGGAGTTAAACCTGGAGCTTAGGGATCATGACCTTCGGTGGTGTAAGTGGGAGTGTTAGGAAAAGATATAGGATCTTTGGGAGGACTGAAATCTTAACAGAGGCCACCCTTCCTAGCCAGGAGATCTGGTGGTGTTTCCAGCGTGCTAAGTTACTGTACATTTTTTGATGTAGCGTTTGATAGTTGAGAGTAGCAGTTAGGAAGAGGCGGAGTGCCAGCGATTTCTCCACATTCAGCCGGAAACCCGACACAGCACCAAAAGTCTTGAGCTCAGTCAGGTAGGCTGGCAGAGCTGTGACCGGCCTATCCTATGTTACCAGCAAGTCATCAGCATAAAGGCTTATGGTATGTTATTTGCCCCGAAATTTGCTCTGGCGATCTCTGGATTATCCAAGACCCTCTGAGCTAGGTACTCCATGTAAAGGGCAAACAGCAGGGGTGATATGGGACACCCCAGGCATGTGCCCCTGCCTATTGAAAAGGGAGCCGAGGTGCAACTATTGATCCACACCCTCGACGTAGGCGAGTGGTAGCAGTTCAGGATCTGTGTTCTAAATTTCTCCCCGAGCCCAAAATGTGTGAAAACTTGCTTCAGGAACGGCAAATGGACCCTATTGAAGGTCTTTTCTGCATCATTTGCCAGGAGCATGAGTTCTCCTGGTAAGTGTTCAGCCTTCTCTATGATGTGTAATATCCGCTTGGTATGATCGCTTGTTTGTCTCGGGACATGAATCCCACTTGGTCCAGGTCAATGATAGAAGGCATATATGGACTGAGCCTGTAGGCCAGGATGCCTGTGAATAGTTTAAAAGGGAAATGGGCCGGTAAGAACTTTGCCTGGCTTATGAATAACGACAACGGCAGCAGTTAACATTGAGCCAGGAATCGCCCTGAGGGCAGCAAAATAATTTATTAGCCCTCTTAGAAGGGGCGCGATGAGGGGGCAAAAGGTCTTATAGAAAATTGAAGAGTAGCCATCTGGGCCTAGGAACTTCACGAGTTTCAGACACGAGATAGCTGATATAACATCCTCTTTACGAACCTCACTTTCCAAGGACCCTACCTGTTCTGGGGCGAGAGGGGACATGTGCGCGTCTTGGAGATATTGGGCACTATCCGTGGGATCTAGGTGTTAGCCAGCATGGAGATGTGTATATTATTCACTGAAGGTGTCTGCTATGTCCCTGTTCTCCGTAGCCAACTTCCCCCAATGTGTATATAGAGGACCCCCCCAGTCTCTGCCTCTGAGCACGTAGTTTGTTCACCAAGAGCCAGCTGCATTTGTCGCTGCTGACGTAGAAAAAATGTCGTAGGCAGCATTTTCTGCTCGACCAAGGTCGAGGCCTGCCTATTGGGAGCACAGTGCTGATAGTTGATGCCACAACCTTGGGGAGACTCTGCGTTGGTGTATATGCTCGAGCTCTGCGACTTTCTTAGAAAGAGTCTCCTGCTTCTCTTTTCAAACTTTATTGTCAGCAGCCCCAACAACAGTTTTGAGCGCCTCTCACAGTGTCACAATGGAGATGTCAGGGGTGTCATTGTGCGTAAGGAACTCTGTGATGGCTTATGGATTGGCCACCACCTCAGGGCATTGCAAAATAGTGTCTCACAATCTCCACTGATGGGTGGGGCGCTTCAGCAGAGGAAGGGACAGCGATAGTGTCCCAGCTGCGTAGTCAGAGAGCACCACTGAAAGAATTTCCATCTCTGTGGCGAGTGTTTGTATGTCTGTCATGCCCAGAAGGTAATCCAACCTAGTATACATTTTCTATGCGTTAGAAAATAAGGAGTATTTGCGTGTATGTGGATGGAAAGCCCTCCATAAATCTCTGAGCCCATATCTCTCAGCCACTCATGTCTACCCTATCACAGTGCTACTGCTTGACCTTGTCTCTCCTCCGACCTATCTAGGATGTTATCAAACACCAAATTGAGGTCTCCACCCAGCAGCACCTTCCTTTCAGTAGCAGACATCGCTTTCACTGGTGCGGTGCGTAAAAAGAATTCCTGCCCTTCGTTCGGGGTGTAGATAGAGCCCACCATCAATGACTGGCCCCCCATCGTGTGGTGGTAAGTGAGAAGTCTGCCCCTAATTTTGATTCTTTTTTGTCCATATCTTCCCCCTGAAGAAGCATTCCATCAGTGCGGCCACTCCCGCGGTCTTCGTGGAGGTAGAGGAGAAAAACTGTTGGGGAAAGGCCCATGTCCTAAGGCAATGGCAGACCTTTGAGAGAAAGTGAGTTTCCTGAAGAAGACATATGTTTGTCCCAGAGTTTTCTTGATAGGACAGTACCACCCTGAATTTTACTGGGTCATTAAGTCCTCTCACATTGAGTGTGAGAACCTTAAGAGGCTTGGTCTGCATTCGGATTGACCAGGTAGGTGTTTGCTATGGAATGCAGCCATCTGCTGAGTCCGGGAAAATCGCCAGATACTGTGGAACGCTCTATGAGAATACTGTGTGTAGTCTGTCTTGGCCATCACCACAGGAATCACCTCCAACACTGTCTGTTGCCCCTTAGCGATCTCTACAGGGTCTGGGTGCCTCAAACCCCCCATCTGCATCTCCGCCATCGTGTTCTGCGTTCCCTAGAGTGGGGGGAGGAAGGGTCTGATGCTCTCCATTCCGCAGGCAGGTCCAAACCCAGGATCTGACATGTCTCTGTTAGTGATCATAGGTGGAAAGGCTTCCATTCCTAGCGGAACATGATGCGGAAGGATTGCTCCCATGAGTAGGGTATCCCTTTGTCTCACAGGAATGTGGTGACAAGCCAGAACTCTCCCAGCTTCTGCAATGTGATGGCTGCTAAATCTTGATAAAGTGTCAGAGCCTGGTCTCTGAAGGAGAATCGGTGCTTCTCCTGGGCTTTACATAAGATGCCCTCCTTAACCTGGTAGTCATGTACACACGCGTGGGGTCTGATGTGGGGAAGCGGTTGCCTGATGTGCCCCCCCGTTGGGCGAGTCAGCATCTCCTTTAGAATGTGGTCCTTCTTAGTGCGACTGGAAGTCATCACCTGCAGCAGTTGGTGTTAGTTCCTCCCTGGGTCACAGGTTGTGAGTGTGGACTGGCTCGTCAACTCCAGACAGGCTCCATGCTAGAGCCTCTAGGGAAAGCAGGAGAGACAGGACCCAGCTGTGTTGCTCCTGTCTTGCCTGCTCCAAGGAGAACCTCCCCTTTCACATTGCTCAGTAGGCCCCTAGGTCCTCTGCTTCGAAAACACTGGATGGAGCAGTGCCTGGGTTTCCGGCGATGGCAGTGGCAGTTGCTCCTCTGTGCACTGCCTGATGGATTGTACCACCCCTGTCTGTCCCCGTCGGCCAAACTTCTCCTCCCCCCCTCCGTGAGACAACTGGATGCTCTCTGGGGACACCATCATGGGTCAGGTCCTCGCAGAAAGTCCTTGTTCCCCCAGGCAGGCCCCAAGCGAACGGGGAGGGATGGGGCTGCGCGGCTTCAGGGCGCCGCTCAGAGCGCCTCAGGTGGACAGCTGCACCGCATTCAGGCCCGCTGGGTCAGGACCAAGTTGGTCGCCTTCCATAGGGCTCTGCTTCCCTGCTGTGTGTGCTGCTGCACCACCCCTCAAGGCTCAGCCAGAAGGCCTTGTTTGTTCAGGAAGGCCTCAATCGAACAGGGGGCTGAGCCTGCTCTTCTGGGCCCCCGCACTCCCTGAGGCACCTATCTCACAGTCTTGCTAGTTCCCGGGGTGATCTATGCTGTGGCCTCTGTGGCCTCTCTACCTTACGTCTGGGACACGCGGCCCTAAGGCATCACCCTCAGTGTTCCAGTCGGGCATCCGCACCCACAGCCAGGCCGGCCAGATTGGTGCTGGACTCTGCACCTCTTGTTGGATAGTGCTCCTTTGATGTACGTTTGGCCGCCAGGTACCACCCAGGGGTTCTCCGTAGGTTCTTTTTGTTGCAGCCCAATCCCGGGTTGAGCAGATATTCGGCTCTGTGCAATGTCTGCTGTCCTGGACTCTCTCCCCTCTAATCAGCCCCGCAGCTTCTGCAGGTGGGGTCAGTTTGATGCACCAACGTGGGCGGCGGGCCACAGAGTAAAGGCCCCTCCAGTCTCAGGCTGCAGTTTGCACACTCCGCTCCTAGCAGTCTTAGTCAGAATCACCGGCTTCCTGCTGCAGACCTCTTGAGCCAGCAGCGGACTTACATCGGTCTGCTGCCAGTTCCCGCCGTCTTCTCCGCTGCTGCTCAGCACCAGCCCTGCTGCATATTGTGGGCCTCTCCTCTCTGCGGACCTCGCCTGAGCAGCCGGCCACCAAGTTGGTTCACCTGGTCTCAAATTCGTCTCCCCGCACCTCTCCCTGCTCAGGTCTGGTGCCTCGGTTTTCCAGGCGGGGGGCGGTTGTATGCTCTGCCTTCTTGGGCCGGTCTCGGCTATGCTGGTGTACTGGGCCAGTGACGGGCAGGAGTGATGGTAAAAGGTATCCTACCATGCCGCCATCTTGGCACGCCCCCTTCCCCCATATTTTAGACCATTTATTCAAACTAGACAGGCCAATGAGATCACATTGATCTAAACCCCATGTAAGGCTAGGGTGCCCAACTGTGCGGTATCCCACAGGGGTGTGGCATGTGTGATCCTATCTTGCCAGTCCATAGCGATTATTGTGGCATGCCAAAGGGTAAGTGTGAGTACTGTAGGTTTGGGGAGCAGTGTAGTGCACATTCCGCCATAGATGGCTCTGAGATGGCCCTGAGTTGCATGTTTCTCCTTCCCATCCTATAGGCCGGCTCATCCTCCGGGAGATGAGCTCAATAATTAACAACTATGAGCTGTGATGCCCAGTAATATCTTTGAAGATCTGTGAGTGCAATTCCCCCATCGTACCAGCTCCTTGTCAGTTTCTGGCGCGCTATTCAAGGGCATCCCCTATCCCAAATGAGTGCACGGCTGGCGCTATCTATTGCCTGAAAATAGGACTATGAGAATGGGTAGGACGTCTTCTGGAGTACATAAAAAAGAGACGTGGGTGGGCCATCATTTTAAATAAAGTGGCTTTCCCCAGTAGGGAGAGAGGCAAGGACTTCCAGTGTTGCATGTGCCTTTGTAAGAGTGAAAGCGGTGGCTCAAAGTTGCATGTTTAAAAAGCGTCAGGGTCCCTGGTGATGTATATCCCCAGATAGTGAAAACCTTCCATGACCACTCCAGCCGCACTGTCGTCGGGGGTGGGCACGGTGCGGGTCCATGAAGGACCTAGATCAAATATTTGTTCCAATTAATGGTGAAGCCCGTGTAGAGATTGAAAAGTGTGAATATGTGAATAACTCTGTCAAGAGTGAAGGGCGGGTCAGTGTTATAGAGCAGGATAGCACCGGCATAAGGGGAGATTTTTTCTGACCAGCCTGCAGTCCATTGTAGCCCTCTGACCAGGGAATTGCTCTGAATCCAAAACGCGATTGGCCCCAGAACCAGGGCAAAGATTAAAGGAGAAAGTGTTGTAATCGAATCTAGGCCCCTAGTGTAATTTTCCCGATTCATGTGATTATATAGGTATACTTTATCACATCCTTATATAGGCATAGAAATCACTACCCTATTTGGTCTAAACCATAAAGCCCAAATACGGCATGGCTACTTCCACTAGGTTCCTAGAATTAACAACGATTTCTTGGAAAAACCTGCCTTCAGCAGCTAGGAACTTCCCCCTGCTTGAATATTAAGTTCTCCAAGAACTCCTGACGTTTTCCAAGAATTTAGCCTTAGAGTGACGATATTAAGTCCAAACATGCGTCAAACTCGGCACATTCAAAGTATAAATATGCCCAGGTTTGCCCAGTCAAACACCCGGTGGTTTGGAGCAGATCGAATATCTACTTGCCCGACGCCCTGCAGCAGCAAGCGGCGAAGGAAGCCGACCCTCCAGCTGACGCACTGAGAGAGACGCTGTCTTTTCTCTTGCAAAGAAATCCAGCTCCAGTGTTTCCGGCTTACCCTTGCGGGTATCTGGTAAATCGTGTCCTGAGAGAGAGATACAAGACCTCCTTCATTCTAACACCAAGGTACGGAGCTGATTAGACCTCTTAGAGAATTCTTGAATAGATTACTTGCAGAGAACTACTAAACTTAGGATACTCCTCACTTACTTCCTCCCTCGTACTAGACTTAGGTTAGGTACACCGGGGTAGGCGTATTTTAGAAGCACCAGTTGAGTACTTTTAGTCATTGTTTATTAATGTATGTATTTTTATATGTTTTATGCACTTTATTGCTTAGAAACTATATCATGCTTTTACAGTACTACTTTATAATACTGTTAGTATTATTTGCCTTGTATTTTATAACCAGTTTTATGATTGTGGCAGTTCATTTCCAATGCTTGAGAAAAAAAGACTGTTCAATGAATACTTTTATTGAAAACGCCAGTCTCTCTATTTTTCTGCATCTCTGGTGAAACGAAGCATGCACGATTGACTGAGTAAAATAGTTATCTGTTGTTTCCGCGACTCTAGAGATTTGATTTCTTACTCTTGGGAAACAAAGTTGTCATGTTTATGCGGTTGTCAGAAACGAATCCCTTCTTGTGAATTCGAGAAAGTTTCTAGTGACCTCTGAGCTAGCTGGCACTCACTATTAAGTTTAATATATTCGGTAGAGACCTAGTAGACCTCAGTCCTACGTCTAAACTACAGTATATATTATTCCAATGCGCAGAGCCTATTGGGAATATAGGAACTACACTACAAAAGTAGACAGCCCTGTCTTGAGCCACGACGGAAGTGGAACATTGCAGACGCGCCCCTATTCAACCACACCTCCAAAACTGCAAAGGCCTTTCCACAGTTTCAAAGGCCATCTGTGCATCAAGAGACAACACTTGTGCATCTTCACGGATTCTCGTCGCTTGGCCCATCACTCCATGCAACTGCTGGAGGTATTCCTCCCCGTCATGAAGCCTAACTGATACGGGTGGATCAGTGATGGCATCACCTTAACTAATTAGGTAACTAATAGTTTTACCAGATTCTTCACTTCTGCATTTAGTAGCGATATAAGCCTATAGGCGGCATACTTCTCCAGTGGTTTGCCCTTCTTATGAATAACAACTATGGTTGTGAATCTCTAATCTTTGGTTGCAGTTCTCAGAGAACATCTGCAGGAGACAACGGCCAATTTATGTGGCTGTTAACTTATAGAGTGCTATAGGGAGGCCGTTGGGACTCACAGCCTTACCTGATGTCAAGTCCTGAATCGCCTGCACCACTTTGGTTTCCAACAGGTTCTGCTCTTGAAATTCTTAGTCAATATGCGAGTGTCCTGAAAGTCTGATATTAGCTAGGAACTCTTGAGTCTTCCACTGTAGTAGTAAGTGTCAGGAAATACAGGTGGGCACAGTATTCTGTGAAGACATTAACCACACCCTTTCTGTCACTCCTCTCTAACATTCAAGATTTCGAGGACCCATCGAGTCGCCACCTCCCTTTTATCCAAGCAAACCAGAAGCTTACCGACCTTATTGCTAATTTTGTGACATCTCTGTATTCTTTCTGCTTTACGGGCAGATTATGGCACAAAATCCCTTGGTCATGTGCAGTGAGTTAGGATTCAAACTCTCTGATTTCCTTCTCAAGTTTTTCCAACTGCGATCTCATTTCCTTTTTATGTCCCACTACTAGTTCTTTTCTCTGACCACATTTGACAGTTTTGTACGTCTCCCACAACATCTGCGTAGATCCCACTGAACCCTCATTTTCATCAAAGTATCATTTTGTGGTCTCATAAAGGTCTGCCCGAATGCAGGATTTCTTGAAATACCAGGGATGAAGTACTACTCTTTGTCTATTGCAACAGTTGGCTAGTCCATAGGTTGTACAAAATGGGGATGGTCGGAAATACCTGTGGCAGGGTGGTATGCCTAGCCAAAGTGGGGCAACTTTTGAGCTAGAGTTAGTATATAATCAATTTGTGAAAGGCTTCCTTGTGCTCTAGAATGGTGTATGTACTGTTGTGCTGTGGGATTGAGGGTACAGCATGTGTCAACAAGGCCAATTACTGACATAAAGTCAGCTAAAGGTTGACGGGTTGATGGTGGCTGGTGAGAAGGCCAGAAATCACTAGGATCACACTGAGCAGCATTCAACTCTCCAAGCAGCAATCCCCCTTCGGGAGCCAGAGGAGGAGCACAACGAGGTCAGAAAATGCTGCATCGTGTGGTCTCCGGGGAATGTAGAGCAAAACTATGTTGGGGGTCTGTCCCTCCCACTGTCCCATGATTACTAGATTTCTGCCTCTTGAGTCAGACCAGGTATTATGTATGATTATATGGACTGATCTACTCATTAGGATGCCTACCCCCCTAGACCCAGTCGTGTATCCAGGTCTAGTGGCTTAGTGGACTAATGCATCCACTACCGGAGCCTGTGTTCGATCTCATGGTCAGAGGTTCAAATCCTGGCTGTCCACTTAGCCTTCTGAAGTTGATCAAATGAGTACCATTGAGTTGGGTAACAGTAATCATCTGTTATTCAGTACCAAGATACCCTTCTGGGTGAACATGTGCTTTAAACTTTACACTTGGTATGTTTAACCTGCATGGGTAACCATCTTGTAACCCCATCTATAAAGGGCATGATAAGTGTTCCTTTGTAGGTGCGTCTCATGTAATGACACCACATCAGGGGAGTGTTGCTTCCGATACTGCCGTACCACCCCTCTTTTGATTCTGTCTCTCAATTCTCTGACATTCCAAGAAAGGATTTTGAAGCTAGGTGTTTCTAGGGTGGCAGCCATGGGAAACTAAAAGGGAGAAAGTTTGAGTGTAGCCCTTGGGTGGGGACCCTCGCCCTGGCACAGGGCAGATTAGCTGGAAGTAGTGGGAGTAAGAACATGATATTGGAGACCTTTGGGAGCCATGTATTTAGGTCAGAGCTGAGTTCGGCTGAACACTGGAGAGAGTCAAAGGTCAATTTGACATGCTGCTGCGTCCCTGCTAGAATAACACCAAAGTACTGATACAACAAAACATAAATAATTTGTGAAAAACAAACCCCAATATTATACCCCTCACCATGCCTCCCTGCATGGCAGACCTAAAGCAATCCGTCTCTCGGCCCCAACTTTGCAGAGTGCCTATCTCCCCTAAACATGATAAAAACGACAAACTAGGAGAGGCTGTGGTTCATGCCTGGAGGCCACATAACCGCCCACCCCATGTACGAAAAGACATAATGTCACTACATAATAATGTCAACTTTAGGAGAATTCTGTTACAAGTTGTGAAGGACCTCATCCCTTCAGGTGAGGGGTTAACGCCCCCGTGGTCATGGCAAATTTGTTGTGCTGTCCCGCTGAACAGGGATCAGGCCCCCAGTCATTATAAACTGTTTGATGAAAGGCTGTATCTCCAAGGAAAGCCAGGGAGAGAGTCTCATTCTTTTTTTAATTTTCTATATTTTTTATCAGATTTTATTGGCATTTTACTAAGTACATTATCATTATCATGTGTTCAGGCTATATAAGCACATGTCCAACTTATATTCCCATCACCTTCGTGCTATTGTAAATTAGTTCATCTCCCTCTTCCCTTTCGCCCTAAGTGAGTCGCCTAATTGCAACATGGTGCTTCTAGCAGTGCATTGGCACCTCTACTAGTTCATCTGTTGCTCTTATTGGGGGAAGGCCTGGGGCTAGGGAGGCCATTGGTTATTTGCCTTCTCCTATTTTCTTTGGGCTGTCATGCCTTTCTCCCGGTCTGGCGAAGTTGACCCCGAGTGGGTTGCTGCTGTCTCATCTGAGTCTAGTGCCTGTATGTCATCTACTAACCTCCTCCAAGCCCTTGCAATTTCCAGTGTTCCTATACCTCGTCCCGCTTCTCTCAGTAGGATTCTGCTTTCTACACCTTCCCACTTCTCCAGTACTCTTTTCCAAGTCCCTATTCTTGGTCCCCCTGTCGACTTCCAATTCTTAGCGATTTCTTGCTTCACTAATATATATGCAAGGTCCTAGAACCTCCCGGTAACTTTCGTCTTGGCCATGTGTGGGAACCAGCTCAATAAGCAGTGACCTGATGTGTGTGGTACCGCTTTATCTATAACATTTCCTACTGTGTTTACCACCTCCTCCCAAAACGCCCGGACACCAAGTCAGTCCAAGAACATGTGCAGTACATGTGCCTCTCTTTCCCCGCATCTAGGGTAAGCCGCCTCTTCTGCTTGGAAGTATTGTCTAATTCTCATGGGTGTGAAGTATGCCCTGTGTAAGACTTAATAGTTTATCAGCTTAAACCACACATTCCTGGATATTGTAAGGGTCCTTTTCACAATGGCTCCCCAACTTTCCTCTGGAATCGTTACTCCCAGATCCTCATCCCACTGAAGCCGTAATCGCTCCATGGGTCTCTGGATGACACTCCTGATCGCCCTTTAAATACAGGAGATCATTTTAATTCTACCTGCCGACAGTGCCACATATCTACAGCAGTCCAGTGCCGTTGGTTCTGTGGATCCAGTGCCCCAATGTTTCTTAAATGCTGTGGTGAGGGATCTAAGCATCAAGAAGTGGCCTCAGAAGAGGTCCTCACTGAAGTCCTCAAAAGGAAGGATCTGGGAGTCTCGGAATAGGTCTCCTACTACAGTCACTCCCGCTTTTCTCCAGCCCACCAGACCTGCCCAGTTCCCTCCATGCGGTAAGTACCTGAGAATTTCCAGAGGCAAGTCTGGGGAGCAGGGGATTCTGCACCGGGCGGGCTGCAACAATCTGGTCCAGCATCGTGTCACTGTTTTTGTCTCTTCAGTGTCTGTGCGAGGTCGTCGTTTCAGTCTATAGTATTCTTGCCATGTCTGGGGTCTCTGAGGCAAATGGGCATTGTGTCCCTCCGGGGTTCCTACTAGCCGCAAGCCACCTCATAAACCATTGGAGCTGTGCTGTGAGATTTTATGCTTCAAGTTCCGGGACCGCTAGTCCCCCCGTCACCGAGGAGCGCTTCATCATGGCTAAGGCTACTCATCTACGGGCTGTCCCCCCTGTCAATGTTATGAGTTGTGGGTTCAGATCTCGAAATGTCACACTCGGGATCCATAGCAGAAGGGTGCCAAAGATGTGGAGCAGGCGTGGAAGCACCACCATTTTCAGCAGAGCCATCCTGCCCGCCACGGTGAGGGGCATGTAGCCCCAGAACTCCATAGAGGGGCGTAAGGACCACATCCCCCTGCCCACATTGCCCTCCACTAAATCCGTTGCTCTGTTGTATACTCTCACCCCCAAACATTCTAAACAGGTGGGTTACCCTTGCAGACTACTCAATCCATCCGGAGGGAGCCCATCGGGTGTTGTGGGGAACAGTCTCGATTTTTGGCAATTCCCCCTCAGCCCAAGAGGTGACCAAACTCATACTTTTGGCGCCTGGTGAATCCTCCTCTGTATCTCGAAGAAAGAGGAGTAGATCATCTACATATAGAGCAATATGGTGACGATCCCCCTTACCTGCAGCCCTACATAGTCTCACCCCAGCCAAGCGCGACATGCCAATGGCTCCATGGCGAGGGCAAATAGCAATGGGGATAGAAGGCATCCCTGTCTTGTACCCCTTTCCACTCCCTGACTCTGGGATATACCCTTCCCCGTGCGCACTCTGGCCCTCGGATCTGCATAGAGTAATTTCACCCATCCCACGTAGCCCTCACCCAAGCCCATCTGCTCCAGTACCTTATATAGATATCGCCATTCAAGGCTATCAAAAACCTTTTCTATATCAACAGTGAACATTGCTGCATCCTCTTTGACATAGTCCCCTGCATCCAGTATAGTCATGAGGTTCCTTATATTAATGGCAGTATTTCTTTGGGGCATAAAGCCAGCCTGATCTGAATGTACTAACTTGTACATATGCGGTAACAACCTGGTTGCTATTATCTTGCTCAGTATTTTATAGTCCATGTTCAACATGGTCAGCAGTCTATAGGCTGTGCAGCCGTACGCCGGCTTCCCCGGTTTTAGGACCAGGACTAAAAGGGCTTCTCTATTGGTGTCAGGTACTATGTTCAGTTCTCTAGCTGCTTCTACAGCGAGACAAACTATGGGGCTAACTCCGCTGCATAAGTCCAGTAAAATTCGGAAGGCAATCCGTCCATTCCCAGTGTTTTGTTATGAGCCATGTGTTTGATGGCTGCTTTCACATTGTGCAGAGAGACAGCCTCTCCTAATTCCTCCGCCTCCCCCGGTTCTAATAATGGCAGTCTCCCATCCTCTAAATATTCCCTATCTCGTCTTCAGACTGGGGGGCTCTGCGATACAGTCTGGCATAGAACTGGGCAAAAAAATTATTGTTTCTTTCCTGCGTATATTGTTTTTTCCCATCCTTGTCCTCTATTTCCACTATTGGGGACCCCCTGCTTTTTGGGTTAGCCAGCCACTGGTATTGTCATCTGAGTTTATATAGCGCACAGATGCCCCAGCAAAGAGGCGTCCCGGCGCTGCCAGCATCAGAAGGAACCAAGAGGAAGTAAACCAAATCGGAAGACACACAACCAACAGCAGAATAGTAGAAGGCTAAGCAGAGGGAAAAGAAAAGTTTTAATAGCTTTCCTGAAATCCAACAGGTGGTCCAGGCTGCGAAGTAAGGAGCTTGACTTGTCTCTTACAGCATGTGTGCGATCTAGGTACTGTCGATAGTCAAAACAGTGGAGTCGCTCAGTCTGTCGGGCTACCGTCTCCAGCATCTCCTGAAGTCCCGTCTGTAACTCCGGATGTCCCGGTCGTCTCCGTTCCACATTTCTAAGCTCCTTTTCAGCTGTCAGGACTTCTGGAGTGAGTGTGCGTCTGGCCTCCACAGTCTCTGATATGCAGTGGCCTCTTAGCACCACCTTGAAGGCATCCCACTCTGGTAAGGGAGAGGTTGCCGTCCCGTCATTATCCTGGATATATTGTGTAATATTTTTCTGAACTCCTAATCTAAAAACCTGGTCTTTCAACGCCTCTGGGCATAGCCTCCAGGTAGGAATTACAGGGTTAAGACCTGTCCATCTAAGTCCCATGAGGACGAGATTATGATCTAAGAGCATTCTGGCCAGGTATTCAAACATGTGAATCTGGCCTTATATATCTGTGGTACATAGGCATGTGTTTAGTTGTTCGTGTACCTTGTGTGTCACTGGGAAAAAGGAGTAGTCCCTGTCTAAAGGGTGGAGGGTTCTCTAGGAGTCCACCAGCCCCCACTATCTCTGCCATTCTCTGAACGCCTACGCATTGCGTGTTGTCGGGGAGTCTCACAGTGGTGGCTGAGGTCTGTCGAAGGTGACATGTGCTACAGTGTTAAAGTCACCACCCATGAGCACTGCGGAGGTCAGGTATGGAGCTAATTGTCGGATTAGTTGAGCTGGGAAGTGAAACTGGTCGACATTCGGGGCATATATATTCGCTACATTCAGTGTTCTGCCTTCCAGTCTCCCTCGTACTACAATATACCTGCCTTCAGGGCCAACCAACATATCTATTAGCTGGAAAGGCATCCGGTTCGTATCCATATCAATACTCCCCTAGCATAAGCTGAATATGTAGTGTAGAATGCCTGCCCTCGCCATGGTCTCTGGAGAGCCTGTCCTTCCTTGGCTGTGAGGTGTGTTTCCTGGAGGAGCGCTATTTGCACTCTCCTTCTATAAAGATAGGAGAACACCTTGAAGCGTTTGGCCATGATACGCATACCCCGTATGTTCTAGGTTCAGCACTTCTACATTATAGTGTCTGCCATGCATTAGTCTACACCTCCCTTATCGCCCCCTGTGTTTCCCCACGTCCTCTTTACAGAGCTACTGCATAGACTCATTTCTGCCGATGCAGACATGAGAGAGACCCCAACGTGTAATCTAACAAAAGAACCACTTTCCCAATGCTCCTTTCCCAGGACAAGCAGGGGGTACCCCCCCATCCATACTAATAGTCAGTGTCTGTGAAGAGTTCGCTCACGGAACGTGTACGTGAGGAAGGTGGTGCTTCAGGTGAATCAGCCCGCCAGCTCGTTGACTGGCTCATCGACAGCATCTAATGTCGTTTTCCATTTCCTCTTACTTCGGTACACTTCTTCGCCATAGTGTCCTGTTTTTCCTCCATGCATCTCCTCCACCCCCCTACCTGCTCCAGCAGATGACCTCATCTGCCACTCCCGGTGTCACTGTAGGCTCTGTAATGTAATGCTTTAGCTCTTGTAGTTGTGCCGACGCGTTTCAGGTTCGGGTAACCAGTCCCCAAACCCTCATCAGGGCTTTGTTATTTGTCTGTATGTTTCTGATCAGGCGGGGGATATTTTCATGTGTCTTACTGGGGGCGCACTATTTTAGTGGGCCTCTGGCAATGCACCTTTGTTTCTCCGTGTGCACCAACCGGCGCCACTGGAGGGGGAGGATGAAGGTGTGGCCACTATTTTAATTAGCCTCTTGTGTGGCCTGTTTTGGATGGGGAGTAACTGTTACCGCACCTTGGCGGATAACAATGGGTCGAACAAGGACCTGTTCTACGAATGAACAGGGGGCTCCTCTCCCCCTTTCGAGCTTCTATTTGTATTAAAATTGTATTAAAATAGCGGCCACGCCTTCATCCTCCCCCTCCAGCGGCGCCACAACTACAAGAGCTAAAACATTACATCAAGTGTTATAGAAAAATAGACATATGTTTCATTGCTCTTGTCACTTGACGTTGCTTTGTATGATTTATGAATAAGAATTGATTTTTAAACATTGAAAAACTGAAATTTCAATGTCTATTGTTACTTGGATGTCTTTTGCTTTATTTGTCATTTTCGTAATGTTTGCCTTGTCCAATATGTAATAGTTTTATATGTGTAAATAAGTGATTTATGTGGTTCATGTATATGTATTCCCCCTTATTTTGCCAAAAAGTAAACTTCAAAAAAAAGTTTTGCTACAAAAAAACATAAGTGAAAGGTATAAATAAAAGTACTGGACCAGATTTAATGAATCTTTCTATTTGGTCTATATAATAACTGTATTACAAACAAAGAGAGTGTGGGCATTTGTTTTTTTGTTATGATAATTATAGGGCATGGTGGCACACACAGCTTTGGTTGGGTGCCAGGATTTTTGTGGGCATGTTCATCAGAGTAGTATTTCGAGAGTTCATGTGGCTGTAGCTGTTTGAGTATAAGGCCTTCCAGAAACAAATCAACCTTCGGACCCTCCGAGCACTCATGGAGTCCTATGATGCAAATGTTATTTCTCCTTGACTCTTTTTGAAGTCTTTAAGCTTAGCCTTAACCCCTTCGCTGCGGGGGAGGGGGGCCCACACAGCGCCCGCATGCTCATGACGAGCTGAGCTCGTCATGAGCACCGGAGCGCCGTGGCTCATGACGAGCTCAGCTCGTCATGAGCTTTGAAGGAGTTAATGACACTGGTGGTTGTACAGAACTCATTGATTTGGATCTTCTAAGCCTTAGTGTTGGTCTGCAGAGTAATTATTGATTCCCGCACCTCTTTGACGCTTGCTCCCATATTACTTAGGTCAGCCTGTATCAAGGTCACCTCTATGGAGACCAAGTCTATTCTGCATTCGAGGCTGTGTGAATGCCTTTTATCGCTCGCTGCCATTTTGCGAGTGTGGGGCCTCCTTCGCAGGAGGTACTTGGGCAAGAGGAGGCCCACCATCTTCTCCGATCGGTGCAGCAGTGAATTCCCGCGGCTGGGTATATTTGTCCAGCTTGGTCTGGTGAATGGTGTGGCTGTGGAGGGTCACGCCATGCTACCTCATATTGCATATATCAGCGCTGCCAGAGATGGGGGGTGAAGGAGTTTCAGTATTTGCCGCCGCCTGCCAGGAAGTAAGTACAAGACTACCCTGCGGCCTGTCAGTTTTCCCTTATCCTCTCCCAGCTTCCCAGAATGTCTCTGTTGCACAGTAAGGCCTGTGGTCATGACAGAGTTCAGCCTCGAACTACATAGATAATGGTGACTCACTGGATCTCTCCTGAATGGGCGCCAGGGGGCAGGGCCACCAGTCCCACGAAAGTAGGGGGGTCCCTTCACCAAAGATGGCCAATCACGTGCTGAATGAGGCCCCGTGGCAGGACATGCCCACCAGTGACGTCCTGAGGCAGCTAAACAGCAGTTGTCAGGCATTGACAGGCACCCCCAACTGATGTTTTTGTCAATAGTATTGTGTCTCAATAACCAGCTGAGGTGTGCCTCTATCGAATCCTCAGAGGAAGCACACCACCCCAAGTTCCACTGATGAAGGCCTACAAGGGTCACATAGAGATAATGGTTCCAGGAAAGGAAATAGTATTGCAGTGATTTTAGCCCCTCCACAAGAGGCCCGTGGTTGAGTTAGGGCTGTTCCAGCCTCTGTTGGCCCCTAGGCAATTTATAAAGGTGCTGGTAGTTCACCACGGAAGGCCACAGTACAGTGCTGACTTTGCACACTGCACTGAATAGGCAGGCGCCATGTTCAGGGACCTACACAGGGGGAGATGGTTTGTGGTGAGAAGGGATCCACCATTGGGCCACAAATTGGGCTGTATGTCTCACTCCTCATATGTCAGAGGGTCCATTGAGGCTTGGAAGTCATTCAAATGCGGGGGAACTCAGGGATCCTCATCTCCGGCGTGCTGTCTACACATCGCTGCTCCGACAGCCAGTGACCGAGGATCTGTTGGGCCTCAAATAACTTTCCACACTCACCTTGTCTCGTCGTAGCAGCCGGCTACAGCAAGCACCAACAGTTGATGATGATAATGATGATGAGATAAACTTATATCGCGCAACTTAGCCCATCGGGCGTCAAGGCGCCTAACCAAAACATAATCAGAAAAACATAATCCTAGGTCCGAGAGCATGTCTATGGGTAGGCCAGTTGGGAGCAGTCCAGCACCATTTGCCGACAGCCATCGCAGACGCATACCCCCTTCACTTCAATGAGGTACATGAGGCCGCAGCTTCACCTCGCCACTCATACCACTCCTCTGTTTCTGCCACAGCGGTAATGTAAATCACCATCAGCTACACGAAAAATTGCACCAGTGTTAGTAGAGTACAGGCATCTGATTTTTAAGCATGGTAGTCGGGAGTATGTGTGGATGGTGTGGCATTAATGCAGCAGGTGACGAGAGCCGCTTCAGGGAGCGGTCATCTTCCTCGGCGGTTGGCCACATCCCCCCCTCCCCCCCCCCCCCTCAAATGCATTCTTGGTTTTGTAGTCAGATATGAGGGCCCTTAGTTGGATCTGATGTCTTTGTTAGTTTTTCTTGTTGTTCTCATTTCGCTTAAAGGTTTTGACATTTTTTTGTTTCGGGGTCTTAAATATATTTAGTGACCAGTTTACCAAAAAGGTAGTAAATCTACATCCATGGAACTACTTCACAAATGGGTCTAAATTTACAACTTTTTGAAAATTTACAAAAACGGGCAGCAGTAGACTTGGAGAGCTGCACCAGTTTCAGGTTTCCAGGCAAACAACTAACAATCAAACGCCCAGAAGGTGATGGGATGAATGCTTACAAATTGTCTAACCATTGAGTATCGCTTGGGATAGCATTACAAACCATTGTTTTTCAGCCACTGTGCCACTCTAGAGAGAGGCCTGCCAAATCAAATCAGTACTGATCCTGTTTCTCAAGGAAACAGTCTATCCCGAACCTTGGTCATCTTACTCCTCCACGCTATCGCTCTTTGCTTTTTTTAGTTGGGATTTTCGAGATTCATGCCCTTGAATCTCACTGAGTTAGCTATGCCTTTCAATTTCATTCAAAGTGGACTAGAATCTTGATCTCCCTGTGAGGTCCGCTATTGATTGTCCGCTGTGTCTTTCTGTAGAAGTTTCTAAACTGTTCAAGACTGGAGACTACATCAAAGTTGCCACTACCCACCTTATAAGTCTATGTAGATACTGGTGGTTAGCAGCAGTCTGTGACGTATTGCCGTGATACAGACTTTTTCTGTGCATCTTCTGCAAACACCCTACTGGCCTTCATGATAAAATTCAATCTGTCTGCCTTTAGTTGGCCCCTTGTCTTTTCTCTGAGTGTTAAATTGAGTTTTTGATAACAGTAAGGCTGGATTGAGACACATATTTTAGACATATGGCCTGTGAGGGGTTACTAGACAGTATCCTTGTTGGACACAGTCATTCACAAGTGTCACAGGGCTCACGTATGGTCACAGTTCATTTGGATAACCAAGCTACTACCCTTGCGGCCTTCATCCTACAAGGGCAGCCAGAGTGCGTGGCCAATGCTTACTCCAGGTGTAGGTTTGTCATTCAGATTTTGTATGACACAAAAAACATATATTATTAACTTAGTCTCCAGACCAAGATATATGTTTGAGAAAATAGATATCTGATTTAAATGCCGGAAAGTAGGCAAGATATAATTAGAAATGAACAAAAACTAGAGAGGTCTAGTACTCTCACAGGTTGTAATATAGTCCTTGCCTACAAAAACATGGAGCTCCAAGGCAAATGTAAACCTATGGGAAAGTGTTTCGGTACTCTTGCCTGTTGTAGTATCTTCCACAAAAGGTGCAGTGTTTCTTTACTAGATCTTGTATCTAACAGGTACAATCCCTGCTTTACGCCTATTTTTGGGTTGAGAAGCTCAAGGAAAAATACAGTAGTCCTCTATAGAGGGCACCATTGCCAGTGGTACATATCAAGTCAAGAATTAGTTATATCGGCTGGGTATAAAGCCACTTGGAAGGACTCATTGAGCTGCAATGCCAGAATATTAGGGAAATTCTTAGCACTGAGAATGAAAATGAGCTGATATCTTTCACGTCTCAGAGACCTTCTCTGGTCTCAGAAAAGCACTAGTCACCCCAACCCAACTGGAAATTACCCCTTGATCTTCCATGATATTAGTTTTGATTTCTAAAAATACCTGCTAAGATTTTGTAGATCTCAGTAGGGGTATCATTAATATCCCAAAAGCAACATTGGATTAATGTGCTCTGGTGATGTGTTTATTTAGAACGTCAAAAGATAGTAAGTATAAGAAGAAGCTGAATCCCTCAATATAATTCCTTGAAATGCTCAGGTAAGTATGTCTAGACTCCAAACTCTTGCTGGCAGGCTTGCATTTATCACCGAATCCCAATGATACAGTTCCTGCTACTTGGTGCCTTCAACTTTCGAGATAAAATGACCCAACCCATTTCAATGCATGCCAGCTTATTCAGTGTCACAGCTTTCCCCTTCAACTTGTTTCTTTGTGTGCAGGTTGAATATTGGTGGGCCTCATTTAGAGTTTGGCTGATGCCTATAGGCTGTCAAAAAACATATTTTCACAAGTCCACCGCCATGGAGGGTCATCCATTCTATTTAATATATGGCGGTTTGACGGATGAAAGTTTGTCATCCAATCACTGCCTCCACCACATTTCGCTTAGTTCGTTGGCAACAGTATAACCTAAACAAAGTGAATGGAGCGATGGAAAGCCAATAATCAATCCGGAAAATTAAGAGTATAATTTCTGTTGAAGACAACATGGTGGTTCACCCCCCACACCAGTGCTGGAAGAAAAAAAAGTGCATAAATAGGTAAACCCTGCCAACAACAACCACACAACCTACTGAATCAACATGTCCCTGCTAGTCTAAGTCATGACACTTTATCTGGCAGTGGTTGAAGAACACCATACAATGGACAACAAAACATTAGGTAAATTCAACCATTTAAACCATTTTATATGCACTAGGTTACCAACCAGTGTCATTAAACTGAATTCTATGTACAAGAAGCCATATCTAACAACGATTTACCCAGTCACTCTGTCTGGCCATATGCCTCACACTACAAACCTATATAAAATAATCACCTAACACAATTTTAGTAACCTGATCTCCTCAAATCAGTAAGTGAATGCACATTATTTAGAAATGCACATGCTCAGACAAACATAAACTGTTAACTCACTATAACTAAGCTGTTTTTAATTTAGAAACAAAAACGTATGTAGAATAGTAATAACTAAACTGAAGTAGTTAGAATACCTATTATGAGGCTAACTTTTATCCTGGATTACCCACATACCTCACACCTCACAATCATATGATGCAGCCATGTACCCAAAGTAAATATTACCACAGCCCACTTAGCGCTTGTTACGTCTGTAAATGTTATACAAAATATAAAGGGAAGGACACACACTCTTACAAAACACATTCTACTCATCTCCTCAACCTAGTTGTAGACATATTTTATGTATGTCACATACTCTATGTGAACCTCACTGTCTGACGATATTCCTATATTTTATCGCCAAAATAATAAAGCAAAATATATTAACACACACTACCACTCTGATAACGACACACAATAGCCTCTCACAACACCCCTTCCAGTTCCCTTAACATGCACGGTCAAAGGAATGAACAACATCTCCCACAATGCAACACACAGGTGCTGAATATGGAAGGATATTGTTAACATAAGCCATATATTGAAATACACAATCCCATATCATATACACTATACCATTTTCAATAACAACCAATAGCTACAATTAAACAATAGGCCCAAAAGCTCAATGTACATTTTTCATAAAATGAAACATGGGCCAACCAAAATCTTCATCCTCCTGCTCATTTAAGGTTTTTGAACAAAAAATGAATAAAAATCAATGTCCGGGGATGGGGAAGAAAACATAGTGTCCTATCTCATCAGTCTGTTAATATCTTCCATACCTGGTGTTGCCTCCAAACCACTGCAGCAATATCTTTCTCGCGAGGATTTCAATCCTCCAGGAGAAGTGTCCGGGCACTTACATGTTGGTCTGCAGTATAGATTTATAAATTTTTAGGCGGAACAATGCCTGGGGTTTCTGGGGATGAATTTTTATGGGAATTGTGGGGTTTCTGGATATGGAAGTGTTTCGGGGTATGAAGTTATGTAGGGACAGGTGGAATAGTGTAGGGAGATAGAGGAATTGGGCCAGCAGGGGAAATTGGGGTGAGTTTTTGAACAGAGTCAGGTTTTGGAATCAGGAACGAAGTTATAACTGGGGCACCTGGAGGAATGGGTGCAGGAGTTCCAGAAACACTGATACCAAAGGAACCACTAGCAAAGAGATAGGACCTCAGTGTGTCCCAGAAAGGGCAAAGCATTGTCATCCAGGACGTTAATGACTTGAGATAGTTGCTTACTAATACCCTACATGACATGTAGCAATGCGTTCTGGCCCACAGAGAGGTTCTTAAGAACCTCCACTGCCTCCTCTCATACCAATGTTTGTGGGATAGGAACATGGTGAGATGAGCCCAAAACATAGGAGACTCCATTGATGTAGTGGGTGTTGGCTTGGTACTGGGGAAACAAGTGTGAGGGGGGTTCTGATAGTAGAGGTGATGATGGCCACTGGAGCATAAGTAATAGCCTGTGATGTTTCACCACCATCAGGAGGGGCTGGCCAGAAGTCAGAGACCTCAGAATCAGATAGTGCATTGGCCTCCTGGCAAATCCCCTAACCCTCAGTGCAACTGCATCTTTCAGTGTAGGAGACTCCACCTTCCTGCTCACAGTGGCCCTCCCGGTGGTCCCTCTGAAGTGTGGCCAGGGTCCCTCTTGCTTGCTCTGAAGGTAGCTAAAAACAGACATATGCACACATTAGTTACACACTACAGAGTGAATTTACAAAATGTACACACGTCAAATAGGTTTGCATTTCTTACATTAATTAATAATATTTTAAGGAGAGGGCACCCAATATGACAACACAAAGGCGTGATTTGGAATTGTGTGGACCAGTTGCTCAAACACAAACGTCATGGATGTCCCAACTGCATAATTACAAGTGCATTATATAGCACTTGTAATAAGACGTACAGGATATCCGTCTCTTTTGTGATAGGGTGCACATCTGCAAAAGGGAAAATCAAGCAGATATTGTTGCCTTTAAGTTTTGAATTCTTGGTGAGAGCAATGATCCCTGCATTGCTCATGCCCAGCATTTACATTTGTAAGTATCTGCTCTCACACGTTCTGTACTATATATGGACCTAAACTCAAACAAAATTACACAGTAATAATGGTGGTAGTGTTTCCCAAAAGGAGAAAACGTCCGCACCTTCTGTTGATGAATATTTCCAATGGGCACAGTCTATGTGTAATATCAAAAAGAGGTGCACTGGGAACCTGGTAAGACACCCACCACCAGGGGTGTGAAACAAAGCAACTTAATGCTAGTATCAAGAAACAAGGAAATACCAAGTTACACAAGCACCCTCTAACAAGTCAAATATCAGGAAAATTTGCCGTAGAGCATTAATTATTTCAAAAAGTTTTTTTGAACACCAATATCAAACATGAATTCATCTGGAGTTGAGAAATTTCAAAGTATGGATCCAAGACAGTTGTTATACTTCAAGATCTTTATTTTAGACACATTAAAAGTTTTCCAGCTTTGCACTGCCGACACGTGTTTCGCCCACTCAGGGGCTTTTTCAAGGCTATCTTAGTCAGAAAAGAGAGGTCTGGCGGTCGGGAAGTTCATATGGGTCAAAGGATGTGAGATGTGTCAATACTAGGAATCCTATTAATCATAATGAGCCCGGCGAGCTGTTCTGGGTGTGGGTTCCACCTTACTAGTTTCCATGTGTTGGATATATGAATAGTCAAGGAAGTATGTCTTAATATGGTTGCGCGAGTCACTGCATGGAGAAGAGTCCTTATTTTATATAGTCAAGACACCAGCGGACCTTGATAAGTCTTTCAGTCGTTCACACGGGCCAAATCTCCACTGCTGGGCACTCTCTCTTTTCTGACTAAGATAGCCTTGAAAAAGCCCCTGAGTGGGCGAAACACGTGTCGGCAGTGCAAAGCTGGAAAACTTTTAATGTGTCTAAAATAAAGATCTTGAAGTATAACAACTGTCTTGGATCCATACTTTGAAATTTCTCAACTCCAGATGAATTCATGTTTGATATTGGTGTTCAAAAAAACTTTTTGAAATAATTAATGCTCTACGGCAAATTTTCCTGATATTTGACTTGTTAGAGGGTGCTTGTGTAACTTGGTATTTCCTTGTTTCTAAACTCAAACAAAACCTGTGTGTGTGAAGTCAAACCTTTTGAGGATAGTGTGGTCAAACGCGTGTCCGTGACCTGGATGTCCACTACAAACATCATCCTCAAGTAATGGTTTAGAGATACTGTCCATGTTTCATGTTTATTAGAGATCTAAGCGTGACTAACACTTTGTAATGCCACCGCAGAAGTGTGAGCCTCATCAACCACTTGATGAAGGGCCTGGTTTCAAGTTTGGTGTAGGGGATACTCAATTAGTAATGTGACAGATATCCTATCTGTAATGTCCCAAGATCATTATTCCCTATTACTTGTAATACAACAGGTGGGGCAACTTTCATGTTTGCAATGGAGAACCCCATCCTCAAAAATATAGCAAATTGCTTTTTATTTTTTACTAGGTAGCCCACACATACATATTTTAGTGCATGTGTTTGTGTCCAAACATGTTAATAATGCAGGACTACAAACACAAATTCAATAAAGCATCAACAAAGAAACTAATTGGAGTTAAATAGGGCTTGATTTACTGATTGTTGTTCCGGTTACTCAATGACTAATGTGAGATATATGCAATCTGCTCAATTAAAAGTCTGTTATATCTTATAGGAGTTGGAATAGAGACAACAGTATATCTTTCAAGATGGTGACACACTATTTCAGCCTGTAAACTTTAAAGAAGGGCTATAAGCAACCTAAATATTTTTCAAGTGCTTAAACTTACCCTCTTGTCCCTGCTCCATGTCCTTCAGTGCCCGATCCAAGTCAGGGTAGGCCACTGCCAGAATGCACTGAATCATGGGAGTCACAACCACAGTGCCAACTTTTTCTGTCGGAGGACCTCTGGGAGGACTTTGGTGTGGCAACCCAACTGAAAGCCATACCAGTGTTTGCAGCCATTGATGCTGTGGGGGCTGAAGACTCCTGCTGGCACACTGTTCTTGCAATGGCCCACCAGATCTTCTTCTTTTAATGAAGGCTGACCTATACAGACAGAGATAAGAAAACAAAAAGAATGCAATTAATAACCATGTAATGGTGAACATTCAAGTTTTAACAAAACATTATGTAAATATGATCAAAATGTGACAACACACTTGACAGATGTTTATTTCACTTTTAAGAAGGACCACGCAATGCTGTGTGATGCCATTAGGTAACATTTTTTGGGCTTGATTAAGTGGTTGATGGAGCGGATACTCCAACACAACAGTACAGATAGCACATCCACCTAATTACAATTGCCTCTGTGGAGAAACATGCCCTCTGACATGGTCAGATGACTCATTGATCGAGTTTCAAATTAGTAGCCCAAAGATCATTCTGCTTCTAATCCTCACTCTATGCGGTGGTATAGACAATGGCATAAACGTACGCCTGATCAGTTCCAGACCTTAATTCCTTCCTGGAATCCTGATTTTGATAATGTGGAGGACACCTGGCCTACTTTAACACTGTCATAAAATCTACAGTTGATTATCTAGCCCAATTGAAGCAGTGCCCTTACCCTCCCAAACGCCCCCAAACTACTTGGTATTCTCCCCTCCTTCAGACAGAAAAGAGTCACTGTTAAAAACTAGAACGGAAATGGTGCCTCTCACATGACCCACAGGACAAGGAAAGATATAAAGACGCTCTGGCTTTATATCACAAACACTTCAAATCTGCCTGCAAATCTTAAAGTGCAAGGCAACTTGAGCAGGCAGGTATTAACCTTAGGACCCTGTTCCAGATCCTAATGTGTGCAACAATGAAGAGGCCCCTTCCCAAATTCTATGTGACAACATAACAAATCACTTTATCCAGAAAATTGACAAGATTTATAACAAAATCACAGTGGCTAGTGGTACCCAGAGTGGTCCCTTGACAGAGCACTCGCCAACTACATCAAATGCTTTGCTATTGGAGAACTTTCCACTACTCACACCCCATGAGGTAGAATCTCTACTAAAGAAAGTCAAATCTGGATCTCCATTAGATGTCATCCCCGCTAAGTCCACCTCCCTGTTTACTAGGCAACTTGCTGCCCCTATTTGCACCATTCTCAACAGCTCTTTAAAGGAAGGCAGACTCCCTCTTGAATGGAAAGCAGCACAAGTTGATCCCATCCGGAAAAACCTTAAAGCTCCCATGGACGAGATATCCAACTACCGCCCTATTTCCTTGCTCCCTCTTCAGAGCAAACTTCTGGAAAAGCACATAAATAAATATCTATCTGAATTTGTGGAAGCCTCGAATGGCCGGGATGTCTCACAGTCGGGCTTCCGGGCAGACACAGCACAGAGTCTGCTCTGATAGCATTAACCAATATCATCAGAATGGCGCTGGACAATGGTCAGACAGCACTTCTGGTGCTGCTTAACCTATCGGCGGCTTTTGACACCATTTCCCATCGGATCCTGCTTAGGAGACTTCAGGACATCGGGGTTCCAAGGGAATGCACTGAAATGGTTGGCAAACTTTCTGACTGATACAACTCAGACGACTAACCTGGGTCCTTTTCGCTCCAAAACTACAAGAGTAACCAAGGGCGTACAGCAGGGCTTCTGTTTGAGCCCTACTCTATTTAACATTTATGTTACTCCCTTGGTGGGATTAATGAGGAAATTAGGATTTAGTCCTATTTCTTACGCTGACGATACTCAGCTTCTACTTTTCTTTGATAAACCTAATGCCAACATTCAAGCCATTTTCTCGGAGGGTTTGAAGGCCATTGCTGATTGGATGAGGGACAACTTCCTTCATCTTAACGCAGAGAAATCAGAGATTATGTTATTTGGAGATGCAGTAGTGAGTTAGACTTCTAGCTGGTGGCCAGAGGAACTGGGCTCTACCCCAACTCCTAAAAAAGTGGTCAAAAACGTGGGAGTCCGCATAGACCAGAAACTTGCGGCAGGAGAGCATATCACCAGTACTACTGGGGCATGTTTTCACACACTTGGCCTACTAAGCAGAGTCTTCCCTTTTTATCATCTTCTACACTGAAAATGCTGATCCAGGCACTAGTGTTAAGCCTCCTGGACTACTGCAATGCCTTGTTGGTCTCAGCCAATGAAGCCTCTTTAAACAAATTGCAGGTAGTCCAGAATTATATGGCCCGCCTAGTAGCCATTGCCCCTCCCAGAACGGCATCTTTACCCCTTCTTCAACAACTGCATTGGCTCCCAGTGCGGAAGCGGATTCAATTTAAGATCTTCTGCACTGTTTTCAAAGCTCTTTATGACCTGGGTCCTAAGAATCTATAGACAAATTTGTAAGGTACTTACCTTCCAGGTCCCTACGGTCAGGATCTAAATCACTTCTTTGCACCCCTCGGTTCAAAAAAGCTCGCATGGGCGGCAAAGCTTTTTCTCATCTTGTCGCCCTTTCTGGAACCAACTTCCCCTTCCCTTACGTCAAAGTCCGAACTACTTACAATTTAGAAAGCTGCTAAAGACTTATCTGTTCTGATGTGTGCTTGCTTGGCTGAAGTTAGCAGTCCTGGCGCCGAGAAACCCCTGACTGGGTTATTCGGGCGCTATATAAATGATTAAATATCAAATATCAAATTGCATTATATATAACGGGACTTGTAATTAGGTGTACGGGATATCAGTCCACATTTTGATGGAGTAATCGTACTGCCAAACTGAAACTCAGGGCCTTTGTATTTTGTGGAGAAGGTACTCCATCCAAAATGTGAGGAAGTACCCTGTCCACAGAATTGACCATATAAATGCTATCTTTAGAGTTGAGTGCACTGCGATCTTTCCAACAGCAGTGTCACTGTTGGCTTAGCTGTGGGAAAACTGAGCTGCACACGGCTCCGATAGTGCTATCTCCTAAATCATTAATGCCATTCCTAGCTCATTCAATGCAAAACATGACATGAT
This sequence comes from Lissotriton vulgaris, assembly GCF_964263255.1. Classification (NCBI taxonomy): domain Eukaryota; kingdom Metazoa; phylum Chordata; class Amphibia; order Caudata; family Salamandridae; genus Lissotriton; species Lissotriton vulgaris. The sequence continues at coordinate 1,296,276,411 of NC_141685.1, read as the reverse complement.
TTGTGACACATGGATGTTACTCAATTTGTCTACTGCCCAACAAATTCTAAAACAGGCCCTCGCAGGGTCCTCATGAAGATGTGTATTACAAAACAAAATCTGCAGTTCTTTGGTCAGGCATTGCCTTTTAGTTGCATAAGCTAGGCAGCCACGTAGGGCACTGTGATTTGAATGTTCTAAGGGAAACCAAAAGTGGGAGAAAGTGACAAAACGCAAAATTTAGACACACAGGGTAATATAAATCTTTTGTGTTGCAGGATCCTGTGTGCAAAGCACAAATTGGGGGTTCTTAGTGTTTGTGACACTTTTTGTATAGCAGTAGTGACATTTAAAACATTAGGGCCAGAAGGTTCGGTCACTGACAATATTATTTATTACAAATTATATTTAAACATAAGTTAAATACATGTTTGTAGCTTACCTGACTCTGTTGGACCATATAGCTGGCTACTATTGGACAACTGCTTGTCTACTAGGATGTTCAACTACTCTGGAGTGAAGTTGGGGGCCCTGCCACCTGCACCTTTAGTCATGGTGGATCTTAGAGGATGCTATTGTGCAGCAACAAAAGAGGAGGTCTGTTACACATGGTGGTTAGAAGGCAAGTGACCTCATTGGCTTAAAAAAACATGTACACCAACATGATGGATTTTTCATCAATAAACGCCTATGCGTCAAATGACCGATTCCGTCAATCACTGACTATTTTAGTTTTAAATGTATTTTATTGAGCCAGTAAGCATAGTAAAGCATCACATTACAAAATATTTGTAACAGGTAAACCAATCGAAAATGACAGGCAGGCGTGTGTTCAGCACGCTGTGCGGTTTGGCGAAAAAGATGGTTTCCCGATTAGAGCGATTCGATGCTCAGAAGGCAAATGGTAGGCAAGATTAGCAAACAAGTTTGAACAAACAATGCCCACAAAACCCCTCCACCCCCCGGCCTACCCCCGCCCCCCTCCCTCACCAGTGTGCAGTATGTGGGAGACCCATCGGTCTCCGGTCAGAAAAAGGCTGTCATGATCACCCCTGAGGTTCCTGAGCCCCAGATTCGTATCCGTAAGGCGTAGCAACCGGAGATATTTTGGGCAGGTTATTTCATTGAACTCCTTAGATAGGAGAGATATAAACGGCTGCCAGATCTTTTGAAATGTATCTGTGGTTTGTGTGAGGGTAGCTTGGATGCGTTCCATGCCCAGAGTGAACCAGAGTTTGTGCAACCATCCTGTATATGTGGGTTTGGTTGGCGATCCCCAGAGTGATAAAATATGTTGTGTAGCTGCCTGCATGGCAATGCCCATCTGGCGACCTCGGGTAGAATTCAAGGGAAAGGTAAGTGCATTTGGGAGTCCCAGGATGGCATACGCGGGGAATCTTGGAATTTCGGAGTCAAAGGTTGCATCTATATCATTCAAGACAGTGTCCCAGTAACTGCGAACTTCTCTACAGTCCCAGAGGATGTCTGTCAGAGTGCCCTGTTCCCCGCATCCTCTCCAGCATAAGTCGCTTCGGGATGGATTGCCCTTGTGAAGCCGGACTGGTGTAAGGTGCCAATATGTCGCTAATTTTACGGCCGTTTCCCTGCCCGCTGTGTTACGTGTGGTATGTGATGCCCTGTAGTATACTTGGCCCCATTCCTTAGGTGTTAGTGTCCTGCCCAGTTCAGCTTCCCACATTTTCTGACCTGATGTTTTGCTTAGCGCTAGGGGTGTGTTGTGAGAAGGTGGCCTGATATGCAGTGCTCACTATTCTAGTGAACACTATGTATCAGTCCAGCAACCCTTATTGATGATTGGTTGTAAGTCAACCGTATAGACCAGCTATCCTAGTAGCGTGGATACGAGCAGTCTAAGGCTAAAGACTCGAGAGGGCGTGTTAAGCCAGCTGTTTACCACACATATACCCCTTGAACACCAAGTGAAAGGACACCACACAAGTGTTATGAAAATAAACAGTTATTTATTAAGAATCACAACAGCCCTGTACTCTTTATGAGGACAGGGTACTAAGCACAAACCAAAACTCTTACAAAAATACTTAAGTTAGCACAGTATATACAAATGCCCGAGGGGCACGGAAAACCATATACTCTGAAAGTGGAATGCGAAATTACTAGCAGGTAAGTACAGTACTAATAGGCTTAGGAATCGCTAGGACTTGACTATAGAATCGTTAGATTACTTCTAGGAGACCCAGGGGACTCGGGTGCAGTGTGTGCACTCTCACGCGAGATGCGGGACAAAGTCTATGGTAGCTAGTAATGACAAAGTTAGTGTTCTCGGGCGAACCCGACCTGGTAGGAGGAAAACGAAAGTGGATCCTGACCCTTGGATAGTGAGGCTATGCTGGGGCACCGAAATGCCGAAGTTACCTAGCCCAGGGGCTGCAGCTGCATAGGTCTCAAAAGACGTCGGGAATCCTCGTAGACGGACCAGGAGCCTGGAAGAGAGAAGTTGCTGGCAGGCGACCAGTGAAGAAAGTTCGGTGGATCCAAGCCTGGATCGATGGAAGATGACACCTGAAAGCAGAGGGGACCAAGTTCGAGACTACTAGCCAGTAGTCAGTGGGCACCAGGAGGGCACCGGATGGTAGCCACCTCGACAAGGTGAGTGGGTGACGCTGTGCTCGAAGATCTCACGGACCAGGAGGCGTTGTCGGCGACCAGGAAGGAGGATCGAGCTGTCCCACGAAGATAGAAGCTGTCGGCGTCGCTGGACCCAGGATTGGGCAACAAAGCCTTGGCAAATTCAAGCCCACGCGGTGGACCTAAAATGGCGTCTGGAGTGGACCAGGAGGGTCCGGGGTGCCTCTCTTAAAGAAGGAAGATAGGGCCAGTCTGGAGCAACCAGACCAGCAGCAGTGATGTCGTCGGGCGTCGTTCAGAAGGCCACAAGCCAGCCGGCTAGTAGCCAAACAACGCGGTGCACAGCAAACAGCAGAAGGGCCCCACGCTGATCGTGGAGATGCAGGGAGGCTGATCTTGGGTGCTGGAGCTGCGCAGGGTTGGGGCTTCTCGGACCCCAAAGCACTCACCAGTGGAAGACTCGGTGGGCTTGTTACAAAGAAGTCGTGCAGTCTTGGCGATCGTCGGTCCCTCGAGGTCTCGTCGCACTCACGGTTCTCAGCTTTGCTGTAGAGGTGAGTAGAGGTCAGAGGTGCCAGGGAAGCCGGGTCTCGTCGAGCTGGGTCGTCGGATTCGTGAAGAAGGACTTGCAGCAGACCGCAGTGTTCTTAGGATGGTGCCCGCTTGATGCAGGGTGACTACTCCTTAGCCACAAGGGAGAATCTTGAAGAAGGAAATCTTGAAGTCCTTTCGCAGAAAGTCGTGTCTTGATTCCAAAGATGATCTAATTTGAACAGGGGGCCCGCTCCCATCTTTATACTAAAAAAGGGGGCTGACCCGGTGACTAGGTCCTGCCTATGGGTGGGACTAGGAGGGGGGTGGTTACACCCCTCTGCCATGCCGGACTTCCCCAGGCCAGGGGCTGGTGTGCCCCTGGAACTGGTTCAGACTGGCCTATGCGTAGTGAGCACCGGGGTGCCACTCAGCAGTCACCTTCCTGTAAAGCCCTGCCTACCCAGGATACACAAAACCATGTCTGGGACGGTGCTAGCACCGCCCCTGACAGGAAACCCTTTGCCCAGGCTCCCCTCGCTGGAAGGACTCCCAGCTGCAGGGGGTCAGACTCGTGTCTGTGGTGGCAGCATCCATTTTGTGGAGCTGAGGCTTCGTTTAACTTTAACCGGGGTTCACAGTTACCTACATGTCGTGTCCCTCTAGAAGGGTGGAATGCTAACCCCGTTGCCAGAATTGGCGAGGGGTTAGTATTCCAATTCGTATGACACCTTACTCGACAGGTTTTGATAAAGCAATACCAAAGTTAGCATTTAACCGCGAGGATTATAATGCACTTTAGAGTATATGGTATGCGATATCATGGAACAGCTATTAGGACTTGGTTCCGCAAGCTGCAGACAGGCTCAGCTCATGCCAGAGCACCATCTCACATGATTCCAAGCACTCTGCCTTCAGGATTGTCAAGGCCTGCCATAGGAGTGACTGATAGGGATCTGTGTGTCCATTTTAGGGTTAGGTATAGGTATACTATACCTACAGCAAAGGGTGATTACACGACTTTGCCCCAGCTGTCATGCAGCCAGTTGTGTCAAATTTAAGAGGCCAGCCAGGGGTGGCATAATACATGCTGCAGCCCCTGGCAGCCCTGGGTACACCTATGCCCTGAGTTACAGGGTCTGATAATATGGCCCAGTACCAATTGGAAATGCACCTAGGGTACATGGAATCCATTTTACAGAGAGAGCAGTAGGCCTGGGGTCCTGATTGGCAGGGCCCCAGGTCGACTATGTCAAAAACCAGCTAAAACACAGGGCAAAAAGTTGGGGGCAACCATAGTCAGGAGGTACCTTCCTACATGTGTGAGCATTTTATATAGGTCCGATATTAGGTGTCGATCAGTGTCTTTGGTCAGGAGCCATTTCTCAAAGGAGGTCAGCGGGCGTCCCACCAGGGTGACAATCGCAGGGTCAGTCAGCCAGTGGCGCAATTGAAAATACTGAAAAAGGTGAGGGTCTGTGATATCATAGCCTTGCTTGATGTCTGACAGAGTGAGAAAGCCTTGTGTGTCAAAGAGGTCCCCAGCGCACTTGCATGCGGTGCCCCGCCATTGTGTGAAGGCACGGGGGTCGTTGCCCGGTGGGAATTCTGGGTTGTCTAAAATTGGGGTGAATGGAGAGGGAAATGTGGTCAGACCTCTTTTGACTGCTACCGTGTCCCAGACGTTAGTGACAGTGCGTGTTATAGGTGAGTTGGTGAGGTAAGTCAGTCGGTGTCGTCTTGGTAAAAAGGGGATGTCCCAGAGGGATCTTTGAGCCATGGCTCTGTCCTGAAAGAGCCACCTTTTCTCTGACTCGGGTCTATACCATTCCACTAGGTATCTAAGTTGTGTGGCTTGGAAGTATTATAGTCAGTTGGGGATCCCCAAGCCCCCGTCATCCATACCCCTGTGGGACAATTGTTTATGTAGAAGCGCCCGCTTGCCCTCCCAGATAAACTGATGTAGCGCTGTCTGGAGATCCGAGATGGTGCCTTTCGGGGGAGCCACTGGTAGGGTCTGGAAGATATACAGGATTTTAGGCAGGGTCGACATTTTCACAGCTGCGACTCTACCCAGGAGGGACAGAGGTTGCTTGGACCAGCGCGCTAGGTCCGCTCGGATCTGTGTGGTGAGGGACTTATAGGTAAGAGCGACGGTCGATGCTGTCGAAGAGGTGAGGGTAATTACCAAGTACGGGAGCTCTGTAGTTATTTGAAGGTTACAGCCATAGGTGGAGGCCGGCGCGTGAGGGCGAGCGTTTCCCCCCAGCGGTAATATTAGGGACTTCCCTCTGTTTATCTTGAAGCCTGCGACCGTGCCAAAAGTGTCCAACTCTTTCAGAAAGGCGGGCACCGAGTGGTTAGGTCGGTCAAGAGCGACTATGATGTCGTCTGCATAGAGGCTGATTGTATGTGGTTCACCGCCGAAGGTGGCACCATGAATGTCGGGGTTGTCCCGGATTTTCTGCGCCAAAGGCTCAATGTAGAGGGCAAACAGAAGGGGAGACAGGGGGCAGCCCTGTCTCGTCCCACGTTGAATGTCAAAGGGGTCAGAACGCACACCGCCCAGTCGGACCCGAGCCTGGGGACGGTGGTAACAGCTGGCGATCCAGGAGCGGAAGCGGTCACCAAGTCCGAAGCGTAGCAACACCTGTTGTAAGTATGTCCAGTCAACGCGGTCAAGCGCTTTCTCCGCGTCTATGGCCACAAGCGCCGCATCGACTCCTGGAAGTGTGCTTTATCTATTAGATGCAGCATCCTTTTGGTGTTATTGCTGCATTGGCGATTGGGCACGAAGCCCGATTGATCAGGTTCCAGGATTCCGGGTAGGAGCGGGCCCAGGCGAGCCGCTAGTACTCTGGTGAAGAGCTTTAGATCTAAGTTCAGCAAGGAGATCGGACGGAATGCTGAGCAATGTGTCGGTTTCTTGCCCGGTTTGGGCAGGACGATCACTTCGGCTGCCAGCATGTCGGGGGGAATGGAGCCAGGTCCCTCAAAAGAGTGAAAGAGCCGGGTAAGGACGGGAGCCACTGTTAGACGGACCGGGAGGGTCGGCCGAGATTACGGGGAGAGGTCTCCAGGGAGAGCCGTCTCCAACGACTGTACAGATAAGTAACTTCCCCCCCCCACAGACGGACACCACACAAGATTGAAGGTTAACGAGACTTTATAGGCAATTCTTAGGTTACGTTGATATGATACAAGGAGGTCTGGACTCAGGGGTCCCCTCGGTTCTGATCTCTGGTTGAGGAAAAAGGGGTAGCGGGACAGTCTTAGTTGCCAATGAGTTAAATAGCTCTCAATCCTCGAGCTCGGTGTGTTTGCTGATCGGGCCGTGGAGGAGCCAAGCCGGTCCCGAGATGGACGAAGGATGATCGACGGGCCGTGGAGAAGCCAAGCAGGTCCCGGGATGGATGACGGATGGTCGACGGGCCGTGGAGAAGCCAAGCAGGTCCCGATGCAGATGACGGTTACAACGGTCCGCGGCCTCGCCAGCAGATCCGGACGACGATGAAGGATGAAGGTTACGACGGCTGTGGCAGCGCCAACAGGCAGGACGATGGTGCACAGGACAGAGCTACGGCAGCGCCAGTAGTCCGTCCAGGGTGAGTTCCTCTTTACGTCTCTCGACTCCAAGATACAACTACCTCCCTGCTCTGGAGCTGCCCCAGTTATAGGGCTGGCGGGCTTTGATGTCCGGACCCTCGCACTTGGAGGTCGGGAGGTCCGGGATGAGGGAGTCCAGACACCCAGCGGGGGGGTGGAGCCAGCGCCCGGGGAGGCGATGGGCGAGCGGCACTGGCCGGGGGAGAGCCATCGACACCTCTTTCTCCCATTGACCTGCCAAGTAGCTCGCTCACCTCCTGGGTGGAGGGTGGTGCCGGAATGTCTGAGGCCGGGCTAGGCCCAGGGTTGAGGTCGATCGGGGGCCAGGCGGCCTCGTGATGAAGTGTCCAAGATGGCGGCCCAGGCTGAGCGCATGGGTCGGCAGTGGATCGGGCCCATGAGGTGATCATGTTCGAGGGCAGGTGTCCCTGAGGGGACGTAGGACGTACAATGGTGGTGTGTGGTGCTTGTATGACTGGGCTCGGGCCTGGTCGAGCCGGGGGAGAGCGGCCCGTCATGTGGCCTGTCCAACATGCGTCCCCCCCAGCTGAAGGCGGGGAGAGTTACCCATCCTCTTGGGGACTCTCTTCGTCGAGGCGGAAAAACCGGGACAGGCCATCCGCGTTGGCGTGGTCGGACCCAGGCCGGTGTTCAACCGTGAAGTCCATACCTTGCAAGGAGATGGACCAGCGTAGCAGTTTTGGGTTTTCCCCCCGCATATGCATCAACCACTGCAGGGGTCGGTGGTCAGTCTGTACCCGAAAGTGGGTGCCAAAAAGGTAGGGCCGGAGCTTCTTGAGGGCCCATACCACAGCGAAGGCTTCCCTTTCTATGGTGCTCCAGCGTTGTTCCCGGGGTAGGAGTCTCCGGCTGATGAAGGCCACCGGTTGATCAAGGCCTTCGGTGTTCACTTGGGACAGGACTGCCCCAATGCCCTGGTCGGAGGCGTCCGTCTGGACGATGAACTCCCGGCTGTAGTCTGGGGCCTGGAGCACAGGAGCGGAACACATGGCGGCCTTTAACTGTTCGAATGCCGCTTGACACTCTGGGGTCCAGTTCACTTTCTTGGGCTGATTTTTTGATGTGAGTTCGGTGAGAGGCCCCACGATGGTACCATAGTCTTTCACGAACCTTCGGTAGTAGCCCGTGAGGCCCAGGAAGGCTCGCACCTCAGTTTGAGTGATAGGGGGTTGCCAGTTCTGGATGGCGGCAATCTTCAGCTGTAGAGGGGCCACTAGGCCGCTTCCCACCTGGTGTCCGAGGTAGGTCACCGACCCTTGTCCAATTTGACATTTGCTGGCCTTGATCGTGAGGCCAGCTCGCTGAAGGGCTTGTAGTACTGCTTGGAGGTGGTGGAGGTGCTCGGTCCAATGGTGGCTGTACACAGCGATGTCGTCCAGGTAGGCGGCGCTGAACTCTTCGAGCCCCGCCAGGACCTGGTTGACGAGCCGTTGGAAAGTTGCTGGGGCATTTTTCATGCCGAAGGGCATGACCTTAAAATGATAGTGGCCATCGGGGGTGGAGAAGGCAGAACGTTCTTGTGCTCGGGATGTGAGGCCGATCTGCCAATAACCTGCCGTCAGGTCGAAGATGCTGAGGTAGCGGGCAGCGCCCATTCGGTCGACCAGTTCATCTGCCCGGGGGATGGGGTGTGCGTCCGTTCTGGTGACGTCATTCAGGCCCCGGTAGTCGACACAGAACCGGAGTTCTGGTGTGGTTCCGGGGGCGGCCGCTTTGGGGACCAGTACGACCGGGCTGGCCCATGGACTGTCTGAGGGCTCGATGACCCCGAGCGTGAGCATCTTAGCTACTTCCGCCTGGATGCAGGCCCGTACCCGATCAGGTACGCGGTAGGCCCGGTGGCGGATAGGAGGGTTGTCTCCGGTGTCCACATCGTGCACACACCAGGAAGTGACACCTGGGGTGAGGGAGAACAGACTGGCAAATCGTGATAGGAGGGCTTGGCACTCGTGGCGTTGTTCTCTGGTGAGGGACTCCGAGAGTCGGACCCCATCCACGGAGCCGTCTTGCTCCTGGGTCCGCAAGAGGTCAGGGAGAGGTTCGGAGTCGTCTTCAACCCCATTGTCTGTGGCCATCAAGAGACTGAGTTCTGTTCGCACAAAGTGGGGTTTCAGTCTGTTGGTGTGGAGGACTCGGAGCGGATTCCGGGCGGACTCCATATCGATCAGATAGGTGGCAGGACCCTTGCGCTCGATTACCTTGAAGGGTCCCGTCCATTTGTCTTGGAGAGCGCACGGTTCTGTGGGGGACATTACCCAGACCTGTTGCCCCGGCTCGAATTCAATAGATGAGGCGTTCTGGTCATACCATTTCTTCATGTCCTCTTGACTTGTCTCTAGGTTGGCTTTTGCTAGGTCTCTGAACCTTCGGGACTGGTTGCGGAGGGTGAGGAGGTACCGGAAGACATCGGGCGGACTCTTGGCCGGAGGCATCTCCCAGCCTTCTTTGATCAGGCTGAGTGGCCCCCGTACTGGGTGCCCATAGAGCAGCTCGAATGGGCTGAAGCCTAGGGACTTCTGTGGGACCTCCCGGTAGGCGAAGAGGAGGCACGGCAGCAGCACATCCCACTGGCGACGGAGGGGCTCTTCCAATCCCCCGATCATCCCTTTTAGCGTGCGATTGAACCGCTCAACAAGTCCGTTTCCTTGGGGGTGATAGGGGGTCGTGAAGCGGTAGGTGACCCCACACTGTTGCCAGAGGGACTTCATATATTTGGAAATAAAGTTTGTGCCTCTGTCACTGACGACTTCTCGGGGGAACCCCACACGGGAGAAGATCCCCAGCAGGGCCCGGCCGACCACTGGGGCTGTCACGGTCCGGAGAGGAATAGCCTCAGGGTAGCGGGTGGCGTGGTCCACTAGTACCAGGATGAAGCGATGGCCTTGTCTTGTACGCGGGTCTAGGGGTCCCACAATGTCTATTCCGACCCTCTCAAATGGGGTCGTGACTACTGGAAAGGGTTGCAGGGGGGCCTTTAATTTGCGGCCGCTCTTCCCACTGGCTTGGCACGTGGGGCAAGATCGGCAATGCTGGTGCACATTGTTTCTCATTTTTGGCCAGAAGAAGTAGGTCACTAGGCGGCTGTAGGTTTTATCTTGTCCCAGGTGCCCTGCCAGGGGGACATCGTGGGCCAGATTTAGCAGGAAGTCTCTAAAGCGGAGGGGCACCACTAGTACTCGGTTGGCCCCTAGCTCGGCGATTCGTTGCTCGCTGTACAATAGGTCATTGTCCCAGTAGACCCAATGAGTTCCGGAGGTATCCCCTGCGCTTTGGGCGAGCGCTTGTTGTCGGAGTCCCTCAAGGGAGGGACAAGTCTCCTGCTCCTGACGAAATTGTTCTTGTGTGGGTCCCCCTTCTTGAGCCCACTGGTCAAGATTAGCAAGGTCGGAAGGTTGGGCAAGTTCGAGGGGGATACCATGGTCGGGGGTCTCGGCGGGGGCGACCGGGGGCGGTGGCGCCGGCCATTCTGGTTCTTCGGGGTGAGGGTTGGCACGGGCGGCCATGGACCGGGTGGTGACGCACGCCCAGTCTGGGACGCCCAACATCCCCAAGTGTTCTTTTCGCTCCACGGCTGCCCACGGGGAGCTTTCCAGGTCATTTCCGAGGAGGCAGTCCACGGGGGCGTCGTCTCGGACCGTTACCTTCAGCATGCCGGAGACCCCTCCCCACTCAAAGGGGACGCAGGCCATCCGACACAGACTCTCTGAGTTGTCGGCGGATCGTACAGGGCAGAGAATGTTCGGTAGATATTGTTCTGGGGTCACCAGATGACAGCGGACGGCTGTCACACTGGCCCCGGTGTCTCGAAGGGCTTCGGCCCGTTGTCCATTGATGCTCACCCATTGGCTGTACTTCTGGGTGTTAGCGGGTAGGGGGACCCGCGGGACCATGTCTCTTCCCCCTAAGCACGCGAGAGTCATGGCTGCTGGCTCCCACTCTTGATACTCTTGCTCGTCTGTTTCTTGTTCCTCGGAGATCTGTTCTTCCCCTAGTGCCGCGGCGGCCACCTGGCGGGGTCTTGGACTCTGATACTGCGGGCAGCTTGGGTCGTTTGCATAGTGGCCGACTCGTTGGCATCGGTGACATGTAACATTGGCTCTGTATCCCGGTCGCGCCGGGGTGCTGCCCCGGTTGGCCGGGGGGGTGGTGCTGGTAGTGGGGGCGGCCGGAGTGTTGTCTCTTCCTCGTCCTTGGCCCCCTCCTCCTCCTCTGGGTCGGGGGTGACCATTGTTGTTCCTGTTCTGCTCGTAGGACCCATTCCGGCCCACTCTGGTGATCTCCCACCGGTCAGCTTCGGCTGCGAGCTGCCGGGGATCGGTTAACTTGCTGTCGAGGAGGTGTTGGCGTAGTTCAATGAAGCAATTGTTGGACAGATGCTCCCATACCATCAGATTGAACAGCTGCTCGTAGGTCGTGACGTTGTTCCCTCTGATCCAGCCTTCGAAGGCTCTGCTAAAGTACGTTACATAGTCCACCCAAGTTGTACCTGGAATGCGTGTGCAGTCTCGGAACCGCTGACGGTACATCTCGGGCGTGAGGCCATAGCGGGTGAGGAGGGCCGCTTTCATATGGTCGTAGGAGGTCATCTGGTGGTCTGGGAGCTGTAACAGAGTATCGCGGCCCTCATTAAGGAATTTGCCCCATAGGCCGGCTCCCCAGTCGGCTCTATCGATCCGGTGCGCAGTCATCGCGATTTCATAGGCCTTAAACCATTGCTGGATGTCGTCTTCTCGAAAATATTCTCGGACCACATCCTTGGGGATGTGCACTTTTTTCTCCGTGGTCCCTGGGGTGGACGGTCGGTCAGGCACCCCTAACTCTTTATTCTGTTTGCGCAGGTTGATCTCGGCTAGGTTCCGCTCGTGCTCGTACGTTAGTCTTTTTTCCTCGAGCTCCCTTTGCCTCTGTTTCTCCTCTCTTTCTTCTCGGAGGCGAAGGTGCTCTAAGTTTATTTTTTGCTCGGCCAATTTGAGTTCTATGTCCATCTTGAGTCGGGCCATTTCGAGTTCGTGTAGTCGGGCTTTTTCTCTTTCTTGGATCTCGTCTTGCGAGAGACTGGTTCTTTGCCCCTCAGGGCCCGTGCTGGTATTTTTCGCGGTGCTTTGCTCAGGGGCTTCGACATCCCCGGTCTCTGCCCAAGATTCTAGGGCATGCTTGAAATCGTCCTTGGTACTTAGTCCGGTGGTAGCGATACCTAGTTCGATGCAGAACTGCTTTAGTTCACGATGGCTGTATTCCTCGAGTTTTTCCATTTGGAACTTCTCAGTTGATCCGCTCTCTTTAGTTGACATTGTTGTTCGTTGTGGGGTGAGCTACTCTCTGTACGTTATGCGGTGATTCGGATCGCGCCGCTGGCCACCAATGTTAGACGGACCGGGAGGGTCGGCCGAGATTACGGGGAGAGGTCTCCAGGGAGAGCCGTCTCCAACGACTGTACAGATAAGTAACTTCCCCCCCCCACAGACGGACACCACACAAGATTGAAGGTTAACGAGACTTTATAGGCAATTCTTAGGTTACGTTGATATGATACAAGGAGGTCTGGACTCAGGGGTCCCCTCGGTTCTGATCTCTGGTTGAGGAAAAAGGGGTAGCGGGACAGTCTTAGTTGCCAATGAGTTAAATAGCTCTCAATCCTCGAGCTCGGTGTGTTTGCTGATCGGGCCGTGGAGGAGCCAAGCCGGTCCCGAGATGGACGAAGGATGATCGACGGGCCGTGGAGAAGCCAAGCAGGTCCCGGGATGGATGACGGATGGTCGACGGGCCGTGGAGAAGCCAAGCAGGTCCCGATGCAGATGACGGTTACAACGGTCCGCGGCCTCGCCAGCAGATCCGGACGACGATGAAGGATGAAGGTTACGACGGCTGTGGCAGCGCCAACAGGCAGGACGATGGTGCACAGGACAGAGCTACGGCAGCGCCAGTAGTCCGTCCAGGGTGAGTTCCTCTTTACGTCTCTCGACTCCAAGATACAACTACCTCCCTGCTCTGGAGCTGCCCCAGTTATAGGGCTGGCGGGCTTTGATGTCCGGACCCTCGCACTTGGAGGTCGGGAGGTCCGGGATGAGGGAGTCCAGACACCCAGCGGGGGGGTGGAGCCAGCGCCCGGGGAGGCGATGGGCGAGCGGCACTGGCCGGGGGAGAGCCATCGACACCTCTTTCTCCCATTGACCTGCCAAGTAGCTCGCTCACCTCCTGGGTGGAGGGTGGTGCCGGAATGTCTGAGGCCGGGCTAGGCCCAGGGTTGAGGTCGATTGGGGGCCAGGCGGCCTCGTGATGAAGTGTCCAAGATGGCGGCCCAGGCTGAGCGCATGGGTCGGCAGTGGATCGGGCCCATGAGGTGATCATGTTCGAGGGCAGGTGTCCCTGAGGGGACGTAGGACGTACAATGGTGGTGTGTGGTGCTTGTATGACTGGGCTCGGGCCTGGTCGAGCCGGGGGAGAGCGGCCCGTCATGTGGCCTGTCCAACAGCCACAAGTTGGCAAAATGATTTTTAAAACCCCGCCGAAAAGCCATCCGGTCCGGGGGATTTCAGTGGGCGAAGTCTGGAAATAGCCGCCGTGACCTCCTCTAGGCGAATGGGAGTGTCTAGCGCGGTCGCACTGGTATGGGACAGGTCCGTAATTGTCGCCGAGGACAGGTATGTTTCAATACCCCTAAGAGATGGCGCGTCAGCGCCGTATAGGGAGGCGTAGTAGGTTCGGAACGCGTTTGCAATCTGGGTTTCCTTGGTGAGGGTGTGCCCAGAGCCGTCCGTAAGGTCAGTGATTTTTGTGTGCTGGGATTTAGCTTTGAGGGCGCTGGCTAACAAGCGTCCTGTTCTATTGCCTCCAACATAATACGTGTGTCGGAGGTGGAGCGCAGCGAATTCCGCCCTGTCCGTGTCAAGGGAAGCCAACTGGGCCCTAGCAGCTTTCAGTTTTCGCCATATCCGTGGAGCGCCAGTGCGACTGTGTACTCTCTCTAATTCGGTAACCTGGGTCGTGAGCTCGGATCTCTTCTCTTTCCGATCCTTGGCCTCCTTGGCAGCGATTGCAATCAATTCCCCACGGACCACAGATTTTAAGGCTCCCCATAAGGCCGACAACGACACCTCTGGTGTATCATTAATAGTCAGGTAGTCGACAATGCATTTATGTAGGCGTTCTCGGATTTCTGGCAGCTGCAACATGGTTTCGCGGAGACGCCATGCACCTCGGGGGCGGGAGGGTGTAGGGGCATGGATAGTCAGTTCTAGTGCGTCGTGATCCGAGAGCGCTGCGGGTACAATGTCAACCTCAGCTAAGTTAGAGATCAACTCAGACGATCCAATGAAATGGTCCAGCCTGGCGTAGGTGTGGTGGACATGGGAGTAGAAGGTGAATTGTGTTGCGTTCGGGTGCGCGGTGCGCCATAGGTCTACCAAACCCCTATCTCGCAGCCACTCCACCCCTGCCTCGGTGATAGCGCCAGTGTCCCCATAGCGGTGTCCCGACCTGTCTTTAGTGGTGTCCATAACTAAATTGAGGTCCCCCTGATGAGTAAAAGTGTGTTGGATGCTTGAAGAGATTCAGAGAGTGCACCTTTCAGAAAGGTTTCCTGTCCTGTGTTGGGAGCGTAAACTGACCCTATTGTAAGGCTCATGCTGCCCAGCTGGAAGGTGTGCGCGAGAAGACGGCCCCTAACCTCCCCCGCCTTGATCCCCACCTTCCCGCTAAAGTGTCTAGATACTAAGATGGCCACCCCGGCCTTCTTTGTGGGAAGGGAGGAAAAGAATTGTTGGGGAAAGGCGCGCGAGCGCATCCTGTGCCAGTCCTTGGGCAAAAGGTGGGTCTCCTGAAGCAGACAGAGGACGGCCCCGGAGTTTTACAAATAAGAGATTATCGCCCTTCTTTTAATGAGGTTGTTCAGGCCCTTGACGTTTAGCGTTAATAACTTCAGTTTAGGGCTAGCCATTGTTATCAAATATGGGTCGGACAGCCTCCAGTATAGCAGTGTCACTCCGCTCAGCAGTTGGGGAGTAGGTTGGACAGAGCGGAAGAAGCCCCGACCACTGCGTGGCACACAGAGAGTGTGTGTGTGTTCTCGGTATGACCGTGCACAATTGAAGGAACACCCGTAAGGTGAGGTGTAGCATTGAGGCGTGGATATACGACGCGGCTGTTCTATGAGTATCACTGCCCCCCCCGGCACACTGGTTCCCTCCCAAGTTCCCACCCCAACTGTACCCCCAAAACACCCCATGTATTCACGGTCAAACTCCATGAAGTCAAACTTTTGCCAACAGTCCCCCCCACCCCCCTCCCACCTCCCAGGTCCCAAAACCCAAATGTGAATAGGTATAGTCCCAGTCCTGTTAGTCCACACAGGGCTGTGGTAAAGGTCCTCATCCGGGTCATGTCCCGTGGCAATCACATCGGCTCCCCGCCCGATTCCCACCCCCCTCATGAGGATGAGGCAAGCTATGATTGATCTCCCTGAGAGTGCAACCTTCACCCAGAAGAAGAGGTCTCTTTGGCCACCTCCACCACTGCTGTTGCCCGTTCCTGCGTGATGATGGAGGCGTCCGGCTTCAGGTGGTGCGAGGGTGATCTCCTGCGGTTCACGGTCTGCCAGTCCCCTTCAGAAGGCCTCTGGGACGAGCTAGGAGTGGGTTCGTCAACGTCGTGCTCAAGGCCTAGGAGGGTGCAGGTGTCCTTGAGTGAGCGCAGCTGGTGCAGCTTCCCGTTCCATTTGAATATTAGTCTGAACGGGTGTCCCCAGGAATACAGAGTTTCATGTTGCCTTAGGAAGTCCGTCGCTTTCCGGAATTCTTTGCGTTTTTGCAGGGTAATGGCCGACAGATCCTGGTACAAAGCTATAGAGTTACCCTGGAATTGAAGAGGTTGGGCCCGCCGTGCTTCTCGAAGGATCTGCTCCTTCAGCGAAAAGTCGGGTAGAAAGGCCAATATGTCTGGTGGCAGAGCGGAGGAGCGTCTAGGCAACCCAACCCTATGCGCCCTGTCTATGCGTATCTCAAAGTCTGCTGGCTCACCCAAAACGGCTCTGAATAAGGTTTGCAGGTAACCGGTGACATCAGACCCCTCCGTTTTCTGAGGAACTCCCCAGACCCATATGTTGTTCCGACGGGAGCGGTTCTCAAGATCCTCTGCATGGGCTTGGAGGTCCATCTGTTGGTCAGTAAGACGCACTATTTCTTGCTGGAGGTGCATTATTTCCAGGCTCCTGGATTGATCTGCTTCCTCTACTGCTACCACTCGGTCCCCAAGGCCCTCCATGTCCCGTCGGAGCTCCCGGACCTCGCCCGCTACTTCCTGCTTTAAGGACCTGAAATCGTCCCTAAGGGAATTAAATAATGTCTCCAAGAAAGTCCTAGTGATGGACGACTGGTCATCTGTCGGCGCTGGTGTTACTTTCGCGGCCGACGGGGAGGGTGGGTCTTTGTTAGTTTTCAGCTGGGCTTTGGCCAAGAGTTCTGGAAGCGTCTGTGACCCTTTCTTCGATCGCTGTCCCGCCATGTTGTAACTGGGGTCTCAGTGGCGTGTGAGCTCGGCAATCAGGGTGTCGGGGCGCAGCTACGCGAGATCAATGGCGAGTCTAGTAATTCCGGGGGGCCGTCACTGCTCTGACTCCGGGAACCCGGCTCACAGATGGAGCGGTGGTGTCCCCCCTGTAATGATCGGAGGGGTGGGCGCCCAGAAGTCCGCCCGGGGAGCAGCCCGGTAGTGGACCAATGTGGAGAGTGGGCAGCGGTGGCGGGCACCCACGGGTACGGCCGCCGAGGCTCGTGGCAATGCTGGGTGTTAAGAGTCTAGTGCAGGTGCAGGTGTCCCCTTGCCGTTGTGTGTAAAGCACAGTCTATAGGCCCCAGAGGTCCCTAGCGCCGGAGGCTCGATTTTGCCCCCCAAATCTTGTGGTGCAGCCCACCTCAGTCCCTCTCACCTAGGTGTGACCTCGCTGTGTGGTAGTGCAGGGGTGGTCACTCTCCGCGGCCGCAATCCCACAGCGCTCCGTGAGTCCGCTGGGCTATGTCCGGTCAGCCCCTCCGGCAGGTCAGGTTCTCCAGCACCACCCCAGAGAAGCGGAGTGTGGCCTATGCATATTCCGTCGACCCTGGCGACGTTGCCTGGTTGGCGGGGCCTCCCGCCTCCGCTCCGGTGATGCCGGTGAAGGCACCACGTTGCTGGATTCTGTCTGGGCGCGCCTCAGTCCCGTAGGGCCCTCCTGGCAGGCAGCGCCGGAAGGCCCAAAGCCGGGAGGTCGATTTCTGCAATGCCCGGCCGGCCCGCACCTCACCGCCGGCCAGGCCTCAGGAGCAGAGGCGTTCATCAATCCGGATCTCCGGGCCCGCAGTCCTGCCAAGGCCTCACAGGCATGAGCTCCGAATCGCCGCAGGATCCCCCTAGGGCCGGGGGCAGCAAGCTCGCCGATCCTCACAAGGCCGGGGCGTCCGCCATTACGCGGCTTCAGTCCGCAGTCCTCAGCTCCCCCGGGCTCGTGCTCTGCCCAGATATCGGCGTTCGGGGCACCGGAGGACTCGGTGAGTTGCAGGCAACGGATTCAGCGGTGTTTTATGCCGTAGGGAGATCTGGCTATGCAGTTTGCCGTTATTAGGCGGGATCGGGCAGGGAGCCTCCGAGACCTGCGACCGATCACGCCGCCATCTTGGCCACGCCCCATCACTGACTATTTTAAGCTATCAGGGACCGCAGCCATTGGGAAAGGTAAGTGCAGCTTTCAGTTACTACTCCACTGTCCATGATAGATACATCCATATATATCAGACATCCACCATGTTTGGTCCTCCATCAAAACCATCGTTGTCAGCACCGTGTATGCCTGACAATCTGACGCACCAGCACTACACCATTGACGTGATATTGTTTCCCTCAAAAACAACTAAAATATTCCCATTGCAATCAACAGATTTGCAAAGTCCGCTGTGCAACATTTGTTAACTTTGATGCATTCCTCAAATAATAAAGGAAAAAGAGGCTTTACTATGAATATGGGTCGTTACATATTTCTTACAAACATAAAAGTTCAACTATTTAATTAGTCAATCTATTTTTTTTCATTTAAAAATCGATGTAAAATGGTTTTAGTGTGTGTACGTAGGTGAATTTGGAGATAATTTATTAAGTGAAATATATTTATGTTTATGACATATTATACTATATTCTATACTATGTAACAAATGTCATCGAAATTATTCACATTGTTGCCATTATGTGTATGTATTTACGCATGTGGCTAAATTAAATCATTTTTAAATGTGTTCCGTAAATCTGTGTGTACCTATGGCAGTTACCCACTGTACCCATATTTTGCAGATATGTCCATCAATCACCCCAGGCAAGATGGAGAAGGCTATGTTAACATAATGAATGTGTGTACAAACCATGTCCGTATCTAAAGACAACACAGAAAATACACATCATTAAGAAGTACAGGCTAAGCCCTAACACAATAGAGGCTTTGGCACAACAATTTTCAATTTGATCTTTTGCGGACACCAGAATTCAAACAGCCATCCAATCTTTTGCAAAGATTGTAGAAGTGTTACATTTCTGTGCTGCTGGCGTCTTCCAATAATAATAAATAATAATAATAATAATAATAATAATAAAGACATTTATAGAGAGCACAGCTACCTCGATTGGGGTGTCCCAGGGCTAACGCGGGAGGCAACAGAGCAGAGCAGCCGGAGTGCTAGTCCTTAAGCCTGAACAGCTAGGTCTTCAAGGTCTTTCTGGACTCCAGTGCAGAGTGCAGCACACGTAAATTAAGAGGCAAGTCATTCCAGCATTTGGAAGCACCCACCTCAAACGTTCTACCCCCACCCTTGTTTTAACAAAACGGGCGATGGTGAGGTAGCTTTTATGGTTGGACCTCAGGGATCTGTCTTGCTGGTAAGGGCAAAGTCTCTTCCTCAGATAGCTAGGATCTCTGCCCTGATATGCCCAAAATGCAAACGTAAGGGCCTTGAATTTAATGCTCTTGGCAACAGGGAGCCAATGTAGTTGTCTGAGGTGGGGAGAGATATGCTGGCAGAGTGGGACCTTACAGGCCATCCTTGTGGCCACATTCTGCACTATCTGCAGCCTTCGAATCAAGCTGCAAGGTAGGCCAAGGTAAAGTCCGTTAGCGTAATCAAGATGCGAGGTGACTAAGGCATGCACCAAAATGCAACCTATGGCGGGCGGAGAAACTAGGAAATGGAAAGCCATTAATATACCTGCCTTTATTAAAACACTGGCATCCACGGTGCCAGCACCTAATAAGGAGGTAAACCTTATGGAAGAGGAGATCTCACACTGGCTCTCAAAGGCTACTGACTCTCATGTGCCCTTAACAAAATTTACACAGGCACGCACTAGGGATGCTCACTTTACTTCGGATCTCAAGAACCTAAAACTCGAGGTACGTCAGAAGGAAAGAAAGTGGAGAGCAAAATACAAGCCCCAAGATAAGGAGGAATATACTGCGGCTCGCAGAAATATTTGAAGATCATTCTACTAAGTAAAATTAATTGTTTCTCTGGGAAAATTTTAAACTCTTAAAATAAAACCAAAGACACTTTCAAAATAGTAAGCGGTCTGTGTAATAGCGAAAGAACTGTGCTCCCTCTGACGAACTCGCAGGAACTTTGTGACTCTCTAAATGATCTCTTCATAGATAAAATCGCCATCATAAAAAATAACATTCAAAGTCTCCCTGGTGGGGATCCTATTGAAGACATCTATTACAATCCAGCCATTCTAGACACTCTACCTCCTAGTGATAAGACCTTTTCAGAACTTTTTTCGCATGTCAAATCTGGCTCGCCTTTTGATAGTTGCCCCCCCCCCCATATTCTAAAGGAGGTGTGTTCAGCTATTCCATCAGGAATCCTTCCTCTTCTGAATGAATCACTCAGACAGGGCAAGGTCCCTGATAGGTTTAAAAATGCCACTTTGATTCCATTACTGAAAAAACCAGGAGCCGACCCCCTAGTTCTAGGCAACTATAGGCCTATCTCCCTCCTCCCTTTTTTCTCCAAACTCCTGGAGGCACATGTATCCAGGTGTCTATCCAATTCTATTGAAAGTTCAGAATATTTAGAACCAAATAAAGCGGGATTTTGACCATCTCTCTCAACGGAAACTGTCATTTTGGCTGTCCAGGACACGTTAAGATCTAATGCTGATAAGGGTATCCATCAGGCCCTGGTACTCCTTGAACTGTCGGCCGCGTTCGACACGGTTGACTATAACATTCTGATCAACCGTGTCGAGCAGGCCGGCCTCAGGGGTCCCGCATTGAATTGGATTGCCTCTTTCATCACAAACCACACACAGTCAGTGAGATTAGGATCTTTCACAGCCCCCAAGATGTCATCTACCTGTGGTGTTCCCCAAGGTTCGTCACTTCCCCTTTATTATTTAATGTTTATCTTCGTCCACTGATCTATTCTTTAAAAAATTACAAACTTACCCTATACAACTATGCTGATGATCTTCAGTTAATCATTCCCCTGAATACTCCGAACTCAGCCACCGAATGCTCGGCCGTAATGTCACATATACAGAGATGGATGACCCTAAACTATCTCAAACTTAACCCAGGCAAGACAGAATTGATCTTGCCTGGGGAAAATGGACTGAGCTGGGGTCGACAGTTTTGGCCAACTGATATGGGAGTCCCTCCTACAAAGACCCAATCGGTCAAAAGTTTAGGGATAATACTTAATGAGGATCTATCTCTTAAAGGGCAGGTAGGAATGGTGGTTTCCTCTAGTTTCTTTCAACTCAGGAAGATTGGGAAAATTGCCCACCTTCTAACACACCCTGCACTCATTCAAGTAGTGATTGCCCTTGTCCTTTCCCGGCTAGATTTTTCTAACAGTCTCTACTTGGGTCTCCCGACTGTTGAAAAAGGTAGGGCTAGGACCTTTTCTCAAGATTTGCCCGGCGCTAACCGCCCTTGTACCATTCAAATTACCAAGCAATGAGGCAGGCGCCGGAGACCAGAAGGCAGGAAACAGAAGTTTATTCCGACGGAGCAGAACACATCAGATCAGACAACAAGGTATCGTCTCGAGGTGCTCTAACAGCCTCTCGGAGGCCTGGCCTCTTATACACTGGTTTATGGCATGTGACCTTCCTTTATTACAATCACAACTTTGTAAGGCAAGAAAAAAGACATCCCCGTAATCCTCGTGTTAATCCCACCCCCATATACCTTCACAATGGAGGTCCTCAACCTGCTGATAAGAGAGAGGGTCATCACGCAGCTGAGTGTTTCGTCGAGTCTTAGGATGTGTGCGCCTGATCATGTCACAGGGGGTGGGGAGGCCTGGATCAATAGAGGGTCCTTTGAAGGAGAGCGACCTCATACAATAAGGGCAGTAAATGATATCTCTCGGCTTAGGCAATGGCCTCGGACCTGTGTGGACAGTCGGACACGGGGTGAGGGGCCATCAATGGAGTGGTATTCATGCTGCGTGGACAATCCAGCGCAGGGGGGAGGTTTATCAACAGAGGGGCATTCATGGGAGGAGAGGAGGTGTTGGTCAGGCGCTGGCGTGACTCCCAAGGACAGGGTCATGCAGAAGGGTCATGCTCATAAGGAGGAGGGAGGGGGGAGCCAGGGTGCGCGGAGGATGCTTGCTGGGTCAGAGGGGCGCGCTGGCGATCGATCGTGGACAGGGAGGCCATGATATCTAAAATGGCTGCCGTGCACGTAGTGCATAGGTGACAAGCTGGCGCAGATGATGTTCAGATTGCAAACTAAAATTCCACAGTCCTCCCTTTTAACATGTCTCGCCAACTTGTCAGTTCGGATTTATCCCCATAAGGCCACGTATTTCTACTTCATAGAGGGGGCTCATGTGCTCATTTCGGAAGTCCAAAGTCTTTGGGCACATACAGCTAGAAACAAGGCCGAGCAAAGGTGGCAGACATTGGATACCTAAGCAACACCCACATAATATCACAACAGGTACCAGTACGAAGGAAAACAACTTCCAACCCCAATTTTTCAAAGTGTCCCAAAACCAGCTCCCAAGCGACCATCCTTCCTGCTCTTGGTGAACCTCCGAGGACAGTCTGTGGAGGTGTTCAATGGCTTTGTAGACTGAAGGCGAGTTGTCAGGCACGTAGGTGCAGCAGCTGGATCCGATGATGCAGCATGCTCCTCCTCGGTCGGCTAGGACCACGTCTAGGACGAGTCGATTTTGAAGGGTCACAAGGCGGACCGCCTGAAGTTCCGCAGTGTTGTTGGCGAGGATGCCAGCCGTGATGTTGATCGTTGTTTCTACGGCCTGGGTCAGGTGTCGGATAGCACGGCTGTTTGCCATTGGACCCCACAGAGGAACAAGTCCCTTTGCTGCATCCAGGAACTGTGCTCCGGTGGAGTCGGCTTGTCCAAGGTCGTCTGCACGCCTCTGCCGGTGATGGTTGGCAGGGGCTACATATGTGGGTGGAAGAACGAAGGCAATATAACAGGTGCCCTTCCAACCTCTCGGGAGCCAGGTGTAAGCCTTGGTGCCACACACAAAGTACATGTTTGGAGAAGCAACAAAAGAAGGGGGTTCAGCTGAGTCCAATGTTCTGGTGATTCGGCAGGCGCTGTAACCCACCAGTTGCGTTCCCTGGCCTTCGAGACACACGAGACCTGTGACATTGATGACAGACAGGGCCACAGTTAGAGTGGCGGTAGTTTGTTTTTGCAGATGAGTGAAGGTGGTCCTGGCTGGATTGTGGAGCACCTGTACTTCGACTCGTTCTTTGGCTGGAATGTCTTTGATGAAGGTGGCGCCCGCGAGCGCAGGACACAGGGCAGCTGGGGTCTTTCCTGTTTTGTTCAGCCAGAACCCAGAGTAGAAGTGTGATACTGTCCGGCTGGAGGTGGCGTTGTCCCTGTGGCTTTCTTGCATGAGGATCAACCAGGCGAGGCAAGAGCCGTGAACTGAGAAGGGTGAAGGGATGAAGGGGATGGAGTGTCCAGTGGCATGCGGGAGCAACCCGCAGATCCAACAGTTCGTAGCATTTGCAGCAGGGTTGTGTTGGTGCAACAGTTGCACGAAGGAATTGTTCCAGAATTCCCTGCGCCTTTCTCGGAGCTGAGGCGACAGAGAGATTAGGTGATGCTCTTTCAGGGGTGTTGGCTGTGTAGTAGGTAGCAATGTCTCATGAGCCGGTGTGCTTTCCTCCAGAATCCAGAAGGAGGTCATGAGGAGGAGGCAGAAGAGGAAGACAATGAAGAGTGCAATTGTCTTTGATTTGTGCAGGTTGTCAGTCTTTGGATTTCTATACTGGGTATTTCCCGTTGCTTCCATCATCTTCTTATCTGGCGCTTCCATCATCTTCTTATTTGGCGCTTCCATCACCTTCAAGGGGCTCGGTAGTGGGCAGAACCACAGACTTCGTTTAGCTTCTCTCCCGGTGACCCTTGATTGTGTGTAGGTCACCGTTCTGAGATTTAACTTAGTCCATGGCCTACTTAGCCGAAGCTCCCTCCTTTCGACGCAGGAAATACCCTTCCCTGGATGGCACAGTAGGATCAGAGAATTTTGCAAGTTCGAGTGCCTCAGTATCTGGATAACAGTCCAATATCGGTCGGTCTTTGTTCAGGAGCTCTTCTTGGGTGCTGACGTTTTCTGTCGTGGCCAGGTTTGCAGAGACCTTCCGGCAATGATGCGCGTGCAGCCAGTGCTTCTTCCCCTCCACTCGGAGTGCCGTTCGGGTGGTGATCAGCACTTGCCAGGGGCCCGTCCACCGAGGTTCCAAACTCTTGGTTCGCTGGAAATTTCGTATCAATACGAAATCTCCCGGTTGGATGTCGTGACCGGGGCCCCTGGAAGCATCGGGGATGGCCTGCTGCACCTGTTGATGAATGACAGACAACGTTTTAGTTAACTTGCACAAATAATCAGATAGTAGGACGTCTGGGACGTCATGAATGGAGGTCGGTTTGGGAGCAGTCCAGAGATTCATTGGCCGCCCGAACACGACCTCGTAGGGGGTCAAATGGTGCTTGGTGGGAGTGGAGCGCATTGATAACAAAGCCAGTGGGAGGGCATCCGGCCAGTTAAGTCCAGTGGTGGCCACTATTTTTGCCAGTTTCAGCTTTAGTGTGGCATTGTGGCGTTCCACTAGACCAGCGGATTGGGGGTGGAAGACCGCATGGAATCGTTGCTTCACCCCCAACCCCTTCAGGATTAGTTGGATAACCTCAGCTATGAAGTGGGGGCCGTTGTCGCTCCATAAAATTCGGCAAAGGCCATAGCGAGGGAAGAATTCCTTCAGTAGTACTTTGGCAGTAGTCATGGCAGTGTTGTCACGGGTTGGATAGGCTTCTACCCATTTGCTGAAGGCACATACGATGACTAGTACATACTTCAGGTTTTGGCATCTCTCTAGTTGGATGTAATCCATCTGAAGGACCTCAAAGGGGTGATTGGGGGTCCCAAACCCTCCCCGGGGCACTACAGTTCCTTTCCCGGGGTTGTGTTGCACACAGATAAGGCACTGCTGAACTAGGCGTCTGGCTGAGTCAGGGATTTTGTCGTTATGCCAGACTTTGGAAATGAGTTCGATCATGGGTGCAGATCCTATGTGTGCGGGGGAGTGAGCCATGGTCAGTATGGGAATCAGATATGAGTCGGGCAGCATCCATTTGCTTGCATCCTTCGTTCGCCAACAGCCCTCCCATCCTTCAAACCCACCCTTGCCCACTTAGTCAGCTCGTGAGGGGTGCTGGCCGATTGTATGTCTCTGATCATTATCCTTGTGTCACTCCATGTTTCTGCTTGTGACCTGGTCATGTACATGCGTGTCACCGTCCTATTCTCGGCTGTGGTTCGTGCAGTGATGTCGGCCAATGCATTCCCTTGTCCAACTAAGTCTGTCACCCTTTTGTGTGCCTGACATTTTATCACCGCTAATCGTTTGGGGAGGAGAACTGCTTCAATCAGAGCGGAGACTAGATCTCCGTGGAGGATCGGGGTGCCGTGGGACGTCAGGAATCCCCTCTCCCTCCACAGGAGCCCAAAATGGTGGACCACTCCGAAGGCATACTGGCTGTCCGTATATACGTTCGTGGTGGTCCCTGTGGCTATGATGCATGCTCGGGTGAGGGCTATCAGCTCTGCTGCCTGGGCAGATCGTTGTGTGATGCAGGCTGTCTCAACTACTGTTCGGGCTGTCGTTACTGCATAGGCAGCTGAAGTGGTGCCATCTGGGAGTTTGATGCAAGAGCCGTCTACCCATAGCTCTCCATCGGGGTCAGGAAAAGCAGTGTCTCGGAGGTCAACCCTACTCCTAGTTTGTTCGTCCGTGAGGGTCACACAGTCGTGGATGGGAGGAGTGTCGGGGTCATTTTCAGGCAGGGGTAACAATGTGGCAGGATTCAAAGTCGTGCATCTCTTTAGTGTGATGTGGGGTGCAAGCAGAGTCAACTCGTACCCTGTCAGTCGTGCGCTAGTCAGGTGCTGGGTTTTGGTCTGGTTCAAGAGGGTGTCGACTGCATGGGGTACTAGCACTGAGAGAGAGTTGGAAAGTACAATTCCCTCGCTCTGACGGATAGAGACAGCAGCGGCGGCTACTGCTCGAAGGCAGGCAGGCAAAGCTCTGGCTACAGGGTCAAGAGTGGCGGAGAAGTAGGCACAAGGGCGCTGCTTAGGACCAATTGATTGAGTTAGGACAGACAATGCGCATCCCTCCCTTTCGTGGGTGAAGAGGGAGAAGGGTTTGGAGTAATCCGGCGTTCCGAGGACGGGCGCTGAGCAGAGTGCATCCCGTAATTCCTTAAAGGAGGCTTGACACTCAGTGGTCCAAGGAAGCGGGGAGGGGACATCTTTGGTCAACAAGGCAAGTAATGGTTTCACAATGAGACTGTAGTTAGGCAACCACTGTCTGCAAAAAGAGGTTAGGCCAACCAAAGAGCGGACCTGCTTTTGTGTTTTCGGGATGGGGGTATCTAGGATGGTTTGGATTCGGTCGGGTGTAAGTTTCCTCCCTTCTTTGGACAGAAGATGGCCTAGGTAAGTCACCTGTGGCTGACAGAACTGTAACTTCTTTTTGGAGACTTTATGGCCATTCTCTGCAAGAAAGTGTAGGAGTTGGACGGTGGCTGTCGTTGCAAGCGGGGTGGTGTCGGCCGCCAAAAGGATATCATCAACATATTGGATCAACACCACTCCCTCTGGTAGCTGGAAGGCATCCAGCTGTCTTTTGAGGGCCTGGCTGTAAATGCTGGGACTTTCAGTGTACCCCTGGGGAGCTCTACAAAATCGGTACGAACGGGATTTTAAGGTGAAGCCGAAGAGATAACGGCTGTCTGGATGAATGGGGATAGAGAAAAACGCGTTTTTAAGGTCGATAACAGAGAAGGTGGTGGCAGTGGACGGGATGAGGGTCAGAATGGTGGTGATATCAGAGACCACAGGATATTGGGGTACAACCACTTTGTTAATCTCTCGCAAGTCGATGATGAAGCGGTACGCTTTCTCATCTCCTTCACCTTGCTTCTTAACAATAGGTAGGATTGGGCTGTTGCAGACGTTGCTAACCACCTCTTCAACCACTCCTGCATCTACCAGAGACTGAATGATCGCTACCAGTGCCTTCTCACCCTCTGGCGATATCCGATATTGCGGGAGTTTCGGGAGCATAGCGTCCTGTCGTACAGTTATGTGAATAGGATCAATCATCATTCGCCCCACATCAGAGTCATTCTTGGCCCACAGGTACGGAGGCAGGGTGTCAAGCAAGGAAATGTCAGCGTCAGTTATGGAGCACATGTGTCGTGGGGGACGGGGTCTGGGCATGTCTGGGTTGTCGTACAGGATGACTCGTATTCCATCTGGGGAACACCTAATGGTAGCTCGAAAATGTTTCAGTAAGTCAATACCCATAATGGCGTCAGGGGAGTTGGAGGAGAGTAGAAATGTCGTGTCAGTGGTGTTGTTTTCTAGGTCAAAGGTAATAGGTACGGACAGGGGGTTAGTGGAGGGCGTCCCATCGAAACCTATCGACGTTATGTGTGAGCCAGACAAGGGTGCCCTTGGAATCAGTCGTTTTGATAACACACTACGTGTCGCCCCAGTGTCTACCAAGAATGGAGACTCTGTACCCAAGACCTTAGCGGTGACATAAGGACCTTGCTGGTCAACACAGAGCTCGACTGGATCCCTCCCTTGCCCCTGGCAGTCCTATGCAAAGTCGGGGGCATGTTCACCTTCGGATAGCTGATATTGGTTCTGTCGGGGACGGTCAAATGTGTTCAGTCTTCCTGATCTGTCATTGTTGGTGTCGTTGGGGTTCCCTCGTCCCTGTACTCTATTCCTCGGACCACCCGCCACATCCCTGGAATCCCTATTCCTATTCATCTCTAGCAGAACCGGACACTGGGACTTCCAATGGCCGAGCCCTTTGCAGAAGGCGCATTGGTCATTGCTAATGTCTCTCCGTCCAGTGTGGGATGTTGGGGTGTAATCTTTAGGAGGTAGATCTCTGGGGGTGGTTGATTGGTAGTTCCCCCTTTGGTGTTCCCGTCCTAACGCTATACCTTGTATCTGGGCTATCATTACCCTTTCCTTTAAATCTTTCTTCTTTTTCTCGGACGCCCTATCATTCTCATTCTTTTGGTGCTCGTAATACTGAGCCATCTGAAGGATAGCTGCGGGTTTGGAGGCCCCCCAACTACTCTCACTCGTCTGCAGTTTTTGGGAGACCTCCTGTGTTAGTCCCTTTACATAATTTTGTACAAACAGGTGCTGTCCGGTTGCGGTGGTCATGTCTTGGCCACTGTAGTCGGAGAACACGGTCTCGAATCGGGAGAAGTATTCTGACACATCCTCCTGGGGTTTCTGTCGACAGGCCGTGACTATCGACCAGTCTACTTTTCTTTCCGGGACCAGGGTTTTTAACTTCTGGACCAGTTTGTCTGGGAGTTCCAGTATGTCCTTCACTGGTTTACTCCCCGGCTCTCGCTGTCTATCTAGTTTACCGAGTTGGTCCCAGGTATGTCCAAACAGATCCGTGTGGTCGACCTTCCGGATTTGCTTCCACACATCAGCTGGCAGGCATAACCCAAAGAACAAGTCAATATCTGCTAAAGTCATTATTGTCGAACCCAAGGCTGTGCCTAATTCGGTATAAAATGCCGTCGGGTTCTTTCTTAAGTCGGGCAGGGTTTGCTTAAAGGTTAGGATGTCTTGTCGGTCCCATGGTTGGTAAACCCAATTGTACACAACCCTCCCCTTTGCATTTTCATTATTAATATCATCGCTCGTTCCCTGGCCCCGTGGCAGGATCCAGTAAGGAGCCGCTTCTCTGATAGGCATCATAGTATTGGCTACTTCTGCCGAGGTTGTTTCAGGGACCGTAACCTTGGCTTCTGGTTTCTGTTCCGCGAGGTGGTGGAAGACCTCAAGCATTTGCATGAAGAGCTCCGTCGCCTCACGTTCAGTCCCATCTCCAACATCAATCTTCCTATACAGTGTTGTTAGTTTAGCGGGACCCTTACTCTGATACCTATCTTCATACGCGTTCAGGGTGTGGTAGCTGAACCGCAAAATGAAATGCCGTCTATGGCTGTCGGCATGTGAATTATATACGCTCATTGTGTATTCTTCGCTCTCCCTTCGTTCTACCAATGTCTTTGCTATTTCGTTGATCCCATCCCGCTCATCTTTGCTTAACCTACTTAACCTGGCGGATGATTGTTTGCTAGCCTCGGGGTCGTCTGACGAAGTTGTTAATGCGGCTGGTGCGGAGGCCATGAGGGCCGGTGCACTAGCACTAGGGTCACTTTCACTCACACTCGGGGCTTGCAAGTTTTGTTGGCTGGGAGCATATGGAGGGGGCATGTAGATGATTGGTGGACCTAGCAATAGCTCATCGTTTGCCCGTTGTTTGGAGGGTAGTTCAGGGTAGAGCGCAGAGGGGGTCCTAACAGGACATTGGCCTGTCGACCCTGATTCTTGGTTTTGTCTAGCTTCTTCTCTTTCTTTTATTTCCTCTTCTAGTTGTTTTGCGGCTAGGTGGGCTGCCTTTCGTAATTCTTTCCCTATTTTTGCTTCTTCTCTTTTCTTTCGTTGTTCCGTTTCTTTGCGCCACATGCTGATACTGTCGAGCATAGTGGGCGTGGTCTTATTCTTCTGGAGCGCTATTTCTAATGTTTTTATTTTATTTTCACTAAAGGAACCTATCAGTGGCCACTGACTTTCAGGGTTCTTTTTCGTATATTTATGCCATAGTCTAGTGTAAGCTATAGCGACTAGTCCATACTTAGTGAACATGTCCTTATTAGGGGTGCCCTCCAGTGGAGCTGGATGGTTCATCTCTAATAAGCGGTCCGGGCTAAACAGGCTACCAACCAGTGGGGAGAAGATAGGCATGGCGGTTTACACCGGGGACAAAAAGTCTGCACTACCTATCTTATCACGGCGGGCAAAGACTAGACAGAATATTTCTATTCTCCGTTGTTTGCCGGCGGTGAATACCTCAAACGAACCAATACCGAATAATCGGCCAATCAAACAATTCAGTGGGGAGAATAAGTGGGCACGAAAAGTTATCGCTACCCACTCTTTCCCTACCTGCAAAGAGAGACCTTGTTCTTCCCTGTTTGCAGACAAAGAATCTCCAGACAATAATCCACGAACGACAGTTCGGGAAACAGTGGGGGAGGAAGATAGGCACGACGGATTACAATAGGGACAAAAGTCTGCGTTACCTATCCTTCACTGTTCGCAAAGAGAGAGCCTGTTTGTTTTTCCCCGTTTGCAGACAGCGAATCTCCAGAGGTTTCAACAAAGCGTAATACTAGTATTATCCAAACAAACAATTTTCCTCAATTCGTCGTGTTTACACGACCTTACCCGGACCGCATGGACGGTTTCCTGTCCTCTGGATCCAGCGCCCGATCGTCCTCTCTCCTTCGTGATGTTCGCGGCACTCCTGATGGTTCCCAGTCAGGACCGTAGATCACTCGAGAGAGGTCTGTTCAGAACTAGTGAAGGTCGGATGATCGGCTGTCAGACGAGGGTCTATCGGACATGAGCTCTTCCCGATCGTTGCAGTCGTTCACTCTGTCATCGGGACCTCTCCCACTGGATCCACGTGTCGCTGATGGGCCCCACGTTGGGCGCCAATTGTTGAAAAAGGTAGGGCTAGGACCTTTTCTCAAGATTTGCCCGGCGCTAACCGCCCTTGTACCATTCAAATTACCAAGCAATGAGGCAGGCGCCGGAGACCAGAAGGCAGGAAACAGAAGTTTATTCCGACGGAGCAGAACACATCAGATCAGACAACAAGGTATCGTCTCGAGGTGCTCTAACAGCCTCTCGGAGGCCTGGCCTCTTATACACTGGTTTATGGCATGTGACCTTCCTTTATTACAATCACAACTTTGTAAGGCAAGAAAAAAGACATCCCCGTAATCCTCGTGTTAATCCCACCCCCATATACCTTCACAATGGAGGTCCTCAACCTGCTGATAAGAGAGAGGGTCATCACGCAGCTGAGTGTTTCGTCGAGTCTTAGGATGTGTGCGCCTGATCATGTCACAGGGGGTGGGGAGGCCTGGATCAATAGAGGGTCCTTTGAAGGAGAGCGACCTCATACAATAAGGGCAGTAAATGATATCTCTCGGCTTAGGCAATGGCCTCGGACCTGTGTGGACAGTCGGACACGGGGTGAGGGGCCATCAATGGAGTGGTATTCATGCTGCGTGGACAATCCAGCGCAGGGGGGAGGTTTATCAACAGAGGGGCATTCATGGGAGGAGAGGAGGTGTTGGTCAGGCGCTGGCGTGACTCCCAAGGACAGGGTCATGCAGAAGGGTCATGCTCATAAGGAGGAGGGAGGGGGGAGCCAGGGTGCGCGGAGGATGCTTGCTGGGTCAGAGGGGCGCGCTGGCGATCGATCGTGGACAGGGAGGCCATGATATCTAAAATGGCAGCCGTGCACGTAGTGCATAGGTGACAAGCTGGCGCAGATGATGTTCAGATTGCAAACTAAAATTCCACACGACTGGCCTACTAAAACGCCTCCAGATGGTTCAAAACCAGGCGGCAAGGCTCATCTGGAAGCAACCAAAGTGGCAATCAATTAGAGCTGGGTTGGAAAAACTCCACTGGTTGCCAGTGGCCCAGCGAATTGCTTTCAAAGCAGGGTGCATCACCTTCAGGGCGCTCCATGATAAGGGCCCTATATTCATCAGGAAGTCCATCACTAACTACACACCTCAGCGCAACTTACGCTCTACACATCTAAGCCTTGCAAATGTCTCTTCATTTAAGAAGAAACGCCAGGCTGGCAGCTGTTTTCACCATCTGGCTGCCTCTCTCTGGAACGCTCTTCCACTTCCTATTAGAAAGAGCAATGATTTACTGTCATTTCGAAAGTCTTTAAAAACGTGGCTCTTCCAACAGGCTTATGCTTAGAATTGTGTCTAGTGTCTTGAACCTATAGCGCAAAGAAACCCAAGGGTGTACGTGCGCTCAAGAAATTTTTATTAACATACCATAACATAACATGCACCACAGTCTTACGGGTTTCCTCTGTCAAGAAGTCGATACATTTTCTAATAGTTTTCAACTTGCCAAAGCAGGCCACTGACACATGCTAGACCTGGGCTGAGAGGGAAAAGTCTTTGTCCCACTGGACCCCGAGATTCTTAATTGAGTCCTTAGGCACAAGGGGAGATGCCAGTTCAGGAGGCCACCACAGGGCTGCAGGGGGTTGGGCTCCTTGGTTAAAAAATAGGACCTCCGTTTTATCGGCATTAAGTTTTTAAAAATGATTGCTCATCCAGAAGGCAATGCTTTTGAGGCAGTCTCTGAAAGAATCAAAAACTGATGCCAACACGTCTCTGAAGGAGAACATCAATTAGGTGTCATCCACGTAGGATATCACCTTGACCCCCATTTTCGTGATGAGCTCCACCAGTGGTGTCAGATAGTTGTTAAATAGTAGAGAGCTTAAGGTCTAGCCCTGAAGCACCCCTCATCTGAGTGATTTCGCTTCAGAGGTAAAAGGTGGAGAAAAACTTGTTGGTCTCGGCCTTGGAAGTAGGAGTCGATCCAATCCAGTGCCGTCCCACGAATGCCTATTTTCTTAAGTCTATCAAGCAAGATGGTGTGGGACACCATGTCAAACGCTGCCGATAGGTCGAGCAATACTAGCATGGTCGCAGACCCCTCATCCACCGCCCAGCGGATGGAATCAGCCATCTCAATCAGAACAGATTCAGTACTGTAACCAGTGCGAAAGCCATACTGAGAGTCATGCAGCAGCTCATTGGTTTCGATAAAGGCAGTCAACTGCTGATGGTCCAGTTTGTCAAAAATGTTAGCGGGGGCTGAAAGAAAAGAAATGGGTCTGAAGTTGCTGGCAACTTCAGGGTTAGCGTTGGATTTCTTCAGTGTAGGGAGTAAGAAAGCATGTTTCCAGGTGGAAGGAAAACTCCCTAGCCTGAGCGAGGAGTTCCAAATGGAATTAAGGGGAGGATTGAGCCACTCTGCCAGTAAACTGAACTGTCTAGCTGGACAGGTGACCCAGATTTGCATTTCTGCAGTTCTGCGAGCGCTTCCTTGACGGGGATCAAGGAGAACTCAGTGAATGCCGGCTGGTTCTGGGCATTGACATGCAAGACATCCTCCCTACTAAGGTGGGGAGACTTGGGAAAGGAGGCATAGATCTGAGAGATTTTATCCTCAAAGAAGTTTGTGAGGCTGTTGCATCGTTCCAATGAAGGCATAGCTGGGTGTATAAGTGCTGTGGGGTTAGTAAAGGATTTTACAATCCTAAAAACGTCCCTCGAGTAATTACTAGCACTTGCGATGCGAGCAACCAGGAAATCTCTTCTCTTATTGTTCAGAGGTTTATGATATTCTTTTAGAGCCACTCTATAAATAATGTTATCCTTGATTGCATATGATTTTATCCACTTACGTTCCAATTTTTACAGTTGCTTTTTTTTTAGCTCTGATGTCCTTGGTGGACCAAGGGGCGGAGGGGGTAGCTCTGGCAGAGCTGACAGGCCTCTGCGGGTCGATTTTGTTGAGGGCCTCCATAAACCAGGCATTCAAGTTTATGATGCTGACATCAGGGTTATTTGAGAGGGAGGGCTCAGAGTCCTTAAGAAGAGGGGATAAAGACACCCTGCTCCAATTCCTCCTTGAGTCTTTAGGGAGAGAGTGTACCCTAGCATTCACCTTCAGGTGCAGCTGGAAAGGACCAGGTAATGATCCGACCAGATTAATGGTGAAGGTTCATTCACTTTCAACTCCTGCCTATTAGAGCAGAAGAGGTCAAGCGTGTGGCCTGCTTTATGAGTTGGAGAAGAAACCAGTTGGGTCAGGTTAAAGCCAGCTAGCGAAGCGATAAAATTCGCACTATGTGAACAAGAAGGGTCATCCACATGTAAATTATGGTCACCTAGGACCATAAATTTCGAGTAGCGGGTGCAAGCCTGTGCGATATAGTCCACCATGATGGGAGTAGAGTTATGGCAGCAGCACGGGGCCTATAGAGGAGGAACCCCGCAAAGGAGGCAATGGGGGACAGTTTAATGCAGAAAGAGAGTCCTTCAATACTACCCATCTAACCAAAGTTAGTAGTGGCCGTCTCCCAGATTTCTTTATAGAGGATCGGCAGACCACCCCCATTCTATTGTCCCTACTATTGGCACAAACTATGCTATAGTCCAGTACAATTAGTGACTTAAATGGCATGTCTTAGTCAACTTTATCAGCTGTCCTCTTCCGGGAACTGGCTTGGATGTTGTGCTTAGATGTATGAATAACTACCTGCAATTTCAAACTGCTAATGATACACAGAACAATATCAAGGATGAGTCCTATGGATACGGAGGCATAGTGCAAGTGGTAGGTGCCAGGGATGGAACGCATATTGCATTGACACCACTTTATGATAGGAAGCAATTCTACAGCAGTGGGAAGCACTTCAACTACAACAATGTGCAGGTGATTTGCACTGCCAGTGTCTGTGGAAGATATAAAGTTTCCACCTATGATTCTCTAGTGCTATGCAACAGCTGCCTACCACAACAATGGCAGGCTTTCCACTAAAGAGGGCGTGACTTGTTGGCAAGCATCATGCAGTCAGTCAGTCAAAAATACTTTAATTTGATCTCGTTAAAAATCATAAAAGAGTGGAGAAAATTCAATGATACAAACATGTTAAAAAAAAAAAAGTTACTTAATTGGATAAAATGTTGAGGGTTAAAAAGGAGCTAACAGAAAAGAAATGAAAACACAATGCTGTCATGACCTGAATAATCGTCCATAGAAAATACATTAAGTAAAACTTTCATGTTAAAAGAAGTTTTGAACAGAGAGAGGCGGTGCTGTACACCAGGGGCCCAGAATTTATGTTAATGCAGGAGAAGAACAAGGGTCCAAGTGGTCTTAACTGAACCACTCCAGTTCATTCTTGTTTGTTGTCTAATTCTTTGGCTGCCATTTTCCGAAGCATAATGGTTTTGCAAGAAAGTTCAATGGAGTGGCCTCCAAGACAATGTATGACTGCCGCTCTGCATGTCCGTAGCTGATTTTTTATCAGCAACTTGCGGAGGACCCTTTTCCGAATTTCTAGTAGTGTAGGGCAGATGCATAGTAGATGTAAGAGACTCTCTTCTCCTTGTCCACACAGCCGGCATTCTTTTGTTGACCATACTTGTTTCCATTTTGGGGTTAGGTCCTTCGTAGGGAATGACCCCAGCCGTAGCATGGTCAGATAATGCTTTTTATGTTGTGAAAAATGGTCTAACAAGTATGGTTGTGGTTTGAGCGACTGGTAAGCACTAATCACTGCCCAAGCGTGTTTTTTCTTTGAGAATGCAGTTTTATCCATTAGCTGTGAAATTTGTTTGGTTGCGCTGTTTACTGCCTTTTGAAGCCAGAAAAAGGGGTGTTTGTATGCCATGCCCCTTCGAGGTGTAAGTCCTTGAGTGAACCTTTTAGGACCGTGACAATGGAATTATTTAACATCGCTTGCTTTTCGATTTCTTCCCAGCAGGAGTGGGCTAATGTGTTATCTTCTGCTTGCCTCATCCGCCAGTAGTATTTAATGACCGCCCCTTGTCTGGCTGGTTTCTGTTTTTTTAGCCCGTATTCCAGTCGAATCTGGGCTTGAGAAATGTGCTGGGGGATTAAGAACAACCTCTTGAAAAAGCTTGATTGGGCTTGATTAAGGGCGGCTGCATCTATTGTATGCATTATTTCTGACCCGTATGATATGGTTGGTATGAATTTGGCTGCAATTACCTTCAACACATGGCCTGTTGAGCTGCCTTTTAATTTCCTGTGTAAAGTTTTAAAGGCGTAGAGAAGTTGTTTTGCTTTCGTTCTCACTTGATTCAGCTGATGTTTGAAGTTAAGGTTTTGGTCAAGTTGAAACCCTAGATATTTGTAAGATTCCACCTGGGTTATTGGTTTGTCACCCAGGTTCCAGATGAATTTGCCTTTTGACCCTTTTTTATGATGTTTTGAGAAGCACAGCACCTTAGTTTTCTTGCGATTGATTGTTAATTGGGATGCAATGGTGTATGCTCCTAGTTGGGTCATTGATCGTTGAAGGCCTATCGGTGTTTGTGATAGAAGGACGATATCATCTGCATATTAAAGGCTGGTGATTGGTATTTTGCCCAGTTTTGGGGGGTCGGTTTGGACTTGTTGAGGGTATTTCTCGAGGTCGGCGGTGTAAATGTTAAAGAGGCAGGGGGCCAGCACGCACCCCTGTTTCAGCCCGTTTTTAGTTTGGATCTTACTTGTTATGCTGCACCCGTCTCCTTTTTTAATTTGGACCCATGTTTCCGAGTGAAGGTTGATAATTGCCTCCAAAAGTTTTGTTGGTGCTCCCAAGCTTTGCATTTTGGCCCATAGCTTTGCCCTCTGTACTTTATCAAATGCTGCTTTAAGGTCAATAAAGCAGGCATAGAGGGAGCGGGATTTGGCCATGGCTTGATTGGCTAGGAGTGTGACCGCAGAGATGTTGGTGAGGGTGCCCATTCCAGGCCGGAATCCTGTTTGTGTGTTTGGCATCAAGTTTGTGTGGCTCACCCAGTCTTCTAACTCTGCCAGCAGGTTGGAGGCGTAAATCTTGGCTTCAACATCGATGAGTGCGATCAATCTGTAGTTGGCAGGATCTGAACGTGGACCAGATTTATGTATAGGATTAAGGATGCTTCCTCTCCAGGAGTCTGGGATCGTACCTGACGATAGTGCATGTGTGAATAATGGAGTAAGGATGTCGGACAAGAATAAGGGATCATGCCGGAATAATGCGTTAAGCAATCCGTTAGGTCCTGGGGCTCCTTCAGGCCTTCGATTTTTTATGGTTTTAAAGACCCGATCTTGGGAAATCTGCAGAGGTGGTTCTGACAGTTCGATTGTAGGTGTATCATCAACTGTTTCTGCAATGGTGATTTCCTGATTTGTAGCTCCTGACGGTAGGATGTCATTATATGTTTGCTCGATGTGTCCTTTCCAAGTGTCCTCCATTACGTCAGAGTTGAAGTGCCTGTTCTTGCCGTTCGATAGCTGGTTGATTATATCCCAGAAGAGCTTAGAGTCTTTTTGGTTGCTGGCATGGAGGAGTTTTGCCCAGAGTTCTTCTCGGAAGGCTTTCTTGGCTACCTTGGAGTCTCTTTTGAGGTCTTTTCCTGCTTTTGATATTAGTGAGAGAATGTCCTGAGTAGATTCTGGGCCTCGAGTTCGCAGATGCCTTAGATGTTTATTCAATTGTTTTTTTTGTTTCCTTAAACTGGTGGTGAACCACCCTATCCCTTCTGGTCTGCCTGGTTTGCGGCCATTTTTTGAGAAATCGTTGTTTAGGTCTTGAGCAAAGATTTCCCAAGCCTTTATGCATGATGGATTGACTTTAAAACTCTCCGAAAGGGCTATGCATGTGGCCATGATGTCACCGATATTTTCCTTTTTCCAAATTAGACGTTTCAAATTGTAACATTTTGTGAATTGGGACATCTCTTTGTCTTTTGCAGGGTCGGCCATATTTACGAGCAAAGTGAAGGTTTGTGGGTGGTGGTCGCTTTCTGACCTATCTTTTATTTCAAAGTTTGTGATGTGGGGGAGAAGATCTAGGTTTGTTAATGAATAGTCAATGATGGAGCACGCTCTCTGCGTTACTCGGGTATATGCTTGGTGGCTCTCTGATGTCACTTGTCGGTTTAACACGCCCAATGATCTTTCTTCCAACAGGGAGGCACATCTGTTACCATGTGTGTCACGTCGTTTGCTAGGTGGAACGTGGCCTGTTGGACTATCTTTCCTTAGATTTTGTAATTTCATGTTGAAATCTCCTGATAAAATTATGTTGGAGTGTGGGTGAGCCAGTTTTAATGTATCCAGTGTTGCTACTAGAGTGTCAATATTCAATCTCTTTTGTTTGGATGATGGGTGGATGTATATATTCAATATTAGTAGGCTACAGAAGGTCGGGCTGTTAATTTGATACATAGCATCCATGTTGTATCTAAATCTACTTCCGTGGCCTGCCAGGAGATGTGGGTCGAGACATAGATTAAAAGCCCTCCTTTAGCTCTACCATATTTCGAGTCCTTCTGGGCCGGGTTAAGATATTCTTTGTAACCTACTATTGGTGAAGGATTTGTTTGTCATGCTTATGTGATTCATTATGTTATTTTCTGCTCATACAAACAACAGTTTACTTACTTTTACGAATATATATTTCAGTGGACTTATGTCATCTTAGTCATACATAGCTTTTAACAGTTCTGAGGAACCCAACATTGCAAGGGACGTCTGCTTCAATAATGCTCATGTGCGAACAAGGTGGGTTGTGAAGCTGGCTTTTGGCCTCCTGAAGGCCTGGACAAGACTAAAGTTGCCCTCCTCTACCCTTCTGGCTAGGTCTGTAAGAATGTTGTGTTAAGTTGTATGCTTCAAAATATTGCACTGATGAGAAACATACCATTCATCTTTGATGACGATTACCATTGGGAACCCCTGGGTGATGGTGGTGACACAAGACATCTAATTAACAGTGATGAGCTTGAAGGCACTGACCTCTGGCATGAATTCATTGAAAACATCTTTCCCTGATGGTAAGCAACTGTAAAGAAAGTGCCATTTGTTTGTCTTGCCCATGGTTATATCACATGTTAAGATTTATCCTACTAATTAATAAATTTACTTTCAGAATGCAGTGTGCTCATTATTTTATAAGTTAAGTGTTATAGTTTCATAACAACAAATATAATGTTGACGATACATGATAAGAAGTTAAGTACAACAGCAGTTGATGTTGGCTTATAAAAGTATTTTTAAGACCAAATGACAATAGAATGTTAGCCACAAATTCAATAATATATCTTAATCCATTCTAGGTTGTATCATTCTGTCATCTCCTGGGGCACTAGCAAGATATTGGTGGATACTTTGGACTATTGATCAGATACTGTATTTAAAGAGATCTGCAGTTGCTTATCCATTGGTGGAATGGTTGTGAGACAATTAGCAATACACTTCCAATCAGTCATATCAGGATGCCAATGTGCATGAGTTTCATCCAAAGTGCCTAATATGTGGTGTGTGGGTCAAAGCTCAGACCTCAGACTTGATACTATTAGCTGTAGCTGATCTAAGGAGGTTTTGTATAGTTCATGACTGTGCCTCGGCATTTATGTGGAAAACATGAGGACAGCTCAAGGTGCGGCGGATACTACCATTTGTGTTACTACTGTATTTAGAGGGCTAGTGTTTACCGATATGTAACACTGAGTTTATATCTTCACAATAGTTGGATTCAGTATATACCTTGAATAAGAACAGTCATTTAATTTTTAATTATGGTTCAAATAACTTTTTCTATTTAGGTCTATACTTCATATTGTTGTGTCTTCTCTGCATGGTCTGTATGTAGACAATTATTTGTACGTAATGTTGACTTGTCCTTCTCCCTTGTTGGTCTTTTGAATTTCTAACATTTTAAATTGCATTTTTATTTTGTCAAAACACAATTGATATTGTTTTGCAAATTACTCTTTCCAAAAATATAATTCTTTTTATCATGAAATGTGAATTGCCCCCTGCCCTGATAAATCCGCCCTGACTCATTAGCCTGCGGGAAACTCTGCGGAGGGGAGCGCCCTACGGACTGTGTTGTACCTGTAGACCGTCGTGGGACATCGTGGGACCAGGATAACTGCCTACTCCTTGCCGGACCCGCTGCGCGGGTCCCGCTTCGACTCCTGCCTCTGTGGGGCTCATAGACTGTGTGGAACTGTGTTTCTCTGCACCGGCAGGGCTGCGAGCAGCTTGGCAGGGACTCAATTGACCAGGAGTCCCTGCTCGTAACAGCTGAGGCCGCTCTCCCTGCCGGTCACGCCCCCTGCCCTGATAAATCCGCCCTGACTCATTAGCCTGCGGGAAACTCTGCGGAGGGGAGCGCCCTACGGACTGTGTTGTACCTGTAGACCGTCGTGGGACATCGTGGGACCAGGATAACTGCCTACTCCTTGCCGGACCCGCTGCGCGGGTCCCGCTTCGACTCCTGCCTCTGTGGGGCTCATAGACTGTGTGGAACTGTGTTTCTCTGCACCGGCAGGGCTGCGAGCAGCTTGGCAGGGACTCAATTGACCAGGAGTCCCTGCTCGTAACAGCTGAGGCCGCTCTCCCTGCCGGTCACGCCCCCTGCCCTGATAAATCCGCCCTGACTCATTAGCCTGCGGGAAACTCTGCGGAGGGGAGCGCCCTACGGACTGTGTTGTACCTGTAGACCGTCGTGGGACATCGTGGGACCAGGATAACTGCCTACTCCTTGCCGGACCCGCTGCGCGGGTCCCGCTTCGACTCCTGCCTCTGTGGGGCTCATAGACTGTGTGGAACTGTGTTTCTCTGCACCGGCAGGGCTGCGAGCAGCTTGGCAGGGACTCAATTGACCAGGAGTCCCTGCTCGTAACAGCTGAGGCCGCTCTCCCTGCCGGTCACGCCCCCTGCCCTGATAAATCCGCCCTGACTCATTAGCCTGCGGGAAACTCTGCGGAGGGGAGCGCCCTACGGACTGTGTTGTACCTGTAGACCGTCGTGGGACATCGTGGGACCAGGATAACTGCCTACTCCTTGCCGGACCCGCTGCGCGGGTCCCGCTTCGACTCCTGCCTCTGTGGGGCTCATAGACTGTGTGGAACTGTGTTTCTCTGCACCGGCAGGGCTGCGAGCAGCTTGGCAGGGACTCAATTGACCAGGAGTCCCTGCTCGTAACAGCTGAGGCCGCTCTCCCTGCCGGTCACGCCCCCTGCCCTAGCTCTACTTAAGTGGTTGGAGAGACCGCTGCGCGGTAGCGCGCGGGAGCGCCCGGGGCTAAGCCCGGGCAAAGGGCGGGCCCTCTACGGCCCTCAAAGGCCGGATACGGACGGGACGGGCCACCCCCCTTTCGGTTGACACAATAAAGGCTTATTATTTATATGGTAAAGACCCCTTCTATTTATCTTGTTTATATACTTTCGCATTTCTGCATACCCCACGGCCCTATAGCCCATTCCCACCATGACCTCCAAGGGGGACCATACCACCGGTGAAGTGTGCGCTGGGGAAATGTATTCTTTAATAGATGAATTAAATCTTCTTTGTAAAACCAAGTATACCATACTGGAAACTCCACCCATGACTAAAAGTGCTAGTACCCCCATAGACATGGCTACCCTTCCAGATCCCCCAACATTAACTAACTTTTCCCTCAACCCAACCATGTTAAGTACTGAACTTTCTCAGGTTTCCTCCGCGAAAGGGAAACTTAACGATGTTAACCGTGGTGGAAATAAATCCCAAATTGAAAAACAGTCTCGTACCCCACCCTGTGCTAATTTCCCAACGATTCCTCTGATTGCTGAATCTCCCCAAGTACAAACACCCCCCCCCTTCTCCATTTAATACCCCTTATTGAACAAATGGTTAGTGCTATGATAGCCCCACTGTTAGAAAAAATTGTCATTTTAGGGGATAGGCTTTCTGGGATAGAGAAAGCCATTAAGTTAAACTTGCAGGCTGATAAATGTAGTGACGCCTCCAATTGCCCTAAGACATTTCCTACCCGGTTAGGTTTAAATCCACCTGTGCAGGAAAAAACTTGTCAACCACAATCTATTGGCCCTGGCGCCCCAGGGCAACAAACAGCTAAACACCCTGTAAAAGTCCCTCTTTCTCATCCGGCCGCACCCAGAGCAGGCCTAAATAATGTGCACTCCATCCACTTACCACCGGAAGCGGCCCCATACGTGTGCATCCTTGCGGGTGTACCTCCCCTTCCACCTGGCAAAATTGAGAGACAATATGACCTGCTTCATAAAACTAAATTTTGGCTGTCAAAGCATAGGCCACTGCCCCGTAATTTATACGGAGCAATTAGGAGCGTTAGAAGGGTGGGCTGGTTGGGCTCTCTTCCCAAAGATGTGGCGGGGGACCTGGTACTTGTGCGTTTTAGAGATCGAAATATTGTACCTTATTTGAAAACCTGCCCGCCCCAAGTAAGAGATGGCCCAATATCTTTATGGGACTTACATGATTTCTACCCCATAAAACCGTGTTTCCCTCCCTGAATATCTGGAATGAACTTAAGTTACTCTTTATGAATTCTCCCGATACTGCCTAAATTTTTATGTTTGGGACTCTATTTTACTGTACTTTGGTCTCTTAAAATGTATTTTAATAATTGGTCTGTAAATTGCATCTGCTGTAAACTTTTATGGTTTTTTTTTCAAGAACCGAATAAAGTATTTTGATGATGATGGTATATATAATACATGAGTAGCAAATATAATTAGCTTTATGTGAAGTATATGTTGTTTGTTAACAAAACCTTTTGGTAAAAAACTATATATGAGAGAGACAATCACACACATTATTTTTATTCATTAATGTATTTTTTATATTGGCAAAAATATTGTTCACATTATTTATACCCCGCAAGATTGTCAAAAAATAAGTAACTTGTATGCGGAATGAGAAATTAGCAATAAAGGAAACAGTCACTGATAGTCTTTTTCCAGGCAATAGTCCATGAGTGAATTGGAACTGCATAGTCATGAAGTGAACACAGAGAATAGCCCAGACACTCACATTAGGATACTTTTTGCATCTTTTAGTGGTAGGGTCCTTGGTGTTGCCCTCCCTCAACCAGGCCAGGGGAGTGAACCCTCAGAAGGACTACTAAATTGGCCTGTCAATGGACATGGGGGTTTGGGGAAGGTGACAAGCGGTTCTGTGGGCAGCCGTACCCCGCTTTCCATGGAGCTGCCAGCTGTAAGTATTTCTGGGAGTGAGCTGGTAGCAGATAGTACTCTAAAGCAGCAGCTAAATCAGACATTTCTGCAATGTTCTGAAACAATCCTGCACCACACCAGAATGTAGAGTTATGTAACTCCCATAATGCTCCAGGACCCATTCTGGGCCCTCTTGAAGAGATTTTGGGCCCTCATGTGATTGTTCTGGGCACTTAGAATGTCAATAATCTGGTCTCGCTGATCTTGCAGCCATCATGTAGTTCGGATTAGTGACTGCATACTGAAGCTCCTTCCCCACATCATGTCCTGCCCAGCCCTTTACAAACTGCTCTATGACCTTGATTGGATGGCCAGAGGTGTAGTATGTAATGGCTGCACAGCAGGTGCTATGGTTGTGGTTGTCTGGGCAGCCAGGATAGTGATGGACGTAGTTGTTGGGGGTATTAGTCCACAGAGGGCTGGTGGGGATACTGAGATAGGTAACAGGGACAGGACTCTGCTGCATGTTATTGATAGTCTATCCTCAGGAAGAGGGAGGGGCCTAGGGCATAGACCACCCAGACCCCCTGGACCAGGCTGGTTTTTAAGACTGTCCTAGTTAGCAGGGGTGCTGCTTCCACTGAAGGCTAGTAAACTTGTATCCTCAGGCAGAGTGGACAACACAGTTGAGGATGATGATTGTGATCTTGCTGCATCACCTTGAAGAAAAAAATATTGTGACTTTTTGATAATGATAATGTTACCATTTAAATTGGTGTGGCATGCTATTGAAAATGTGCTCTTTATTCATTTTTATAATGCCATACAGCCCATCAATGATTTCTCATTAGGTATAATTTAGGGG
Organism: Lissotriton vulgaris; assembly: GCF_964263255.1. NCBI lineage: Eukaryota > Metazoa > Chordata > Amphibia > Caudata > Salamandridae > Lissotriton > Lissotriton vulgaris. The sequence goes on along the minus strand of NC_141685.1, from coordinate 1,296,233,566 downwards.
GCTGATCTAAATTGAAAGTCATATACTTACAAATGTTATGTGAACTATTGATACAGAATGAAGTGAAGTGAAGTGATTTGGGGTCCCACAGAGCAAGACTGGCTTAGTACGTCTCAGCTGTGGAACTTAGGGTCCCTCCTCGAGGACTTTTCCTACAATGCCTTATTAACACTGTCAAATAGAACCCCTTAATCACCTGACGGTCATTATTAGCTTCTTATGGGGATTTCTGTGGGCCCACACTACACTAAGATCACAATATTTAGACTAAAGTGCATTAAAAAAATTGAGCTTCACAATGATTCATTTTGACTACAAAACAAACAGGTTATATAATATTGCACTTTTTAAAAATCAATAAAAACTGCATATATTTTGTGATAAGCAAAATGCAGGTGTGAGTCAAAGATATCTAGGGTTGTTGATTCCTTGTAACTAACTGTCTTTTGTAGAGTTGGAGCCTTTACCAAGATGCACAGTGCAGGGGCAGGTGAGGCGCTACCCCTTAATTTTATATACATTTTTATGACAGTATTTTTCCTACAATCTATGGCCATAAGCAGGCAACAGTGACCCATACATGTACAATCTGTTGCTACCAGAGGAATCTTGTGCCACAGTTGAGGGAGGCAGATGAATCCCTCTGGCCAGCACACACAGGACACATTGTAGTTCTCTAGAGATACTTATATGTACCTTACTCTATTTTCACTTCAGCATATATGAGTGGATGGATGTGCATTGGTTATGAAAATCAAACTGAGTTATCCTTGCACTTTCAAGGCCCAACCTATTCAATGTTATATTTGAGGACAATGTGTGTGACAGCAGTGAGGTATTTAGTTTGACGAGATGGATCAACATTTGCCAGGACCTCTTGGGGTGCCCTGAAAGCAAGGAAACAAACTCTAACACATGTCATTCTACTGCTGGCAGATTTCCTCCTGAGAGTGTCTGGGAGAACAGCTACATTATGCACAATTCTGGCCCACATTTCCCTTCTCTGGCTCATGGTTGTTGTCTGTACCAGTGCCCCGAACACATCGGGCTCAACCTTAACTATCTCATTCACTGTCAAAGTTAACACATTTTCTGAGAATCTAGGCTGTCTTCTGTCAAACAGTTTTAGGGCTATTATCAAAGGAACTCTGTAGTTGATACTTCATTTTGTGAGTGGTAAATGGCTTGTGTGGTTTGAGGAGTGTATTTTGTAGTGGGAGCTGTAGGTGTTGTTGGTGAGCTGATTTGAGCAAGTGTTTTGTTGATTAACACCTCTGTTGACGGGCGCATCCACTGTCAGAACCCCACCCGCCATTGCTGTCCACTAACGTAGGACAGCTCTAAATAGAGAGGACAGATGTCCAGCATACCAACGTTGACGGAGTAGTGTGCAACGATGGAAGATGGGGTGGTCAAAAATTGGAAAACGGAAGGACATCTGAGTGTTATTACTCCATTTTGCTGGATGCTGGCCCGTTATCCCAAACCCTGAACACGGAGGATTGATAACTACTAGCCTGCAGAATGGATCATTTCCACTATCAAAGATAAATGATGGCCCATATACTAAACTCTACATCAGGCCCTTTGTTTTGAGCTGTATAAAACAACTCTTTGATTGTTTTCCTTCCTGCAATGGTTACACTGGATTTCATCAATCCTAGGCAAAAAGCTGTCCTTGATCCTACATTATTTGTGAATTCCCATTATTTTCTCTGTAGCCTTTGGAACAGTTTTATCTTCCATAGGAAAAAAGAAGTGAAACACCCTTCAATCCAAGGTTAGAACCACTAGGGTGATTCAACAAAAAATATACAATATTTTAATGTTCTATTTTACCCATTTCATCTAGATCCAAACACAGATTCCCTACTAAAATCCAGCTCCACTAAGGAGGCATTGCTGGAATTTCCATTACTAAACTCATGTCTGCATAATCTGACAGGTGTCTCACTGCCATGTTTTTGCATTTATTGTGTGTCCTCATGAACTAATACAAAAATACTGGTGTTTTCTACTCCAGTAGTGCCGCTTTTTATTTCTGCTTTGATTCCTTATGACCTGTTAAGGTATCTCACTGCATGCAACAAGTCCACCATTATGCTCCTAAAAAATGTTTTATTGATAAGATAATAGTTCAGAAGAAAACAAACAAGGGATTGGTGGATTGCTTGAATTAATCACAGCCACTGATTATTACTCTGGTCCACAACCCAGTCCATCATTAGGCTATTCTTATTGGAGCAGGACCAAAGATTATTGGCATATGGCTAGATTCAATTCAAGCAAACCACACATCATAATTTTTCTTTTATTCAAGAAAATATTTCAAGTATAAATAACTTGCTATCTTTATGAAAGTCATGCTTCTTTATGACTGTGCCTCAGATTTCAATAACTACAATGTTATCTCATTGCAATTGACATTGGCTGCAACCATTTGTTATGTTTTTCTAAATAATTAATCTAGACCGCTCTTACACACAAAGGTCTCTTGGCACTGATGAACAAGTTACTTACCTTCGGTAATGCCTTATCTGAGTGGTTCCCAAACATTTTCAAATTTCGGCTTCCTTGACCTATTGGCCGTTGGCCGGGGCTTCCCATTATGCTACTTTTCTTTGCGGGTGAGGGGATGTAAGCCTGGCCTTGGGAGTACTTCAGTTTTTCTCAGTGAAAATAATTGGGATGAAGCCTATAAAGATATTATATCATAAGGTCTCCCTCTTGCCTGCAGCCCCACAGTAGCAGCAGTGCATATTCATGGATGCAGGTGCTGAGGCCTTTCCCTCCAGCCTTTGCTGGACACTGTGTGCTAGTGGTGCTCCTCACTGTCTCAGAGAGGAGGTATTTACCGTTGGCCTCCGCTCGGTAAGTCTGAAGGGCGCACACCGTGCACACATGGAGCAGTTGTCATCCTGGGCTGTTCTCGCTTCTCCACTAAAGCTCATTATGAATGCCAGCAGCCATCACTCTAAATACCAGTGTGGACGGATTCACCTTGTACCTGCTGCCCCGCCTTCCCTCAAGCCCCATCAGTTTGTCCAGGGGAGGAGGTTGTCATCTTGGAATTGCTGACCCATGTAACCTCTATCCCCCTCACAGTGCCAGCAGCACTCACTCAATGCCGCAGCAGGAAGGGGCTTACCTTTGGCCCGCTGTTCCTCTCCTCTCTATATTGTTCCATCACAATTTTCATCAAACAGCTTTTATTATTCTAGCTTTTTTTATGTTGATAAAGTGATCCTTTTTTATTTTAACTGGTCTCTCCTAACTGCATCAGTACACAATTCCAACCATCAATTTATTACACGGATAAAGCAATGTAACTGTTATGTACTCAATAATTCATACAAACACAGACATACAAAAAGAAATGCCAAACCACAATCATCCATGTCCACCTGTGCTACATAACATGCATTTAAAAAAAGTCAGACCTATTTGCTTAGAATATGTTTGTTATTAACTGCAGATCCAATGCATGCTCTTGAGGGGCATTGTGATTGTGAGCTATAAAAAAAACTAAAGGGAACAGCATACAAAGCTACTACAAGTATCACTACTGTGAGCGAGTCTAACATCTCGAGGTGCAGTGTCACTCTCGGACAATTTGAACATCCTTATTTTATTTATTTACTTGAAGAGTTTTATATAGCACTAGCTAGACCCGGAGGTATCAGAGTGCTTTACATGAATGTGGAGTAAGAAAACAGTAACAGTTGTACATAAATACATCAGTTACCAGAGCATTAATAACACAAAAACAAGTCCCATGGGGCATAGAGGGTGTGTGGGGGAGGGGGATTGAGTCCAGATTCTGGAAATTGGACCAAGTCAGGCAAACCAGCAATGGAAGATAGCATATCATGGGACCGTCAAAGTCAAAGTCCATGAGCCCACAGTCCAGGTTGGGGTCACGGAATCACTTCATCCAGGGCCAGATTAGCTCTCTGCGCCAGAGCACCATAGATAGTGGAGAGGGCCAGAAGGAAGTGGCGAAAAGGGTGTCTCGTAGTGGCCATCCTTATCAAAAGGGGGTGTAGGTATCCCGAAGGGGGGTCAACTTGAAGCAATAGACAACCTGGCGGTAGCAAGACGTACACCAGCGGCATACAGCGATCTTAGTAACCAGTCAAAGCCGTCAAGATGGAGGACCCAGGTCTCGGACCCATATACCTCCAGCACAAAATGGAGGGATAGCAGATCAACAAAAACCCAATCCAAAATCAATGAGGACACCCACCTCAGGGAGCTGAACTGGATGGGGGAGGCAGCCACGGGATCGGTAGGGCGGAAGACTGGAAATCGCTGCTCGAGTCATCACGAAAAACACTCTGGGACACAAAGGCAGCAGCGTCTCAGTTGTAACTTGCTGCTTTATCAAGGGATGTGGACTTGAGCGCCCAGGTAGCAGCCCTGGATGGGGGAGGCAGCTACAGGGTCGGGAGGGTGGAAGACATGGAATTGCTGCACTCACTCGGAGTTCGAAAAGGAAAAAGCTCAGGGACACAGGGCAGCAGCTTCACGGCATTCGCCTGGCAGCTTGGTCACGGGAGCGCGACTCATGCATCCAAGCAGCAGCCCCGGAAGGCGTAGTGGAATGCCGAGAAATCTTGTCTACGCCCAGAAGGTAGGTGACGGCTGGAGGGGTGATCCCCAGCCCATCTCCTCTCTGCTACATAGGCAGCTCAACCGAACATCGGCCATGTTGCTTGGGATCCTCTAGCGTAAGTCTATCCTGGATACTGATGGGTGCTGTAGCCGGTCTCAAAAATACTATCTGGGTTGGAGAATCGCAGGAATGCAGTTCACAGATCCATGGAGGTGTTGGTGGTCAAAAAGGGGGTTTATCCCCGGGATTTAAGTCAAATGGCTTTCTCCTCACCAGGGAGCTCCCAGCTGGAGCTCCTTACCCGGCGGCCATCTTGGTTCAATCCCTATCTGTGTGTGCACTTGTACAATGCTAAAATTCTACTGGACATCTGATAGCCACTGCAAATAAAATGTATTTTAATTACGAGAATCTAAAATTTGGATTGCTACAGGTACTTGTTTTCAAGGTGTGGCTACAATTAGCGGACACCTAATAACCTGGCTATATGCTGAGTTGAAGCAGTCCACTGATGCAAGAAACTCTAATTCTTGCAGTTGGGACCATTTTTTTCCTGTATTCTAACTCTCAGATCTCGTTCCTGGGATCTCCTCACTTTAGGACTGTAGAACAAGTACACAGCTCTTCAGAAAGTACTGGTATTCTATTCCAATTTATTTGCTAACAAAACAGGATGAGATGAAGCGCTTGTATTTACAAAATAACCACTTGCAGGCTCTGCACACATGGTAACCACAAGCCAGCAGCAAATAAATGGCTTCTACATTGGTCCTTTCCTCTGGACTAATGAAACAGCAAGGTACCTTTGGCCACATGCACTCTTACCTTTGACAAGTCAGCTGCCCGGGCCATGCTATCTGAGCTGAGCACAACCATAAAAGCTGACCATTATAGACTACTTCTGATTGATGCTTCAGTGGCTTTTCTAATGGCACAACTGCTACATCGCAGCATCAGCACTGCCTACTTCTCACGCGTCCTGCACTGTCTCTTCAAGGATGTCATCGGTAACGCAAGTCGAAGAGCGGGTGGGAAAGGCAGCTATTTGCCTGGATGCACCACTGTGATCTACCAAAGAGGTGAGTACACCGGAAGGAAAATTTTAGCTGGAACTGAACTGTCCGCTGACAGCACGAGGTTCAAATTAGGACATAAAACAAAGTAACACCAATGCTAAAGGAAGGGATTAGTGCAGTGGTTCCCAAACTGGTGCGCATCAGTTTGCGGCACCTTTGGCTAGTTTTAATGGTGCACTGGGGTGCAGCAGTGCAGAGATTAGGAACCACTGCCTTATCTATTAGAAACTGTATCTAGCCTCAGATTCCTTACCTCTTGAATTACCCCAGGCGCAGACTGGATCTGGAAGATTTTAAATGAGCAGTACCCCTGTGCGCCAGTAGGTGGTGTCGATTGGCTCCGCATCAGTCTTCAGCATCGTCTGTGAAGGAAATAACATTGCAGTACCTATATAGGCACAACCCAGGCGCACTGCCAGGCGCACTGACATCAGTTACTTTTCAAGACTTTCAATGCCCGAAGCATGGACCCATGAAGGACACTGACCACTGGTGTATCAAAACTGGAGCCCTGATAGGGGTCATCTCGGTCCCTAGAAATCCATTTGCAGAGAGGGAAGGATTGGTGGGTCTGTAAGAAATATGCGTCCAGATATAGTCTCTCCCAGATAAGGCGTTACTAAAGGTAAGTAATTGTACATCTGATAGAGACTTCTAGCCGAATATTACTTTCCTTTTGAATAGATACCCAATAGTCTCTCCCAGATAAGGCGTTACTAAAGGTAAGTAATTGTACATCTGATAGAGACTTCTAGCCGTATATTACTTTCCTTTTGAATAGATACCCAAGCAATACAATCCCCAGAGGAGGGACTGCAAACTAATTTGATACAAGAGAATTCTGCAGGACTGAACAGGCAAAATGCCTATCACTGCAGACCTGATTGTCCAGACAGTAATGTTTAGGGAATGTGTGTAGGGAAGCCCACGTTGCTGCCTGGCAGATATCCAGGACCGGAACTCTGCATGCTAATGCTGTGGTGGCCACTTTAACTCTGGTGGGATGAGAGTGCAAACCTACAGGAGGCTGCTTCTTGGCCAGTGCATAGCTAATTGTGATGCAGAGCACAACCCATCTGGAGATTGTGTGCTTCTATACTGCCTGACCTTTCTTTGCACCCATACCCCACGAAGAGCTGGCTGTGAACCCAGAACTGTAGTGTGCAGTCAAGGTAAAACAAAAACATTATTTTTGGGTCCGGACAGTAAAGTCACTCCTCTTCTTTAGAGGGATGTGGAGGAGCATAAAAGGTAGGCAAAGTGATAGATTGGCCTACATAGAAAGGGCTGAACACTTTTACCAGAAAGAAGGCCCTTGTGCAAAGCACCACTTTGTCAGGATTGACTGAGAGTTAAGGCAACTTAGATGATAAGGCGGGTAGATGTAATTTCCACAAGGAAGGTCGTTTTCAAGGTGAGAAGCCTGAGGGCACAATTGTGTAGAGGCTCAAAGGGAGCACACATCAAAAAAGTCAAAACCAAATTAAGTTCCCAATGAGAAATAATGCATGGTGAAGCAGGGAAGAGATGAGTAAGACCCTTGAGGAACCTATCTACAATAGGGAACTGGAACAAAGAGGGTTGATCAAGAAGGAAAAGATGGCAGAGAGATAGCCCTTAATAGTGCCCAGAGCACATCCCTACTGGGCAAGAGAAAGAACAAAAAGCAAAACTTCAGAAAGCGGGGCAGAAAGGGGATCAACTGATTTTTCTGCACACCATGCCACAAATTCTTTCCAACGGCAACGTACATCATCTTGGCAGAGGGATGCCTAGCTGCCAAGATGACAATACGGACTTCGGAAGGAAGGTCACAAGATGTCAAGTGTCACTGCTCAATCTCCACACAAGAAAGCGGAGAGTGGGCAGGTTCAGGTGGAGAACTCTCCCCTGCTGCTGCAATAGGTGATCTTCCTGAAGGGCCAGTCTAATCGGCGGATCGAAGGCCATTGCTTAAAAGCTCTGGATACCAGACTCTCCATGCCGAGTCCAGAGCCACAATGATAATTTGGACCCAGCCATTCTTGATCTTCTTAAGAACTCTGGGTAGAAGATGTATGGCCAGAAAGGCGTACAGGAGGCCTAAGCTCAACTCAAGACGAAAAGCATCTCAGTGTGAGTGCCACCTTGGAAACTCCAGTGCACAAAACTTCTTACATTGCACGTTCTCAGTGGAGGCATACAGATCTAACCAAGGCACTCCCCAATATTGAAGAGTGGAGATGCCATTTGTGATCCGCTAGGCATCCTCGTCTGAGTTCATCCTCTCTGGGGTTCAGATGACCTGTCATGTATTGACCCACCAGGGATATGCCCTGCTGTTCCAGCATGTCCAGAGCTGCAGGGCCTCTTGACAAAGGGTCCACAGCCCAACTCTGCCCTGTTTGTTGCAGTACCACATGGAAGTGGTGTTATCTGTGAACACTTGTACCAACCGTCCCCTGATAGAGGGCAGAAAGGCTTTCAATGCCAGTTGCATTTGTACGGAACTCCAGCATGTTGATGTGGAGTCCAGATTCGGCTTGAGACCAGAGTTCTCTGCTCCCCACCTCTCCCAGATGGCCGCCCCATCCCACGAGTGACACATCTGTTGCTGGGAAATTCAAAAGGTAAAGAATCTGCAGCTAGAAGTTATTTACTCTAGTTTTTGGAAACTTTGAAAACAGTCATTTGTATCACTGTATCCTTTACAGGGATATCAATGAAGGTGTAATTGGTATTTTTTTAATGTGGAGTAGGTACTTACCAGAATCTGGTGATTCTGTGAGTCCATAGACGCTCTCTGGTTGAAGGATGGCACGCACCTTCTCCTCCCAGGAAGTAGAGTGCACAGGTTGTGCAGGAGGGCCACCGTCAGTCTGCCGGTTTTGAGTGTGTTCCCTGGTCAGCAGTTTCTTGACCCTCCTTTTCACATCATAGTACCTACCACTGATATCATCCACTGTGCGCAGGACAGGTGCTTCAGCGTTCACCTTGTTGACTATCCTGTCCCACATACTACTTCTCTGGGACAGGGGGGTCTGTTGGACTTAGTTCCCAAATAGCTGTGGTTCTACTCTGACTATTTCACCTTCAAGCACTTCCAACTCCTTCTCTGTGAACCTTGGCTACTTCCTTGGGGCTATGGTGGGGGTGAGTGTGAAGTTGAGGGTGAGTGTGAAGATGAGGGTGAATAAGGAAAAGAATGAGTGTTTGTGAGAATAATTTTATATGTTTATTTTTTTAGCTTAAGAAGTTATTTTTACAAAACAAGGGCATGCTGGTGGGGGAGTGTTCACTCATATATTTACATTTAATATTTCTACAAATAAAATAAGGAATGGGATGGAAAAGGTTATGAGGGAATAGGGTTCGAAGAGTAATTTTACTCTGGTATTAAAAGTAATGATTTTTATTTGTAAACAATATCTCATGGTATTTAATTTAGTGTTAAAATACCTTTCATTAAAAAGGGGTTGGGGAAGATTTAACATAAAGGAAATGAATTTGTAATATTAGAAGCGGTATGCAAGGGTTGTAGGGCAACTGGCTGGGGAGTAGATTATTACTCAGATATTAAATGAATACTTGAGTTTTTAAAAATCAAAATATTGAATATAATAATAATAACAATAATTAGGGCTCACAGTTTTCAGTTTTTACAGATTTTTACAGATAAATACAGACAGGAAATTATTTATTTTCCCGTCTGTATTTAATTTTAAATACAGGAAAATTCAGAACATAGGTCTTCTTTGGATGACTTTTTCTACTGTCGATCATGAGTGTCCGGTCAGTAGGTGTACACATTTAGATGTCGGGGAGATTAAAAACGACAATAAATTTCCTAATTAAGCTTACTTGAGTGCAGATTCACAGTTAATAATGCTATTCTACAAGGAAGGTGTTTTCAGATAATGCTATTACACTCATACTGTTGAAACCTTTTGGATATTCAAATGCGAGTATACATTTATCAGTGAAATAAATGTGGAAAAATATCAACTGAAGCATCATTTATACAGAAAACACAAAATAAAAATGGATAAATAACAGAACAAATGAGCAAAAATAAACATGGATAAATATAAATGTAAATGTTGAAAAATAAATACCATAAAACCAGGAGCCCTAATAATAACATATATGAAAACAGTTTAAAAATTAAACAGTCATGATTATTTAAATTATAATTAGTAAAATGTTTAGTTGTAAACAAATATAAGAATATGATCATTTGAAATAATATAATAATTAAAACTGCAAACATTTATAATTTAAAAAAGTTTCTTTTAATTATTTCATGACATCATATAACTATATATATATATATATATATATATATACATATATATATATATATATAACGAAGAAGCGGATTAAATCTATCTGAACTGCATTTTGGTTTTGTGTCCTGAGAGTGTGTTAGTCTGTCATCGTGGAGGAACTCTGTGAGATATATATATAGTCAAGTCAAGAGATTTATATAGCGCGCTACATACCCAGAGGGTCTCAAGGCGCTTGAGGAGGGTGTATATATTTCAACAAGACGATCCTTTGATGCAACGAGAGCGCTCAGCAGTGTGTGCTCGGCCCAAGGCCTGGATCAAAGCCCGAATTTTAATTTGAGCACAAGAAGGGCGGCACAACCGGATACTTTTTAAGAAGCTTTTATTCGCACTTTACAACACCCCACCGATGCGTTTCAGCCTTACGGCTTTTCTCACAGTCAGCAAGTCCTTTTTTAGTTTTCATTTATATACTGCCTATGGGGCGTTGTAAAGTGCGAATAAAAGCTTCTTAAAAGTATCGGCTGTCAAGCGGAAGTGTCGGGAGGCCCTGCTGCGGTGTTGGAAAGATCCACAACGAGGTGAGCGTATTCGAGGAATGAATGCGGCAAAATAAGTGGGTAATCGAAGTGGCTGAATATGAAATAATGGTGAGGACGCCGTAAGCGTATACAATACGAGCGGCTCATTATCTCAATTCGTGCCGGTGAAATTGAAGCGTTTTTGAATAGCGCATACAAAGTTGAACATCCTTGCAGTAAAGGTGTGTTCTAACAGAGATTTGAAACAGTAAACTACAATGGAAGCGCGAGCTGCTAAACGTGCTACCAAAGCGTCCACAGTGTTTAAACCTGGGGCAACAAATGTTGACGTTGCACGAAAGACTAAAACACCTGAAAATGACAATGTCACACTAAAGCAGCAAATGAATGCACTGGAACGCTTGTACAAAAAAGAAATTAACAAAAGCTGGGAAGTCATAACGCTTGAGAACTATGTGGAAGTCAAAAGAATCCCGCGAGGATTAAGAATATTTACCATGCCGACACACCCTGAAACAAAGGAGGAACTGATCATAGAATGGCTAGAAAATAACACTACATGTTCTTTAAATATGATGCGCATTCTCATAAAACATGCTAAAATGGATATTGATGATATCACTGCAAAAATAAAGGAGCTAGAGGAACTTCTCTCTAAAGAAACCAATCAAGAAGAAATTACTAAAATGAGACAAGAAATGGAAGCTAGACTGGATCACTATGAAGTTGAAATACAAGAACGTAAGGAACGTAAGTTCAAAAGGGATGAATTAGACTATCTACACAGTAGAATCCTCACGTTCGCACGACGCTATGATAATTTGAAAAAGAACTTCCCACTAAATAAGCAAGCATCTAGTGGGAGTGAATCAGATGTGAGTGTAACTGAAGCAACTCGTGAACAGTCAAAAAACTTGAATATTTTAGAGGAAGTAAAAATGGTGAATCTAGAGAAAAATATCACCAGAGGAGGAGGAAGAGGGAGAGCGTCCTTTCAAAGCAAAGGAAGAGGAAGAGCCACACAAAACCAACCAAGTCCCTCACCAGTACCCGCAAAACCCGCAGGTCAAAACAACGAAAGAAGGCAATATCCCCTCCGCAACAGGAAGTGACTAACCTGATTGTGAATCTTTCACAATACCAACTAACAGATGAAGAACAAACTGTCTTGAACAAAGGCTTATCATTCTGTCCCGAAGCCCATTTTGATTATCCCCAGATGAAAATCGATCTACACAAGTTTGTGAGAAAATTAAAATTAGCGAAAGTTCATGCTAACAAAGTGATATCAAACAACATGAACAATACGACAGAACAGGCAATAGAGGAGGAATGTATAACAACTATTGAACAATTACCTGACCTGAGGGAGACATTTGAATCGATGTTCAACCCCATGGGCGATACAATAACAGATTCACAAATGTTGGAACAAATGAATATCAAAACCAATCAAAGTAAAAATACTGGATTAAAGAAAAAGTCTCAATTCTATCCAGTCCTATCACCAGGGAACAAAATTGATCTGTTCTCAGATGCCATGACAGAAGAATTGGATAATCTCGTAAAGATCAAAGACAACAAAAGAGAAAATCTGTCAATGAAAGAACGTAAGGCAATCCAGAATCTGATGGACAATGAAACAATAACGATTAAACCCGCCGACAAGGGGGGGAATATCGTTATTATAGACACTAGTGATTATATCAAGGAGGCTGAGAGACAGCTTAACATAGAACAACACTATAGCAAATTAAAATCCAACCCAATATCAAGAATGACGTCTGATTTGAAAGAACTACTGCAAGGTTGGCATGCGAAAGGATTGATAAACGATGAGGAAAATAAATATATGACTACGGAGTATCCAATTACTCCGTGCATCTATTTTTTACCTAAGATTCACAAGACACTGATTAATCCGCCAGGAAGACCCATTGTCTCGTCATGCAGCTCGTTATATGAGAATGTCTCAAGGTACGTCAATACATTCCTTGCACCGATTGCCCAAAGCATGCCATCCTACCTAAAGGACACAGGAGATTTTCTTAGGATCCTAATGGATGTGACATGGGATCCAGGCTACCTTCTGGTGACAATTGAGGCTGTGTCACTCTACACATCGATAAGACACAACATAGGCTTGAAAGCTTGTAAACATTTCTTGCAACAACGTAGCATTAAGGAAATGGATCATACATTAATGCTCTTAAGAATGATAGAATTATGTCTTACGAACAATGTGTTTCTTTTTAACAATGATCTGTACAAACAGGAATGTGGCACTGCCATGGGGATATCTTTTTCTCCAAATTATGCTAATATCACCATGGGGTGGTGGGAAAAGACAATTGCATGGAACAACACCAACCAGGAAGAATTAGATCGAATAATTCTTTGGGTCAGATATATTGACGACCTTTTCCTAGTATGGAACGGCACCAATGAACAATTTCAAAAATACTTTGCCGCACTGAATGAAAATGAGGTTGGGCTGCAATTTACATGTTCAACAAACAGAAGAGAAATAGACTTTCTAGACACCAAGGTTTATATCTCTAATGGCAAGCTCGAAACCACTTTGTTCCGCAAAAAAACTGCAACTAACAGTGCGCTACACGGCACTAGTTTCCACCCGAAGGCATTACTGAAGAGTATTCCATATGGAGAATTTGTACGCTTAAAAAGAAATTGCTCAAAACCAGAAGATGCCGAAAACAAAATATATGAAAGCAAAGCAAGATTTCAGTCAAGAGGATACAAAGACTATGTCCTAAAAAACTGCAAAAATAAAGTAGACAAGATCAGTAGAGCAGAGACTTTGATTGTAAAGCCAAAACCTCCACAAGACAAAGATCCTCCAAGATTTGTCACTACATACAGCAAGGAAAGTGGAGTAATTTCCAATAAAATGAAAAAATATTGGCATCTGATATCCAGTGATCCGGACATAGGCTCAATGGCTGGTAAACATCCTTCCATCACATACAGAAAAAATACCTCACTTCAAGATCTACTGGTTAAAAGCTACTTTCAGACCAAGCAGCAACCTAAATGGTGGACAGAACAGAGTATAGGCTTCAAACCCTGCACTTCATGCAAAGCGTGCAAAATAGGTAAAAGAATGAGAAATGTGGTGGAACCGGATGGGAAAAGCATGCCTATAAAACAATACATCACGTGTACATCAAAAAACGTGGTATATGTCATTGAATGTAAGCGCGGAATGAAGTATATAGGATGCACCACATGCATGCTCATAAAGAGGATATTGGAACACATCCGTGCTGTAAAAAACTCCAACATGCTGTATGCCACAGCGAAACATTTAAGTACCTGTCAAAATGGGGATTGGCGAGCAATGAGCTTCTATTGATTGAAAATGCTCACCAAACTGGAAAGAGGAGGGGACACTGTCCGTCTTCTTCGACAAATGGAATCACGTTTCATTGTTCGGTTCCGAACAAAGCATCCTAGAGGCATGAACTTTGGAGAGGATCTCCACATACATCTGGAGTAAATATGAACTTAACCGGCTGATAAACAATGGAAAAAGGGTACTATACCCTAAACAGTGAAAAAATTCACATGTATAAAGAAAATTGAAACGGTACATGCCCTAAGTGAAATGAACTTTGGACGTAATGTACTATACATTAACGAAAGGAACACACCAGTCCTTTGTCTGTTATAATTGTTTTTTTTTAAATTGTTTCATAAACTACGTATCCCATAATGCCACCTCAAGGCTAATATGGGGCAGTATATAAATGAAAACTAAAAAAGGACTTGCTGACCGTGAGAAAAGCCGTGAGGCTGAAACGCGTCGGTGGGGTGTTGTAAAGTGCGAATAAAAGCTTCTTAAAAAGTATCCGATTGTGCATGGCGCAGCAGGCAGCTTCGAAATTAAAGGTTACATTGCAATCCGGAGCTCACTGGAGAGCTCTTCAAGGCACAGTGAAGGCGAGATAAATCACTGTATCCCCCTGTTAATTATATGATTGACTGTGGAACCCACTGTGGGTAAAGACATCTTCACGTTGTGCATTTGTGCTACTAAAGCAACTACTAATCCCAAGAGACACTGGGACTGCTACAGAGCGTAAATTGGGATTAAACACACGTGGGGAGCACCTTTCCACACCAGTCATCACGCCCAGAGGAAGAAGCGGACAGCTTTGAAACGCGTTGGCGAAAAGGTGATAAATGAGGATGACAATGCGACCTTTTTAAAAAGCAATAAATAATTGATTTGCCTGTTGCGGAGTGCGTCACTGAAAAGCAGAGCATTTGGATAAAAACATTTCAAACGGCGGTTCGGTCGTTGCTGGCGCACCACCTAAACACCAGGGCAATATGGACTGGAACATTCCTGTTTCATGGCGCAGCAGGCAGCTTCGAAATTAAAGGTAACATTGCAATCCGGAGCTCACTGGAGAGCTCTTCAAGGCACAGTGAAGGCGAGATAAATCACTGTATCCCCCTGTTAATTATATGATTGACTGTGGAACCCACTGTGGGTAAAGACATCTTCACGTTGTGCATTTGTGCTACTAAAGCAACTACTAATCCCAAGAGACACTGGGACTGCTACAGAGCGTAAATTGGGATTAAACACACGTGGGGAGCACCTTTCCACACCAGTCATCACGCCCAGAGGAAGAAGCGGACAGCTTTGAAACGCGTTGGCGAAAAGGTGATAAATGAGGATGACAATGCGACCTTTTTAAAAAGCAATAAATAATTGATTTGCCTGTTGCGGAGTGCGTCACTGAAAAGCAGAGCATTTGGATAAAAAAAAAAATATATATATATATATATATATATATATATATATATATATATATATATATATATATATATATATATATATATATATATATAATTCACAGAAAAAACCATAGGTTTTAGGCCATATATAGTTAGGGATTTGCATTTACAAAACCTTATTTTACTCGCATAAAACCATTGAAATTCGCATATATAGTTAGATGCGCTAACTATATATCGCGCACCCGCAATCCACTGCTGATGATGTCACATATTACATCATTCATGACATGGTCAGTGACATCACTGATGACATCACTGATGACATCATCCAGTGACTGTATGTGTCTGTAAAGTTAAAATATGTCTTACATATTGAAGAATGAGTGGATGTATAAGTGTCTGGATGAAGGATTTAGTAAGTGCATGACTGACTGTATGAGAGAGTGATTAAATGTGTCTCACTGAGAGCATGGGTTAGTGACTAAACTGTTTTAATTTGTGCATCATTATATCTACTGTTCTGTAAACTGCTGCATGTGTTGATCAGTAGCTATATGATTAACTATATGGGTTATTGATTGGTTGCCCAAGTATTTGTATGGGAGAGTGAGTGTGTGTGTGGGTGGCTGGGAGGTGTGTGACTCTGTGCATACATGTGTGAACAGTTTATTCACTAGATCTATGGGTTCAAAACTGCATGTGGAAACAGCTGTATGGGTGGTTGACTGTGTACGAGTGTATTGGTGAGTGAATGGATATCTCAGTGCTACATGTCAAAGTAAGTACATATGTAAAACACAGTACATGTGAAAGTTCACATATATAAATTACTGTGTATAAGAGCCAGTGAATGTGTGAGTGGCTGTATGGATCATTGTGAACTTGTATCAGGGATTGTATAAAAGAGTAAATATGCGTTAGTATATGTTTGAATAAGTAAGGTGTGTATAACTGTATAGTTGAGAATATGGAGGTGTGATTGATTCAGTGCATGACTGACTAGGTGTGTGAGTAACTCCATGGATGAGTGACAGTCTGTGAGTGTCTGTTTACTCTGAGTGTATCTAAGGTTATATTAGAGTCTGAAGAGGTTGATCGTATTATCACATGATTGATGTCATCAGTGATGTTATCTGTGATGTCATTTGAGTTGTCATCAGTGATGTCATCAGTGATGTCACTGACCATGTCATGAATGATGTAATATGTGACATCATCAGCAGTGGATTGCGGGTGCGCGATATATAGTTAGCGCATCTAACTATATATGCGAATTTCAATGGTTTTATGCGAGTAAAATAAGGTTTTGTAAATGCAAATCCCTAACTATATATGGCCTAAAACCTATGGTTTTTTCTGTGAATTTCAATGGTTTTTTAATACCAAATATCAAATGCTGTCAAATGTCAAGTACATGATAGGTAAAAACATTTTCGTGTTTATGCACGCTGATGTGCTTTGAACGCTGCCCACCCCTACCCCCCCCTCTTTTCTCTTAGCAGTACTCTCTCTTTGCAGATAGTGAAGGGTAGTTAACGCAGGCCTTTGCCCCCGTTGTAATCCGTCGTGCCTGCTTCTCTCTCTATTTGATTGATTGCTATCCAAGCATTTACTGTTTTAGAATTGGTTCTCTTTGGTTCATTCTGTATTTACAAACAAGCACAGAGTCGCAATACTCTGTTTAGTCTTTGCAGATAGTGAAAAATAGTTTAAAAAAACAAAAGGAATCGCGCAAAATCAGTAGGCCACTAATGGGATCTGTTTTTGACCTCGCTAAAATAGAAACATTAAGAACAACCCCTCATGAGAAATACGAAACTAGTGAGATGAACTTAGCTCCACACCATGATGGCTGCAAGACAGCTCGACTCGTCCGCCCACCCCACCCAAAATAACGACAAACCCTATGCAAATATTATAAATATATACAACACACCAGCAAAGTAACAGGGTAAAACGTTTTATTAAATAACTATATACATGGCAGCCTGCTGCAACATCGATCCAAATGCCTTTTGGTGACTCTTCCATTGTGAACATTGTCCCACAATCCGTTTGACCTGAAACGATTACACAAATAAAACATTTGTGAGTTTTAAATTTCCGGAGAAGTATAATTCACCAATAGTTTTCTCTGTTCATCTTTTTCCATTAACAATCCCAGTTCCATCACCCGCCCAGGATATCACTACTGTTAGTTGTCATTGTTGCTTCTGTTTTAATAAAAAATGTTTTAAGGTGTTTACTGTTTTTGTTGCGATGTATATATTTATAAGTTATTAAAGTGTTATAATCCTACTATTTTTTTTATCGATTATCGCTGTTTGAGATATTCCCTGTCTACAAACAGAGAAGAATAGAAATATTCTGTCTCCCTTTGCAGATAGTGAAGGATAGGTAATGCGGACTTTTGTCCCCCACTGTAATCCGTCATGCCTGATTGATTGATTGGCTGGAAATGTATTGGTAAAGGAATAGTTCTTTCAAGGTACTCTCTGTTTGCAAATAACGTGGAATAGAAATATTCTGTCTAGTCTTTGCAAGTAGTGAAGGGTGGGTAATGCGGACCTTTGTCCCCCGTTGCAATCTGTCACTCCCCACTGATTGAGAAACTACTTCCACCCGGACCATTTATTAGAGGTGCATCATCTGACTCAACCGGAGAGAACCCCTAATAAAGAAGACATATGTAAAATACGAAGTAATCCCTGTATCCTGTTAAACAGAAACTTTAGCATGAAACACACTTGAAATGGAAAGGAAAGAAATCGAACAAAATCAGTAGGCCTCTGATGAGTTTTTGACTTCGCTAGAAATAAGAAACATGAAAATGGTGAAAGAAGCCAAGCTTGACGTTACGGCAGCCACAAGGTAGCTAGGCTCCACCACCCCCCCCACTGCTCCAAGCATGTCTGTCCCACCGCCCGCCACGCCCAATAACGGTAACATGAAATAAATACAAATCAGCAGATACCTACCCCCATTCCGGAAACTCCCGAAGTGCAACAGGTTCGCGGCTACGCCCATCCGGAAGACGAGGCCTTCGGCACGTGTAGGGCGAGTCCTGCTGGCAGTCGTCGGCCGGGGATGTCATCCCGTAAGGTGAGCCAGGAGAGGAGCCGAGGCCGACGGGATTCTTCTTCTTTCTTAGATAATGACTGCGACAACGGGGGGGGGGATGTCTTGCATATGCCACCGACCCCCCCCCTCGTATCTCCTGGTCTGGCCCCGGCTTGACATGAGCTCCTCGTTCGGGCCTGAAGCGGCGCCCTGCAGGCCACGGGGGGAGGATGTCTTGCAACTGCCTCCGACCCCCCCCCCCCTCTTATCGCCTGGTCCGGACATCACGGATATCAACGCCAGGTGTCGGCGTGGGGTGCGCTGGGAGGGAGAGGCGGCGCGAACGAGTCTCTCCCACCCCCCCCCCAGGTGGGGGCCCCTCAGCTGCACCCCCAACGCTCCACTCACCCAACAAAAGGGTTCGTCCACTCTTGCGATACAGCGACGCTCCACTCGCCCAACAAAAGGGTTCGTCCACTCTTGCGATGCAGCGACGCTGCACTCACCCGACAAAAGGTCTCGTCCACTATTGTGAGGCAATGATGCTCCGCTCACCCAGCGGGGGTCTCGTCCACTGTTGCAGTGCAACGGCGCTTCTGAGTTCAACTAGAAAATGAGTCCTGCATCCAGAAACGTTCTCCTCAACTTTGAAGATTCTATAAGAGCCACGGGGGCCCCCGACCCCCGATGGGGAATGACTGCCATGATCACCCACGGAACGACCACGACGTAGCCGCGGGACGTCGGCGCGCTCATGCCGGCGCCGGCCTCAGTCTTGAAATCACCAAAATCCTGCAAGACTACCAACTTGATCAGTTCCGGTGGGACACCAGTATGACCCGGTAGGAGAGATTTTTGCCTCCCACCCCTCTTTGACTGATGGTTCATGTCACCAGTCCCCTCTACTACCCTTCAACGAAAACTTTTAGACTGCCGAAAGAGGTCCCGGTCCAACCACGAGTTGGTGGAGACATTTTGACTATACTTGGACCTTCCTGACCTCACCCAAAATGGCGCCGGTACAAATGAAACTATTGTGCCCCGATTGCTCAGCCTTGATATCATGAGATATGTATGCAGTTTTTAGCACATGAATTGATATGGGATAAGACTGATTATATGTTCGGACAATGAATTGATCCGGGATGGGTATTGATTATACGTTCGAACAATAAATTGACATGGAACTTGTACTGATTACACATTCGGACAATGAATTGATATTAAGTTCTAATGCATCATTGATTACTGTATTTATTGAAGGTTAGAATTGTCGACACTTTTGGTACTTGCTCACAATGAATTATCGATATGATTTTGTCGCACTTGTCGCACTTTTTACTGATTATATGTTCGGACAATGAATTGATCCGGGATGGGTATTGATTATACGTTCGAACTATGAATTGACATGGGACAGGTACTGATTACACGTTCGGAAAATGAATTGATATTAAGTTCTAATGCATCATTGATTACTGTATTTATTGAAGTAATACTGATCTCTCCGCATGAAATTAATTTTCCACATGCTACACAAGTCAATCTCATCTGCCCAAAGTTCTTTTGCAGATTTGGGACCGTTTCCCTTGCCTCTGACTCACTTATTGCTAAGTCATTGGTGGATGTTTTTGCCGGTTGGGGGTTATCCCCCAAATCTCGAAGTTGTGCTTTAGAATAATTAAAAGGGTGCCACCTCTCCATGTGCCGATGCATGGTATGATTACCATAGCAATATTTTTTTTCGGTCCCTCTCGAGAGTTTTTTTTTGCAGATGAGGCAGGTAACGAACCTGGCTTTAACTTTCTTTTCATGAGAAGGAAAAGAAAAAAATTGCCAGATAAAATTCACTTTCACATGGGACGTTCTTGGCATTTCTTTTAGTTTTTTAATGTACATGTTCATAAAACGATTACACAAATGAAACATTTGTGAGTTTTAAATTTCCGGAGAAGTATAATTTACCAATAGTTTTCTCTGTAGATGTTTTTCCATTAACAAACCCAGTTCCATCACCCGCCCAGGATATCACTACTGTTCCCCATGTCATAAAACCTTAGGATGTTCAATAACTGAAACAGCTAATATGGGTTTACTTACAGGGGACATCTTTTGTTCTGTTTTGTAAAGTAAAACTATTGTGAACGCAAGTATTATACATAGTAAGTGTTTAATATAGCATTTGTCAGTCATTGGTTAAGCAGCTAGGACCTGTTCACTCTTGACACCCCAGGTGCTGTGTATGTTGCACTATAGTGCTGCATCGGGAATACGGACAACCCTATTGATGTTGATTTTTCATTATTGATTATTGTAAAGAAATGGCGACTCCCCCCTTTAGCAGATTAGCTAAATCTTTGCGTAATTTGGGCATAAAAGTTATATTATTGGAAGTAGATGGTTATAGTTCTGGTTAATTTTCATTCAGAATGTCCTACACAGCCCCACTCTAGGTAAATATGCTGCCTTGGGACTATTCGCACAACAGACCGCTACTGACCATTGTTGCTTCTGTTTTATTAAAAAATGTTTTAAGGTGTTTACTGTTTTTGTTGCGATGTATATATTTATAAGTTATTAAAGTGTTATTTTCCTTCTACTTTTTTGTGAGTGCTATATATTTTTAATGTGACACATAATTGTGAAGACTTTGATGTACAAAAAGGCATCCCTGGAATCTTCCGCTTCAGGCTCGGTCCCACACACCCTCACAGTGAGAATCCCCTCTCCAATCACAATACAGGATGGTTATCAGATTGCAGGAACGCGTGTAGTGTGACGGATCTCATCAGGTGGGGGCCTTGATCTACTGTAACTTCTTTGAAGAGGGGTGATTCTTTACAGTTGAGGCCATAAACTACATCTGCAGGGCTAGGTGATAGCCTGGGACGGGCCTGGACAATCGGACAAAGAGGAAGAGGAGTGTCAGAGGGTGCGGTAGTGAATAGGGTGAAAGGCAGGTGTCGGGCGGGCACAGGGTGTGATTCTCAGAGAAGAACAGCGCAGATGGGAGGAGGTTTCTAGCCCATACATGAGAAAGAGAGCGGGAGTGACCAGTGCGTGGGGGAGATGCTTGCGAGGGTGCAGACAGTGGGTCTGGTCAAGGCATCTAAAATGGCTGCTGTGCTCGACAAAAGTGTGGCATTGCAAAAAAGGCAAGATGGCGCAGACAATGTTTATCAATAATGATTTATTTATAACAAATAAAATATTTACTCGCAGTGACAAAATGGCGGTCAACACTTCCTGATTTCCATCGAATCGAACGTTAACAGACGTCACGCAGCAAAAAAAAAAAAACGCTCACGCACAGCCGCTGGAAGACATGTATCAACATATATGAGCCTCCTCAGCCACCCTCAGAAAACAAAAGGGGTCAGGATACGTCTCCCGTACCCCCTTATACCTAGTAATTTAATGAAATCGAAACACAAAATGGCGAATTCACGTTTCGCTACCAGTTTGCGAACCGAGAAGCGCTTCTACCGCAAAAAATCATTTTTTTTTATTTGCCCCACGGGACCCTTTAATAACCCCAACATCATTCCTAGGGGGTCAAGAGGGGTCTACCTAGCCCCCTTTCATTAAATTCCCCCTTCGTTTTTCTCCTCCTCTTGTCTCTCGATCCTACCGACAGACAAGATGGCGGCCGCACCGGACTGTTTAGAATGTTGACAGACACCGGACAGCCAATCAGCTTCGCTACGCAAAGCTCCGTTACGCGAAAAGTACGCGATCTGGAGCGCTATCTGGGACGCTGTCACAGATATATCTGTTTTTTAAAACGTTAATTTCTCAAAATCCATTGGAGCACATATATTGAGACCCAGCAAAGGCACATCGGACTAACAGTCCCTATAATTTTGCCAAGTTTCGTGCAAATCCATTCAGCCGTTAGTTTGCGACCCGGTTCGAGAACCGCTTCTACCGTGAAAAATCAAATTTTTTTTATTTTCCCCACGGAACCCTTTAATAACCCCAACATCATTCCTAGGGGGTCAAGAGGGGTCTACCTTGCCCCCTTTCATTAAATTCCCCCTTCGTTTTTCACCTCTTCTTGTCTCTCGATCCCACCGAGAGACAAGATGGCGGCCGCTCCGGACTGTTTAGAATGTTGACAGACATCGGAGAGCCAATCAGCATCGCTTCGCAAAGCTCCGTGATGCGAAAAGTACGCGATCTGGAGCGCTATCTGGGACGCTGTCACAGATATATAAATTTTTTAAAACGTTAATTTCTCAAAATCCACTGGAGCACATATATTGAGACCCAGCAAAGGCACATCGGGCTAACAGTCCCTACAATTTTGCCAAGTTTCGTGCAAATCCATTCAGCCGTTCGAGCTAAAAGTGAGGCCAAACGCCCTATGGAAATTAACATGGAAAAAACGCGTTTTGGGACCCCCCTTTTTTCTCGGCCCCCCTTGACAAACCCCCCCCAAATTTTCAGGGGCTGCTCAGAAACAAAATGTGCCATTTTCCTGAAAATTTCAGCCGATTCCGTCAACAAACGCCAAAGTTATTAGACATAGAATTTTCAAAAGTTCCATAGAGAAAAAATCCTAACTATATATACCTACTGGCTATCGCCAGTAGGTAATAATTACTTCATTATAACAATAAATGAACTTTTGTCACATTTAATAAAAAATGCTTAACATTTTAAATGTTTAGGCTGGCCAGAACACATTTTTTTACTGACCACTGATGTCATTTCGTCAGAAAGATTTTGATATATTCATATTACGGGAGAGTGCTAACATGATGGTATTATATGACATTTTACCATATGTGAAATGAGATTTGTAGCTATCCAAAACGAACATTGAATTTCTCATTGCTTTATAAGTTGGAATTCTTCATAAAAGACCCTCAAATATGGGACTGTTGGTGGCCAGTTGGTAGCCAGTACGGGGAAGATAAGAGATAAAATATATTTTCCAAGATATTTGTGTCTGTGATCTGCAACCTCTCTTCCTTTAATGGTCTATTCAAATCGAATTATTTGCAGTATTCCAGGGTTTCAAGGATGTTTCTGAACCTGAATTCATGCTTCTTTTGTGAATGAATATTAGCAGGGCAGAATGAATTATGAGTGATTGAGAGGGATTTTGAAAATGTGTTAGTGCATTGTGGAATGTAGTTGAGAGCATGGATATGTGTGGAGTCATGAATTACACTACAATTGTTTGGTTCGACTCTTGTGATTTGTAATTCAGTAGGTGGTTTGATAATTGTAATTTCGATGATTTTATCATACATGCAAGTTAGAGAATTGAGGTTTGTTACTAAGTTTATTAAAGCAAAAAAGGACTGATTTTGTGTTTTGCATTGAAGAAAATATAGATTTTTTAAATTTATGCTGGTTAAGGTAATCAGTTTCATTATATTCTAACATGTTGAGATATATTGTTAAACTTGTGTGCAAAGTGATGGTATGCTTTGTGAAGTGCCACATATACCCCTGAAAACAGGGAATTTCTGAATTAACAAGAATCTTTTGCTGTAGGCATTTAACTCAGATTGGTATTAATCGAATGTGGATTATCGCTAGTCGAGAATCAGTCTTAGTGTGACTGACAATGCCGAAAGGGTAGCCATCATTGTTAGTTTGAGAGATTGATCTCTCTTTCCCTTCTTTTTCTTATTATTTTGAGAGGACTAGGTTTTATTTTTGTATGTTTGAATGCGAATGAAAGCATAATGTTGATTTCTGGTCATGAAGGAGTGGCGCAGTAATTGGTTCAGTTGACGCTGAGAGTTATGTGGAGATTCGTGATCAAGAGTCATGCTGTCATTGGTCAGTTGTGATTGGTTGACCCCTGTCATAGCTGCGCTGCAGTTAGCTGATTGCTGTCTGTTTTTGTGTGTTTCATAAACTTTTTGAACTAGAGAAATGGTTGCTGGATTGAAAAAACCTAAAGATTCTAAAGTTGCACAAAACAGTTACCTAACAAAGTATGAGCAAACATATCAAAGACACTCCACTTGTTGAGTCTGATTTAACATTGTTCGTAGATGGTTTTTGCCTGAGAGACCATCAAGGAATACTGATAGCAGCTAATGCAGTCTGGTCTATTTCTGAAATTGTTGAAGCGTCATACTTGTCTGGTGTAATTTCAGCACAAGTAGCAGAACGAATTGATATAACAAGAGCATGTTATCTGGCTAATGATTTAAGTGTCATGATCTGCATAGACAGCCAGTATGGATTTGGAATGGTACACGATGTTGGCCAATTATGGTGACAAAGAGGCTTCATGACATACTCTACCACTCCAATAAACAAAGGGGATACACAGTTTACATATGTTTGAGGCTCTACAGGAACTTAAAGAGAGTTTGGTTGTAAAGTGTATAGCTCATAATTCTGGTGATGATATGGTCACCATGGGCAATGCCGATGAGGTTGCTAGGAATTGTACTCTTGAAACTGTAACAATAAAATCAAACGAGCAGGAACAAAAATCAGAACAAGAAACAGAAAAATGTAAAACTTAGACAGAATTTGATGATATTTGTAAGAAATTGGGATGTAATTTGAGGGAGCAAAAGCCTCACTCAAATAACAAACACAATCCTTGTCAGGGTGAACCACAAAAGTCACAAAATAATCCTGTGCTTAACCCTCTGGTAGCTTGGCAAAAAGCAGTAAGGCTTAACTTAGAGGTAATGTGCCATGTATTTATGCAGCACCCAAACAGAAATAAAGTGACAACACAACAGAAGAAAAGTCCCAAGCTAGTTTAGAATAATAGAGCAAATGTCAATAAACAAAATTACACCCAAATGAGAAAAGTCCAGTTAGTAGAACCAGAATTAAGAATTGTTTTAGTTTAAGGTGAAAATAGCACTAAAACTCACAAAGCCGAGGTCTTGGCCAAGATGATGGCAATGTGTAATGTGTAATGTGGAGCTGCGTGGCAGGCACAAGATTATTATTATTATTTTTTTTATAAATCTGTTTATTGAATTTTATGTTATATTCATGGTATACAGTTTACACAGTTGCCATCATATGTTGTGTAGTATGCGTTGTTCTTACGTTACAAGACTTGGGCACCTAGTACATAGCTGAGTACTTAGCAGTTAATTGCGACAAATGGGGTTTGCAGGTGAAAACACTTTTGAGTGCTACAGGCTGCATTCTTTTGGTTAGGGTGAACCATGCATTACATACGATACATCTTGTTAATGAGGGCATTTACGTATATTTCAATAAACAGAAAAACTCAGTAAACTGAATGATAAATCTAAGCATAAAATCAATAGACCCTATCTAGAAGTTGACCACCCCACCATGCTTTTGTTTCCCTCCTTTCTTTGGTGACCACAGTTTGTGTTCCTACTCATTTGTTAGCAAGCATTTGAGAGAATGAAAAGGCACACCCATAGGAAGCAGACCAATGCAATCACAATTGCCATACATATGACAGTCTACAAATTGCATACAATATCTCTATTACAGTGGAAGGAGCATGCCAACAGTGAACTACGTCTATGTGAGGGATGGCGCATTATCACATCTATGATGATCATGTGTAGGTGGAAAGTGTATCTCCACGGCCATTGTTGGTAAAGCAGGCAGTCTCTCTATGTGATTTTGAGAGAAGGGGATAATAAGGGATGGTCAAATAAAAGGGAGTACCAGGAAGGGCTTGGCACTTTTGAGGTGTTGACTGGTCCCGTAGTTCCGAGTGTTAGGTAGAGGGGATGGTGTGTTGGGGCAAAGACATATGCTGCTTCCCGCCCGCCAATGTCAGCTACGCCAGAGCAGATTAGGAACTTGTAGTATCTAGACTCCCTGGGAGGCGGGGACAGAAACCTGCACCTCACCGGGTTGTGCACTTTGAAGTCACATAGAATGGCATCCAAGTTTGCTGCTATAGGATTCTTGCGAAGGCCTAGGGTGTCCTTGGTGCGCAATGCCACACTTTCCACTCAAGCCCACACCAGCAGTGACTGTCTCCAGGCTATTAAGGAGGGGGAGTAGGAGTACTTCCATTTCCTCGTGATCAAGCGTTTAGCTGCCAACATACCCAGTCAAGGAAGTGGGAGGTGAACTTCAGTTGTTTGCCTCTCTGGTTCGAGGTGTAGCATATGCTCCTCCCAGCTATGTGTTAGGGTGCGGCCAGTGCAGGTGGTCAGAGAAGCGCTGACCATCCCCAGTAAGTGTGAAAAGATGGACAAGCCCACAGTATGTGAAGGAGATCAGCATCAAGGACCTGGCACCTTGGGCAGGTTGCATCTGCACAGTGGAAAAATCTGTTTATTTTGACATGGGTGAGGTATGCTTTTTGGAGTATATAGTGTTGGATGAGGCAGAAAAGAGCATTGCAAGGGACAAAGGTGGGAATACTCAGTACTTCTGACCATTCATTGGGAGTGAAAGGATGGTTTCGATCTGCTTCCCAGTGCTGCCCACAGCTAGCGTCACTTCTGTGTGATGGCGCAGCAAACAGCGAACCATTTAATGAGATGCCTACCCTTCCCCACGACGTGCAAGTACTGGATGGTCAAGTGCGTGGCGTGTTCCGAAGTCATGTCCCCCCATTTATTACCCAGAGCTACAAGCAGGGAATGATACAGTAGGAACTGACCGGCAGGTAAGTCTTTTAGTTCTGTTAGTGTGTCGTAGGGAAGTAGGGTACCATCCTGATATAAGTCTCTAAGTGTTTGAATTCCAGCTTCTAGCCAGTCCGATAGTTCCGTAGCTGAGGTGACTACGCCTTGCAGTATGCCCAGCAGTGGAAGTGCTGGTGCATAGGCCAATGTCAATCACGAAATATATACACTCCTACGGAAGCATTTGTAGGCAATCCCCAACAGTAGTGGCTCAGGTGGTTTGAGCTTGTCGCAAGTGTGGAATAACTGGACTATGGACGCCATCGACCAAGGCGGGAAACAGCGGTAGTGTCACACAGTTGAAGCCCTGCTAGCCATCTCCCACCCACTGCAACTGTCAAGCAAGATAGTATTGCTCCTTGTTGGGGACTACCAGTCCTCCCCTATCTGTTGGTAGGTAAAGCTTGGTAAGTGCTGCTCAGCAACGGGAGTTGTTCCATATAAACTCTCTCATCATCCGTTACAATGTACGAAAAAGAGAGGGCGAGATGTACAGAGGCAAAAGGTACAGTTGGTAAAATAATACAGCAGCCTGGGAAGTGCCACCATTTTCAGTAGGGCTATCAGGACTGTTACCAACAGCGGTGGTGTGTGCCAAAAGGACATCTGAGACCAGAGCACAGTTATTGCCCTCCCCAGATTACCATCTCAGAGGTCCTCTTGTCGATGGTATATTCTCACTCCCAGATAACAGAAGGTGTCAGGTTGCCATTGGATGCTACCTCCGTTGAGAGTGGGTGCTGGGTGTGGACACCAGGGCACTAAGGGGTAGAGACAGAACGTGTTCCAATTAACCTGCAATCTAGAGAGATCCGCAAAATCCGTGAGTGTTTGGGCTAGCGTAAGTGTGATCGATCACGAATCTCTTAGCTATACCAGAATATCGTCCGCATATAGGGAGACTACATGCATGCCATCTCTCACGGGAATTCCCCATTCCGTGCCCAAACAGCCACTGCGATTGGCTCAACTGCTAGGGTGGAGAGCAGCTGGGACAATGGGCATCCCTGACGGGTCCCTCGGCATATGGGTATGGGTGCGGAGATGTAGCGACCAGTCCTCACCCTGGCCGTCGCCATAGTGTAGAGAAAATGGACCAAACTGAGAAATCTGCCCTCAATTCCATATTTGATCTGGGCTGCGAATAGGAAGTCCCATTCCAGGGTGTTGAAGGCTTCTCGAGGTCAAGGACCAGACACCCGGAGTGAGGCAATTGTCTAGGGAAGTAAGTAGAGACCCTGAAGAAGTGCCTCAGGTTTAATGAAGTACTATGAGATGGGACAAAACTGTTCTGGTCAACATAAACCAGAGCTGTAACCAATGGAGCCAGGCAGCCAGCAAGTATCTTGGCAAGGATTTTATAATCTGTGTTCAACAGGGCAAGTGGGTGATAAGACCCCCAGTTCAGTAGGGTCCCTGTCCGGCTTAGGTAGCTAAACAAGCATTGCGTCACGTAGGGAAGTGGGGAGCAGGCGAGCCTTGAGCGCAGCGTTGTACCGTGCATGCAAGTGTGGTGTCATTGGGTGCACAAAAGTCTTATAGAACTCGGAGGGTAGACAATCAGACCCAGGGGTCTTGCCCAATGCCAGAGCTCGGACGGCTTCACAAAATTCAACAAGTGAAATCGGTTCCTCTAGTTCTGCGTGTTGCATTGGGTCAAGAACAGGGAGTTGCAGCTGCGAGAAAAGTGCTGCAAAATGTTTGTTTTCAAAGGCAGTGGTCGATGTGTACAGAGCACTGTAGCAGCGAGTCAATTCAGCATGAATTTCACACTGCATGTGCAATAGTCGACCCATATGATCTCTTAGGGCATGGATAGGGTGATGTATCTGTTCCTGCTGTATAAGCCATACTAAGAGGCGTCCCACTTGATCTGAGGTTGCATGGGTGCGGGCGGAATGCGCTGCATGATTTAGGCACCTAAGGCGCTCCAAAAGAGCAGCAAAGTCCCCTTCCAGTTGAGGTGCGCACCTCAATCTCATCACTAGTCTTGTCTCCAGCCGCAGAAGCTCACGCTCTATTCTTCCTATGGCGTCATTAAGGTGTTTACAGATATTCCAATTGATTCCCAGGCATCTCCCCCTGATTGTTACTTTAAAAACGTCCCATTCAGTGACTCTGTCACTTGTAGAACCCTCATTAAGTTTAAAAGAATGTGGCGTATGCAGAGCCCACCACTTCCCAGAACTGTAACTTTTCCAGGGTGGAAGGCTGGAGATGCCATGTGGATATGACCTGGTGGGTTGCCTCCCATTGTAGGCGCAACAATTGAGGATTATGGTCGGAGTGCATGCAACCGAGGTATTCAATATGACCAATTGTGGGAAAGAGTGTTGGCTATCCTACTTTGTGGTTGATGCAGACGTGTAGACCATGGGGTGCCGAGTAATGCGCATAAACACTTGTGGTAGGGTTCTGCGACTGCCACATGTCTCCCTCCGACCAACTATTCGCCCAATGTGCGAACATTCAATACAGAGCTTGTTGTGTCCCTGTAGCTCAAACGGGAGGTCAGCCAACTGACCCTTGGAGTCACTTCCGAGGATCCTGGCTTCAAGGCAAGCAAGTACAGTCTTCCTTCTGCAGACAGCTGGTAGTACTTCTTCTGAATCTTCCACATTTCCAAAGTGTTCTGACGAGATGTTCTGCGGGAGTCAGTCTTATACCCAGTGCTAAACTGTGTGTGGGGATGCCCCCTTAGTCTCTTCTTCCCCCATTCCTGGGTTTATCTCCAAACTGTCTAGGCTGAGAAAGGGCTGGCATGCCCAGGTACAAACTGCATTTGCCAGTGACAGAGTAGGCAGCTTTAGCTGTTAGGAACGGTGTGGGCACAGCCATTTGGTTTTGAACCTCAGGAAGGGCTGAGTACAACCTCCAGGCCATCTTGCTCAGGAGAGGAACACCCTGCTATTTTAATCACAGTTCAAATAAGTGTACGAGGTATGTCTCCTTCTGTTCCTAAACTGATGTAATTATTTATTAAGTGTAATAAGATAACCCAGTGGAAGTCTGTATGAGAGAAAGAGCCTTGCCACAGTGGGAAATTACTTTAGGAATTTTTCACTACCAGGACACATGTCCTACTTTTTAAATACCATGCACCCTGCCCTATGAGGTGTTGGGGCCTACCGTAAGGGTACATATAAGTATTTTAACAGGAAGGTTTATGCTGTCAAAAGGTTTATTTTGCCTGTAACCAAGTAAACTGCCATAATTTACAGGTACAAAAGAAACAATGGCTAAAGTGGGCTGACCTATTGCCCTGTGCTGTAAACTCGGATGGGTGGAATCAAATTGTGAATGACAGTAGAACAGACCAATGGATGAAGAAAGATGATCTCAAGGCCCTCTATGTATGTATTATTTATGATTTTTAATTACATGGGGCTGGCAAAATCTATCACAGCTAGACCTAAAAGGTATTAGAACATTTCTGTCCCTTAAAAGGGAGGTTGGCACAGAAATTCACTGCCTGTCAGACAGACATATTGGATTGAGAATTTGCACAGAATTGATTTATATATATGTTTAAAGAATAGTAAACAAAAGAGATTGTTCCAGCTCAGTACAGTAAGAATCAATAAATTGATCCTTGAAGCACATGTGTTATTCAATACTGTAAAACAGAGATGTGAGTTTTTAAATGTGAAGTATGTGTCAACATAAAGTTCAGTCATTTCTTTGAGACCGATTCACAAAAGTATGTGAGTATATAAAAGAGTACTCCTGTAGTTCTTCTTTACGTACTCTTTCATGACTATTTTATTTTGCCCAAAACATCTAAAATTGGAATAAAAGGGGAATACTCAGGTCATATTCATATACAGTTTGTACAACTAGAAAGGGTTGTGTCCTCTTTGCACTTTTACTAATTTTGGAGTTAAAGCGTCTGTGAACAAATTCAAGGATTGTAACAGTATGCAAAAGAATACGCCTGTAGGACAACTTCCCATAAGGAAGACGTTTTTTTTAGCTAGGCATTGATTCAACAATAAATTGCCGATCTTACAATACAGACACCCATATATCTCCTAAATATGTAAACCGATTGTTTGCAGCAAAGGTAAACGTTAACATGAAATATATTTGTCTATTTTATATCATTACCCTGATAATAGTATCAAGATTTTGAAAAACTCCAGTAAAACCCGAAAACAAGCATCAACTACTTTATATATGGTAAGATCACAAAAACTTTTCTCTTTCACTAAGTCTGCATCCATAGTTTACCGCTAATGCAATGGGTTATAGTTGCGTCTCAACACATGATTTGCTCTGGGTAATGATTCATGCAATTGAGATTCATATGCAATGTTTTTTTCTATGTATGTATAAAGGCCAGTATGTATATAACTGTACAGAACATATGTTGTCACTGCTAAGTGAAATGTGAATAGGTTTGGATTTTGTGTAAATTTGTGTTATAACTTTTTTCAATCTTTGAAATTGATTGTTCACAGTTTTTGGTGGGAAAATGATCGTGTGTCTCCTTTCTATATATTTTCTAAAAACATGTAAAAAGATGAACTAATAAATAGTTGAGTAACCTTAAGAATAGATGTAAATATATGTTATGTGGTTTAGCTACTCTATATATGGCAAAAGGAATCCTAAAACTGACACTATGAATTGCAACTTAAAAGGTTATGTGGCAAATATCTCTCAAGTTTATATTATGTTACATGTAACCACCTAAACATAATCAAATAACGACTCATCAATTTGATTGCATGTTTATTTTAGTGCAATAGATGGCTACCTGATGAAGGCACGTATGCCGAAACGCACATAGTTGACACCTGCCGCACTGCCTACATCATCTTTACATCTATCATATATTATGGATATACAACTATACTGCTGTAAATGAAATATAAAAATAACAAAAGTTAAAATATAAGCTTTATACAAAACAATAAAATGAAATTTTTTGATATATATATGAGAGCATAGCCATTTTTTGCTATAATATGATGGTTTGCCTGTTCTAAGTCACTTCCACTTCAGAGATATGTATTGTTGATCTATTGTTGAATCAATGCCTATCTAAAAAAAACTTTTTCCTTATTGTACAATTTCCCTATGTTTAGGTAGTCGTTATTTAGGGGTCCCTTGCTTCCTAAATAGGACAACTTCCCATACTCATAAATGATTTTGTCAATTTCGACTGTGTAATTATTCTTGTTTTAACATGACTTCACCCAATGTATGTCTATGTTTCAGCTACATCACCCCAGCACAGCCCTTTGCCTACTTTTGAGAGTGTACCCAGTACCAGGACACACAATACCATAAGGCTTTACTTCACACAACACTAATCACTAATAAATCTGCCTTTAGAATTTGTCACAGATGAGATGGACAGTCTTGCAAGAATAATTTTCAGGCAGGTGGTGCTGGCCAGGGGCATCAGCTCAATAAAATTGTAGGAGCTTTTTAAAGTCCTGGGGCCTCATTTATGAAAGCCTTGCGCCACCATGTTAAAAGTGACGCACCGGTGGCGCAAGACCTTCATAAATAAGGCCCCTGGTATTACAAAACCTGCGCGTGGCAGCGTGCAGCAAATTAGCAAAAAACTTTAAGTGTGTTACTCTCAGTAAAATCTAAGGTGTTTTATTCGAATGTGTGAATATAAAAGTAAGAGGCAATTATGTAGATGGGAACTGTTCTTTTAACCCTCTGTATTTATTTATCTCTTTTATCCAGCTGATAATACAAATGTATGTATGTATGTTCTTTTTTGTACTCTAACCCATCTCAATAAAAAAAAAAAAAAAAAAAAAAAGTGGAGCGTATGTTTGTGGGAGGGAAACGGATGAATGAGATGATAGTTTGAAACCTTTTCTGCAAAAATATGGTTTGGTTCAATGGTGCATTATGATGCAACATTCTTAAATATATGCGTAAACTGCGTCACATTTTCCACGAAAAAATAGATATTTAAAAGAGAACATTAATAAATGAGATTCGATTTTGCTGGCAATGGTAAAACAAATGTGCATTGGTTGGTTTTCTCACACTAATTTAATACTTGCCCGCCACCACATTCAGCAATCAAAATGAACCCCTTTTTTATGTAATACATGAAAACGTGAAAAATAAGCTATTTTTACATTTGTGCCTTTCACATCTAGCTTGTAAATGAAAATGCCGACCAAAGATTGATGAAAGTTTAAACGCCCTAAAGCACCAGTACCACATTGGGCCCTATGTCATACACAAAAGGGTGGTGGGCGGTGGCTCCTATTCCAGCTACACCACACTGTGCACTCCTCTTTTGCTTCTCACATTCTTAACTATTCTTTCTCACCTATCTTTCACTTCCAGGCTCTACTGCGCTATCCTACTCCTGTATGTATCTCTCTCCACTATCTGTCTGGTCTATCTCACCTTTGCTAAGTTCTCTGAGATTCTCTTCCTCCATCACTTCCATTGCCACCCCCCCCCCCCGTACCTCACTGTTTCTACCCCATCATCTCTACCTTTGTTCCCCAGTCCATGTTTCATCCTGCTTTATATGAGGACACCTTCCCATTCCCTCTTCCCTTTTTCCATTCTTCCTCTACCTTACATATATATCTGTCTTTTATCCCGTTGGCTGCCATCTCAACGCGTCGTTAAGAGTAGTAAGCGCCTTATAAAAGCACTTTGAATCTCGTTCCCATCTAGCTCATTCATATTTTTCGTCATGCGTTCTGCTCCTCTCTCACCGTCGCCCGTTCTTAGTGTCTTCGGAGCCAGCTTTTGGACCTCTCTTTTCAAAACTTCGCTGAATTCTCTTATTCTAACGTCTCTTTTATCTCTTTGGTCACCTTCTCCCTTTCTCTTTCTCACAGCATCCCTGCTTCTCCCTCCCCGTCTCTTCGCTTCTGTCTGCCAACTTTTCCCCTCTCTAGGTCTACCTTCCTTCTTTCCCTCACATACTCCCACTAGGCTCTCTCTAGGTCTCTCTCCCTCCGTACACTCTCCATTGCCAACTCTTTTCTGTCCTTTTGCCTGCTTTGCCCCAAGCCCCCTCCCTTTCCTCCACGGCCCTGTTGGTTTACTTGTGGTTGGCAGTGCTGAGAAAAGCTTCGGTTGTTACCTCAGACAGTAATGGGCGCGCGGGCGGGGCCCTGCGGCTTGTCGCGAGCTTCTCCTGAGGTCCGCCCCCCTGAGTGCCGGCCGCCCCCGTGTCCAGACCGCTAGATGAGGAAAGACAGGGGCCGCCGCAAGCATCTGAAGCAGGACCTCCAAACCTCTCCAGTTCCATCCAGGCCAAAGCAAAGGGACAGCTTTCAAATCTCGCCCTTTGATTAGCAGAGTGTGGAAAGACGGAAAAGGGAGCGAGAGGGGAGGGGTGGGGGAGGGAGGGCAAAGTGTTGGTGACTGGGAAGAGTGAGGAAAGACGCGTGGAGTGGACGAAGGAAAGGACAATAGAAAGGGAAAGTAAGGAAATGAGACGCACGACGTGCAAGGCGTTTGGGTAACCAAGAGAAGGTGTGTTCTGTGTAACCCATCCACTGCAAAAATGATGCGTCTCTCCAGCTCCAGCATTCAGGCGAATGTTTCCTAGGGATGGTGGTCTGAAAAACGTGGGCAATAAACAGTTCGATTTCTTTACAGAAGTCTTCCTGGCTCTCGGTTTTGTAGTTCACTGCTCTTCCGGTCATTATGGACACTGCTTTTAGTCCTGGATGTTTGTGTGACAGATTAATGCATTCTGGATGCTGTAGCCTTCTTTTACTTCCATCGAACGAATTACACTGACAAATAAGTTAATGATTTGTAGGTAAAAAGTACAGGACTGGAGACAGTGTCCGTAATGGCTTGGAGTGTGGTGGTCACTATACTCTTACTTGCACATTGCCTGAGATAAGCAAGGGGATGATCTGTGAGAACAGGATCTACAGCTTCGGAATTTTAGGAGTACCTTAGGGGACCTCAGGCCTCACCCCCTGTGGTTAGATCTAACTTTGTCTTGGTTTAGGTGGGGAGGCTCACCTGGCGTCCTCAAAAGGGCATGACACAGCCTAAATTTGATGCACGTCATATGATTCCTATGGGTGAGAGGGCCATGCTTAAGGTGCTAGCTCATGCAGGGGGGTGCCATCGGTCACATCCACCCTGTCCCTGCCCAATGACCCTCGTGAGGGTCCATATTTCACTTGCTGGTGCGGCACATGGTTATCAGTTCGGACCCTCATATTTGGGACTCACCAAGTAGGGGAGTAAACAAGGTCTTAGTCAACCTCCAAATTTAAACGCACAAATTTGCACACAGTGCACAATGGATAATATCACACAGAACTGTATTTACAAAAAAAGCAGTAGTTTTAAATCCCCAAGGGGTAATATTTCTTGCCAGCCCTGTACTCCCATACATTTGGAGGTCAGCGGGTAGCGATAAGGGTATTGTGTTGGCCACAAACAACAACTTGTTAGCAAATACACTGATGGCCTTTGAGGCGAACTCCACTATGCTTACAACCAAACCCTGAATTCAGGTCCTGGGTGGTGAGGGATTAATATACAGGGCTCAGCCAACCCCTAATCAGAAGGCTTATATTGGCACAGAGGGAACCATAGGGACATCATTCGGAATTGTGGTTAAAGAAGAGAATGGCAGTTCCCAACTTCCGTGGAAGCCATCGAACATGCCTACAGAAGGGTAAATAAAGCTGTGGGTAAAACAGAGACCAGTAGTTCCCAACTTCCGTGTAGGCCATCAAACTTTCCTACGAAAGGTAAATAAATCCATGTACAAGCCCACCAAGCAGGAGGGCTTGGTTAAACTCTAATTCAAAATCAAATAGAATAAGAAGGGCTTGGCAAAATAGGTATGGTACCCCTGATAGTGATGGGGCACACCTGTCAGAGGTAGATATGGAATTGGTCCAGCTAGAAGGACTGGTAACTGCAGGTTGCAGGAGGTTGTGGAGCCTGCCATGGTGGCATGACCCCAATATGACAGTGGCCACATACTCTGCGTTGGTGGAGTTACTGGGTGATTCAGAAGCTAATTGGTACATATGGGTACCCTCTTCAGGAGCACAATATGGGTGCCTTATGCTAAACCCCAGGAGTCTTTACTGCAAGACCTGGGATGAAAATGTCAGCGCCCCACTAATCCTTCTGGCGGCTGTAAGCTTGAGCAACCAGGGCTTGCCCTGCAATACCTTGTCCCTAAAAAGGCATGCGTAGGTTATGGACTGGTGGTCCATAGTATTTAAGGGGGATAATCCCCACATAAATGGTAGCACAGATTGGGTTGGCCACGGTGCAGTTTGGCTCATCAGGCGGACAGGGCAGCTTAGGTCAGTCACAGCTGCCTGCCCTTGGATCGCCCGTAAGTTAACCCACCACGTTGGCACTTGGATCGCCCGTAAGTTAACCCACCACGTTGGCATACTTTTTGTATGAAATGAGCCTGCAGCAAACTATTTTCCCCAAAAATTTGTGTGCAGTGATTATTTTGTGCAGCACGATCTATTACTGCTAAGCGGGGGGGAGGGGGTCGATATCGGCACTATGAAGCAGGACCTGCAAACCTCTCCAATTCCATCAAGGCCAACGCAAAGGGAGAGCTTTGAAATATCCTCGCCCTGTGATTAGGAGAGTGTGGAAAGATGAAAAAGGGAGAGGAAGGAAGAGGGAATAGAGGGATTGGAAAGGGAAGGGAGGGCAAAGAGTTTGTGACAGGGAAGAGAGAGAAAGGACGGGTGAAGTGGACAAAAGAAAATACAATAGAAAGGGAAAGTAAGGAAAGGTGAAGGAAATGAGATGCACGATGTGCAAGGTGTTTGGGTGAACCGAGAGGAGGTGTGTTCTATGTAACCCAACCACTTCAAAAAGGTTTTGCCTCTCCAGCTGGAGCATACAGACAAATGTTTCCAAGGGATTGTGATCTGAAAAACGTGGGCAATAAACATTTACATTTCTTTACAGAATACTTCATGGCTTGCAGTTTTGTAGTCCACTGCTCTTCAGGTCATTATGGACACTGTTTTCAGTCCTGGACGTTTGTGTGATAGCTAGATGCGTTCTGGATGTTGTAGCCTTTTTTACTTCCATTAAACTAATTACACCGACAAACCTGAAGTTAATGATTTGTAGGTAAAAAGTTCAGTCCTGGAGACAGTGTACATAATGACCTGGAGTGCAGTGGTCATCATACTCTCGCTTGCACATTGCCTGATATAAGCATGGGAATGATCTGTGAGAACACGATCTACAGCTTCGGACATTTGGAGCAGTCCTCGCAAAGCCTGATAATTAATGCCTTCATGTCTCCTTGTCTTCCTAGTGTAGTCATACTGTCCCCCCCCCAAAAAAAGCATCCTTTGAAGAAATGCCCTGATCTCAAATCACGTTCTTTTTTTTTATAAATCTTTTTATTAAACATCATCGACACATCAAGTGATTTTGAGACATAATTAGGAGACAGTATACATATCAGGCATCCAAACTAGTACACAGAAGTTCAATACACAGTATAAAAGTGGATTGAGAGAAATCATCCAGATTGATGAGTATAAGAAAATTGGTTGGTTAAAACACATTTCCTTTTGGTGTATCAGGTTAGGATTGTCCCATTATTGGGAAGAACCCCAGAATATGACACCCCTGTGTAAAAAGCTCTTAAAGTCGATTTTCTGGTCCTATGTCAATGGCGAGCTACTTCATAGCTCATCCACTGGCACATTGACACATGAAATTCCTTATTGTAAAGGATAATGCTGTATTTGAACCATTCATGGATGAGATAGGACCACCACTAGCAAAAAGGTTATACTTGAAATTTAGATATGGGATGCTTCAGATGAATGCTAACACATGCAGATGGGGGGTAAAAATGATAATGGCCTTTGTATCCTCTGCTCCCAAAAGGCAAAGGAAGACGATGTCCATTTACTGTTTTTTTGTCCGGTCTACAAGTCACCTAGGAACCGTTGGATTAGACCCCTCTGCAAAATTATGGGCGTTAGGTCATACAAAGAGGCAGAGCGTATAATCAAGTCTAATACCTCACAACTGGTAGTGTTTTGCACAAGTAGGTTTTTATTTAACGTGTACCTCATTAGAAAAAAGCTTGGCTACAAGCTGTAATGCAGTAATGGGGTCCGTAGTCTTCTCTAACCTGTATAAGTAGTATAGAATGGGGGGGCGTGGCTTGCACGCCAGCTGAGGAGGACGGCTTCTCCGTGAGCTCCGTGTCGGACATTCCCGCGGATGCCGTGAGAGCGCATTTCCTGGCTGCCTGAACGGGGGAAAAGTTTCCTGGGTCGGCGGAATCCTTCGTGACCCTAATGTTGCTGCTGAAGGAGGAATTCGTCATCTGTGGAGTCTTTTTGGACTAGCGGTAATTTTCCTGAATATATGACTCGGGCGGCCGCCATTTTGAGTGCTGAGCCCGTGTCGTGATTCTCTTTACCGCTCGACTCCCTAATTCTCTATCTAGCAAATAAACGGTCACGCTGCTATATCTCCTGTCATTGTGCCATTTTCGGACTAGTGCATTGCCATTTTTTGCTCTTTTTTCCGTTTTTTGTGACTGAAGATGTATGCTGTGACAGGAACAGGTGCTGCCATCTTAAGTATGCCGTTTTACACATGACTCTTTCTACCTTTTTGGCTTCATGTACCACAGTTATTGGCACTTGCTGTTGTGATTTTTATGCTCACTAACCCACTTGTGCTGCTCCTTATTCATGCATCCTATGACATAGGATACTCTCTCATTCAGCTCATAATGCGACTTTACATGGATGTGTTACTTCGCAATTCAGTGCCATCTTGACATGTGGGCTACTTATTGGGCTATATTTCGCTCTTTTTTCAGCCGCAACTAGCCTACATGTTTGTTATAGTCGCTATTATTCATTTTTTGATATCTACTGAATAAGACTCTGGTGCAACTCTTCTCAAGTTCTATTTTTTGCAGTGTCTTGTGTTGCTCTACTTTTTCCTGCACCTTTTGGATCCTACTCACGCTATTTACAATGGCCAACGATTCCAAACTATCTCAAACTGGTACCAAACCAAAACGACTTAAGAATGATCCGCCCTCCCCCATTAAGTCATCCTCGAATCCGGTTCTGGACTCCATCCTCGAGGAGGTGCGTGGTCTTCAACCATTTATGATTGCTACTAATGACAGACTTAAACAAATTGAAGACCGTTGGGTTCTTATGGAAGGCAACGTTTTAAGTTTGGAGCAAAGGGTTAGTGACATTCAGGACGTCTCAACAAA
Organism: Lissotriton vulgaris; assembly: GCF_964263255.1. Classification (NCBI taxonomy): domain Eukaryota; kingdom Metazoa; phylum Chordata; class Amphibia; order Caudata; family Salamandridae; genus Lissotriton; species Lissotriton vulgaris. The sequence goes on along the minus strand of NC_141685.1, from coordinate 1,296,194,376 downwards.
AATCCCACTATTAGAGCAAGAAATCCACAAACTCAAATTGCACACAGAGGATTTGGAAAATCGTAATCGCCGAAACAACCTACGCGTTTATGGTATTCCGGAAAATTTGGAAGGTCCCGACATGGTGTCTTTTATGCAAAAAAATTTACGTGAACTTTTGGATCTCCAATCAACGTCTCACCCACTTAACATTCAAAGGGCTCATCGCCTCGGCCGTGTTAACTCTGCTTCTAATAAACCTCGTGGAATTATTATGCTCTTTTTGGAATTCACTGAGTTAATGGCTGTTCTGAAAGCTGCCAGACTCAAACGACGTCTCCAGTGGTCTGGTCACAACATCTTTATCTCACAAGACCTCTCGTCTGCAACGAATGCCCGAAGAAAAGAATTCTTGAATCTACGACCTCTTATGCGACAACTCAACATTCAATATGGCATCCTTCATCCTTGCTTTTGCAAGATCACTCATAATGGTCGAACCAGATCATTTGATGATCCCCAAAAACTAAATGCCTATCTACAATCTTTTTCTCCCTCCACGATGGACGCTGCTTCCTAATATGGCTTACTACTCCTACTCAACATTGTCTTACCTATACCTCTTTTCCTTTTAACTGTGGTTCTTCCCTCTCTTTTCTGCCATCCCTTCATTCTTAACTCTATTTATTCGACGCTTGTTATTCATCTGCTACTTCTTTTGCTCTTACATTCTTTTTCTATGTCTTTATATTTGTCCATCTTCCGGTGGCTCGTGGGGGTATGTCCCCCATCTGGTGTATCCTTGCCCCTGATGTCTTGGTTGTTTTCTGTTTCTCTGATCAGGCTTCTGTGCCTTGATCCGTTTCCTCTTCTCTTTCTTTCATCTGTTCTCTTTTCTTTCTCCCCTTTTTTCTGTTTTTTCGTTTCCTCCTTCTGTTTTTCTTTTTCTCATCTATTTTGCTATATATTTTTCTTTCCCTTTGCAGTCTCTTCCGCATTTACTCGTTTCTGTGATGTACTTTGTTCTCTTGACCAGATTTTTTACTTGTGCTATATGTAATTTGAGAGCTATCTTCACGCGTATTTTTTGTCTTTGCAGTTTCCTTTCATGTAGTGATTCCCTTGCCATGTGTCCTCTTCACGTGTCGTCCATCGTCCCTTACCTCAATGGTGTGTAATTTTGTCTCATGGAATGTGCGTGGTCTTGGTCACCCTGTCAAACGTCAAAAGGTATTGTCTCATTTATCCAAACTTAACTCTCAAGTTGTTTTTCTCCAAGAAACGCATTGTTCTGATGTTGAATCACTCAAGTTAAAGAGACAGTGGGTTGGTCAAGTTGTTTTTTCTCCTGCTCTTCATAAAAAGGGAGGGGTTGCTATTTTATTTCACAAGGCATTGAATGTACAAATTATCTCCTCTCAACATGATGATGAAGGACGTTGGGCAATGGTTAAGGTTGTTATCCATGATAAGACTCTGGTGCTTCTAAATATTTATGGCCCGGTACGTCCTGACCCTAAGTTTTGGATTGCCATCAAAACCCTGATCTCTTCCCTTGATTGCCCCAATTTTATTGTTCCAGGTGATTTTAACCAATGGTTAGATCCTTTCTCTGACAGATTATCCTCCAGTAAATTTCAACCCGACAAATCGCATAAGAGTTTCCAATCGGCCATTGCCTCACGTCCTTTGTATGACTCTTGGAAATTGTGTAATCCTGATGTGTTGGAATATACCTTCTTCTCTAATGTTCATCACACCCGATCGAGGATCGATTATATTATGGTTAGCAAATCCCTACTCCCCTCCATTCAGAAATCTGAAATAGGTTCCATATTCATTTCTGACCATGCCCCTGTTTACACTACACTTGATCTCTCACTTACTTCCTCTAAATTTAATCGTTGGAAGTTTAACACTTTTCTTTTATCAGATTCAGTTTCATAAAGGAGAGTGTGCAATTTTTCAATGAATTTTTTTCTTTTAATAATCCCTCTGATACCTCTATTCCTAATAATTGGGATGCATTTAAAGCTGCGTTCCGTGCCTTTGCCATATCCTATGTTGCTAAGAAAAAGAAACTTAATCGGAAACAATATGATGACAAACTTCGAAAAATCAAAGACCTTGAACATACGTATTTCTCTTCTAAATCCTCCTCTTCCCTTCATGATTTAATTTTGGCCAAAACAGAACTCAATAAAATTATTACTAATGAGGCATGTAATACTCTACTTAAAATTAAATCCAAATTTCATGGTGGCCAGAATAAAGCGGGGAAAATGCTGGCTAACTACCTAAAAATTAAAACTGAACGCAAGAATGTAGGTCCAATTTTTAATGATTCTCTAAATAAATTGGTTTCGGCAGATGAGGATATCGCTGAAGTTTTCCATTCCTACTATCAATCCTTGTACACTGATGACACACACCCCTCTGATGTAATCTTATCGTCCTTTTTTGACAGCCTTCCGGCTCCCCCCTTCATTACCGGATGATTTTGCTCTCCTGGAAAACGAAATTACTCTCCAAGAAGTTACTCGAGCCATTAATTCACACAAAAGATCAAAGGCTCCTGGTCCGGATGGCCTGCCTGTCGAATTTTATTCCTCATTTCATAATATTTTTGCTCCTAAACTCCTACAACTCTTCAATTCCTTTATTTCTACTGCAAAGGCCTCTGGGTCATTTTTAGATGCACTAATTATCATAATCCCGAAACCTGATAAAGACCATACCCAGTGTAAAAATTATCGTCCTATATCCTTAATCAATTACGACTGCAAAATTTTTGCTAAAATTCTTGCTGCACGTCTTGATTCCCTTATCCCCCGTCTTATCAACACGAATCAAGTGGGCTTTGTGAAGGGCAGACTCGCTGCGGACAATGCTCGTTTGTTCTCTAATGTCATTGCCCACAGCAAGCATCTTAAAGTCCCTTTAGCAGCGCTCTCCTTAGATGCTGAAAAAGCTTTTGATCGAATCAATTGGCAGTTCTTATTTCGTACCCTACAATGGTTTGGCTTTGGTCCCTCCTTTATTTCAATGGTCAAACTTCTCTATTCCTCTCCTCGCGCCAGTATATTTGTTAACAACCAATTTTCCAAGTTTTTCCCCTTATCCAGAGGCACTCGTCAAGGGTGTCCCCTTTCTCCCTTATTATTTATCCTCTGTCTAGAACCCTTCTTAGAAAGAATTTGTTCCAATCCCGACATTACTGGTTTTAAAATGTCTTCCACTGAAATCAAACTGTCTGCATATGCGGATGATGTGTTGGTATATATGTCCAATCCTGAATCCTCCCTTCCCCCCTTTTTGGATGAGGTCCAGTTATATTCCTCTGTATCGGGATATAAATTGAATCTCTCAAAAACTGAAGTCCTCCCACTTAATTCTCTTTGCTATCAATTCATGTTCAATAATACTGATTTTGCATGGTGTCCCTCTAAAATTAAGTATCTTGGTATTTGGTTTGCCCCCTCCTTGAGAGATACGCTTAAACTTACCTTTGATTCTCTCATAAAGAAAATCAACTCCCTTCTTCAAATTTGGTACCCATTATTTTTATCCTGGTGGGGTAGGTTAGATACGATTAAAATGATGATTACCCCCCATGTTCTTTATATTGTTTCTATGCTTCCATTTAAAATTCCCATTTCATATTTCTCCCGTATAAATGCTATATGCTCTAAATTTTTATGGAATGACAAGCATCCTAGAATAGCTATGCATAAGCTGATCCGCCCTAAGTCTGAAGGAGGTGTCCGCTTTCCCAACTTTAAAACCTATCACTCCGCCTTCGTGATTAAACAATCCTTTTCTTTGGCCTATGATTTTAATGATACTCCTATACCTACATGGGTTCTTTTAGAACGTTCTCTGCTGAAAGATTTTCCCTTCCAACATATTGTTTTTATGTCCAAATGTTCTTTTTTAACCAAATTCCCTATTTTACAATATTCCCAAACAGTATTACATAATGTTTTCTCCTCCAACTTGTCCCCTCTACAATGTTTCTTATTATCTGTTGTATGGTATAACAAGTTTCTTAGATATAAAGGCAAGACATTTTACTTTAAGCACTGGAAAGAAAAGAATATTTTATTTGTTCATCAATTTTTTGATAATGTTTCTCTCATTTCGTTTCCGGAATTGCAACTACGATTTAACTTACCTATGTCTTATATTACTGAATATGTTATTATTACGTCTGCTATTCAATCACACCTAACTTCCCTCTCAATGCCTGACGTTTTACCCTCCCTTGTTCCTACCTCTTCACTATATCCCTTATTTTCACATCAACAACCTAAGGCTGCCCTTGTTTATACTTAATTAATGTCCTTGGATACTGACCGTCCTAAATCAATTGTTGAGACTGCATGGGAAAATGATCTTGATACTACTTTCCCTATCTCACTGTGGGATCGTATATGGTCCAAACTGTTTAAAGTATCTCCTGCTGCTCGCATTACTCAATCCCTACTTTTCCTATACCATAGAGTTCTTCTCACCCCTGTAAGTATTCATAAGTTTTCCCCTACATCTTCCTTACTATGCTGGTCTTGTTCTACAGAACCTGGGTCACTTAAACACCTGTTGTATGACTGTTTTCCTGTTTTATCTTTTTGGAAGCAAATTTGGAAGATATGCATGCGAATATTTTGTTGCTCCACTACGTTATCCTTTCAGAATATTTTCTTAGGTTCGTTATCATCCGAAGTTGATATTATCTCTTCTTCTGCAGGACTGTTGGACTTGTTTATTTCCCTTGCATTTAAAGTTATTTTATTATGTTGGAAAGATAATTCTAAAATCTCAGTTCACACATGGTGGAATTTTGTTTGCGATGAACATAGGATTGCTATCGCTTCATCTTCTTCTGTTCCCCTGAAAATTAAATCCGATCTTCTTTGGCTCCCTTTTACTTCTTATCTTTCCTACAACCGATTCCCTGACTGATTCTTAGTCATCCCACTTATTCCCCTCTTCTCCCCTCTTTCTTTTTCTTTCTCCTTCTCCTCTTTTGTCCTTCCATTCTTCTTTTCTTCTGCGCCTGTATCTTTCTTTTTCTTTCTTTCTTTCTTCCCCTTTCTATATCCTTATTAATATTGGTTTTATTGCTCATTGCATGTTTTGTAAATTTTTCTTCATATTTTTAGTTTTCCATTTACTTATGACATATGTTTGTATTTAATTCAAAATGCAAATAAAACTTTCTTAAACTAAAAAAAAGTAGTATAGAATGCACTGAGTTCACTTTCTATATGTGGTTTTTAAAGATTTTAAACTCTGGTTTTTTAATCTGGCTTTTAAATGATGGAATATAACTTTTTATTTAAATTATAAAGTGAGATCTGATTTTAACATAGTATTGTAAAATTATTGATATGGATCAATTGTTATTTGCCCCATTATATTAATTGTAACCTGTTTATGTGACTATTTGTTGGCAAAGGGCACTGTATATATTGTCTGTAAATGTTTTTTTTTTCTGTACTTCCTGCTTTTATGGCTATATTAGCCGAAATAAAGTTGAAACAAACAAACAACAAATGGACAACACTTAGGAGGGTGTAAGGTGTTCGTCATCATTTAACGGTGTCGGTGGGGTGCAGATGTCTCCCGTGTATGAGTTCCATGGTCCCCAGACCCTGTTTCTTTTCCTGGAACATCCTCTGGCTATATAGACAGACTTCTTGCGGAACATGCACCAGTCTAAGTCCTCCCTCCACTTTCCTTATTTAGGTGACTGATGAGCTCCTCAGTTCTGCGCTATATTCCTTTTTGCGATTATTACTGCTAATGTTGCCCATTGCTTAGTGTATGAGGTGAGGTCTGTCAGTTCCCAAGTGTTTAATAGGCCTCTTCGCACCTCAGGGCGCAATTCAATCGTTAGGACCTCACTGAGTGTGTGGTGTATGGCAGTCCAATACGTCTATGTGTGTTCACACTCCCATAAAATATGGAAAAAGGTGCCCACTTTCCCACATCCACATCTGCACTCCCCACTTTCTTCTCTACCCATGTGCACCAATCTGGGGCCATCTACATATACTCTATGGAGAATTTTGAGTTGAACCAACCACAGTCATGCCGGGGAGGAGACTGTGTCTTACCAGTCTTCCTCGTCTAGCTCAAGGCCATCCCTCTCCCATTTTTCTTTGAGCAACTGAAGTGGAACCTCCATGTTCTCAATTAGTTTTTTATATATCAGTGAGATGGTCTTTTCTGGCAAATGGCCATCAAGTATCCTGTCTTCCAATGGGAGGCTGATGGGAGGACAGATTTAGAAGTAAGCTGTGTTTGGAGGGCATGCCAGACTTGGAGATATCTATAATGTTCTGTGTCTGCCAGGCTATATTGTTTCTGGAGGGAAATGAAGGGGATGATTTTATACTTGACCTAGAGATCTTTGCATTGGGAAATCCCAATCAGGTCGCATTTATCAAAGCCTTTAGTTTGCCACAAATTCCCCAGTTTTTGGGAGTTCCACAGAGGGGTTGCCAGGGTAAGTCGTCCATCCCACCCCAGATATTTATTTACTACGTGCCAGATGTGGACTGCATGTGCAGTCGGCCCAGTTAAGTGATGTTTACCAGGTTTAGAATAGAGTGCCCTACCATAATCTCCCCAGGGGAGAATCCATCTATCCATGGCATATCCTGGGTCGCCCAGATTCCCATAGGTCCCTTGGTTAATGGCAGCTAATTGGACCGACCAATAAAACTTTTTTAATGCCTGGGAAGCTGCTGCCTCCGTCATACCAGTTCAGGGTGAGTTTGGGTAGTGCAATTTGAGGTTTCTCATCCCATAGAAGATCCCTCTGTAGACTCACAATTTCCTTAAAATATGATGCGGGGACTGGATCTATTGAATTCTGTAGGGTGTAGAGGGAGCAGGGCAGGACCATCATTTTAAAAAGTGTAGCTTTACCTAACAGCGAGAGGGGCAAAGATTTCCAGCTTGTTATGTCCTTTTTGAATCTTTGTATAGACGGCAGGAGGTTGCGTGTAAAATGGGTCATGGGACTCAGAGAGACAAAGATGCCCAAGTATTGAAAGTCCTCAGTCGCTATCTCAAGTGGGCAGTTCCCTGGAAGGGCAGGAGGCTTCCCCCATAGAACATAGACTACAGATTTTGTCCGATTTGTAGTGAAGCCGGAATATCTACCAAACACAGCAAGGATATTGAATAAACATATCAGGGAAGCGCTCTGAGAAGTCAAACACAACAGAATACCATCCGCATATAAGGATATCTTATCCTCCCAATCTACTGACCAGCGCATACCATGAACAACCAGATCCCTGCGGATCCACGCCGCCAGGGGTTCCAGGGCCAAAGCAAATAGTAATGGGGACAGGGGGCACCCCTGTCATGCGCCCCGTTGCAATTGGAACGTTGGTGATGTGCCGTTGTTCACCACTACTTGGGCCGGTGCACAGTCTAAATATTGAGTTTTAAATATCGACCTACAAAAATATCGAGTTCGAAATATCGAAGGTACAGAATATTGAGGTCAAGAACATCGTTGGACAGAATATCGACCCTAAGGTAAGTAATATCGATTTTTTTTATATCGATGTAAGTAATATCGAAGTTACTAATATCGATATTTGTATTATTGTTATGTATTTTATTATGTATGTGTAATATGTTTTTTGCTAAGTATTTTACTTGTTTTAAATTATATGTGTACTATTTTTATATATTAATAATATTATTTTTAAGTAAATGTTATGTTTTAGTACCGGAGCAGGTTGTGGGTTAACAGGGGAATAGGGTGGGAAGTAATTTGAATATACTAAATTAATTATTAATTTTTAGGAATTATAAATTATTTTAATTAATTTTTGTGTTTATTTCTGTAGCGGGTGTGGGTTTATAGAGGAATTGGATGGGAAGTAATTTAATTGTAATTAATTAATGATTTATTTTTATTTATTGGTATGGATAATTATTTTATTTTTAATTAATTATTAGTTGGCAATTAATTATTTTAATTGATAATTCATTTTTTTAATTGGTAATTAATGTTTTAATTGCTGAATAGTCTTTTTAACTGGTAATTAAGTTTTTTAATTGGTAATTGATTTTGTTAATTGGAAATAATATTTTTAATCGGTAATTACTTTTTATTAATTGCAAATTATTTTTAATTAATTGTCAATCAATGTTTCATAAAAAGTATTATTTGGTATGAAAAATAATTTTATTCTTTAATATTTTTTAATTGTGTATTAATTTTAAATAATTAATATTTTTTGCAATGAAAAATATTTTATTGTTCAATATTTATTATTTGGTGACAAATATTTATTAATTAATATTTATTGGTATTTATTGTTAATTTGTTGTTAATTAATTATACAATTGTAATTATGTTTTTAATAATTATTAATGGGTATTTGTAAATGATGAAGAGTTATTTAAAAGTTAAATTATTTATTATTTTCAATACAAAAATGATTTATAACTATGTTATATTTAAATTCTATGCTATCTAACGTTTTCCCTACTGTTTTTCTGTCTGGAGTTGGAAAAGTAAGTTTTTACCCCTACGCTATCCAACACTTTCCCTACTGTTTCACCCTCTGGAGTTGGAATAGTAATTTTTACCTCTACGCTATCCAATGCTTTCCCTACTGTTGCACCCTCTGGAGTTGGAATAGTAATTTTTACCCCTACGCTATCCAACGCTTTCCCTACTGTTGCACCCTCTGGAGTTGGAATAGTAATTTTTACCTCTATGTTATCCAACGCTTTCCCTACTGTTGCACTCTCTGGAGTTGGAATAGTAATTTTTACCCCTACGCTATCCAATGCTTTCCCTACTGTTGCGCCCTCTGGAGTTGGAATAGTAATTTTTACCCCTTTGCTATCCAACGCTTTCCCTACTGTAGCACCCTCTGGAGTTGGAATAGTAATTTTTACCCCTACGCTATCCAACGCTTTCCCTACTGTTTCACTCTTTGGAGTGTGAATAGTAATTTTTACCCCTAGGCTATCCAATGCTTTTCCTACTGTTGTCCCCTCTGGAGTTGGAATAGTAATTTTTACCCGTACGCTATCCAACGATTTCCCTACTGTAGCACCCTTTGGGGTTGGAAATAGTAATTTTTACCACTACACTATCCAACGCTTTCCCTAATGTTGCCCCCTCTGGAGTTGGAATAGTAATTTCTACCCCTACACTATCCCACGCTTTCCCTACTGTAGCACCCTCTGGAGTTGGAATAGTAATTTTTACCCCTACGCTATCCAACGCTTTCCCTACTGTTTCACTCTCTGGAGTTGGAATTGTAATTTTTACCCATTCGCTATCCAACGCTTTCCCTACTGTTGCCCCCTCTGGAGTTAGAATAGTCATTTTTACCCCTTCGCTATCCAACGCTTTCCCTACTGTAACACCCTTTGGAGTTGGAATAGTAATTTTTACCCCTACGCTATCCAACGCTTTCCCTACTGTTTCACTCTCTGGAGTTGGAATAGTAATTTTTGCCCTTACGCTATACAATGCTTTCCCTACTGTTGCACCCTCTGGAGTTGGAATAGTAATTTTTACCTCTACGCTATCCAATGCTTTCCCTACTGTTGCACCCTCTGGAGTTGGAATAGTAATTTTTATCTCTACGCTATCCAATGCTTTCCCTACTGTTGCACCCTCTGGAGTTGGAATAGTAATTGTTACCCCTTTGTTATCTAACGCTTTCCCTACTGTTGCACCCTCTGGAGTTGGAATAGTAATTTTTACTCCTACGCTATCCAACACTTTCCCTACTGTTGCTCCCTCTGGAGTTGGAATAGTAATTTTTACCCCTACGCTACCCAACGCTTTCCCTACTGTTTCACTCTTTGGAGTGTGAATAGTAATTTTTACCCCTAGGCTATCCAACGCTTTTCCTACTGTTGTCCCCTCTGGAGTTGGAATAGTAAGTTTTTACCCCTACGCTATCCACCGCTTTCCCTACTGTAGCACCCTTTGGGGTTGGAAATAGTCATTTTTACCACTACGCTATCCAACGCTTTCCCTACTGTTGCCCCCTCTGGAGTTGGAATAGTAATTTCTACCCCTATGCTAATCCACGCTTTCCCTACTGTAGCACCCTCTGGAGTTGGAATAGTAATTGTCACCCCTATGCTATCCAACGCTGTCCCTATTGTTTCACTCTCTGGAGTTGGAATTGTAATTTTTACCCATACGCTATCCAACGCTTTCCCTACTGTTGCCCCCTCTGGAGTTAGAATAGTCATTTTTACCCCTACGCTATCCAACGCTTTCACTACTGTAGCACCCTTTGGAGTTGGAATAGCAATTTTTACCCCTACGCTATCCAACGCTTTCCCTACTGTTGCACCCTCTGGAGTTGGAATAGTAATTATTACCCCTACGCTATCCAATGCTTTCACTACTGCTGCCCCCTCTGGAGTTGGAATAGTAATTTTTACCCCTATGCTATCCAACGCTTTCCCTACTGTAGCACCCTCTGGAGTTGGAATAGTAATTTTTACCCCTACGCTATCCAAAGCTTTCCCTACTGTTTAACTCTCTGGAGTTGGAATAGTAATTTTAAGTGTTACACTATCCGATGTTATCATTACTGTAGTTTTTTTGTACTTTGATAGTAGTTTTATTTAATTAGCTATTTAATTTTGTTATTATTATTTTTAATAATGTAGTATATTAATAAATTTAAAAAATATTGAAAGGATATTACATTTTTTAAATGTATTAAATATAATTATTTACTTTTTATGTATGTTATTGTTTTATGTGTGTAGACGTATTTGTAATTTAGAATATTTATTTTTAATTTACAAGTTATTGAAATAATGATTAAAAGTTATTAAGTAAGTATATATTATATATTTTATGTATATGTTTAATTAATGTTATATTATTGTATATGTAGTATTTATTAATTTTAAACATTTTTAACTATGTTTATTTGGTTTATAAGTATTATTTACTTTATTTTACACTTTTTTTATTACAAAAAACGATATTTTTAATTAGATGTGAATTATTGACAGAGATAGGGCAGAATGAAGAAATGAGCCATAGTAGGGAGGCAAACAAAACCATCACTAAGCCCCCCAATAGTAATAGGGCACCAGGAGAAGCACGAGGAGTTCTGACCACAGCAACAACGCCCATGGGTAATTTAAACAACTACGCTCCCTCTCCCATTCTAGCCACAAACCCCAGGCCACCTTTCTTGAAAATAATATCATGGAATGTGGCAGGCCTGGGAAATAAGTTGGATCAACAGGACTGGATATCCTTTATTGACTCTAAAGACATATGTCTTTTTCAAGAAACCTGGATGAGGGATGAGCACTCTCCCCTTGGTTTTGCGACATTTTCCATTCCTGCGAAAAGGGGGGGCAGGGGACGTCCATCTAGAGGCCTCGCAGTATGGGTGGCAACCCATTTGGGATGCCAGGTCACACGACTCCCGCTGATTTCAGAAGACATATTAGTTGTGCTGCTTGAATGGACAAACTCCCGTAGACTCTTCTTGATAAATGTTTACTCCAGATCAGTAAATATATCACGAGAATCGACTAGAATTGAGGAACTGTCAGCTTTCCATAAGGAATTACCCACGGGATCCCAATCGTGGTGGGTGGGGATCTGAACTCACACTTTGAGCCTCTTGCAGGCCTCCTGGATGGGTCCTCACTAGAGGAGGATGCTAGATGGCTAGTTCCCCCAACGGTAGCTCCACCCCCTAGAGCATGGACCCCACTTGCTTTACAGATTACCGCCCTGACCCTCAAACACAGACTCAGGGCGTGTAATGGTCGTACTAAATCTGATAACCCCAGCAAATATACTTTTAATAGAGCGGGCAGGGAGTCAAGAATAGACTACGTCCTAGTCCAACTGTCCTCGTGGCAGCATATTATTGATTTTAGGGTGCTAGACAGAACAGATAGTGACCATAACGCCCTAGAATTGGACTACGCCGTCCTTGGCAAGGAGGGTAGGGACCATGCTACGATGGCGGCAAATTCAAATTCAGGCCTCCTTCTTGAAAACAATAGAAAGAGAGTAAGGTGGGAAAAATTGGCTACCAGTAGAGAAAAATTATCCAGCCTTTATACAAGACTTATTCCAATACCTGAAAAAGTCGGTTTCCTTAGTGTGGAACCCAGCTCCCGGGAAACCCACAATTCATTGTGGCTGGCACATGAGGAACTCGTTAGGACCTTGGCGATAGATCTCTTTTCCAAGGCTCATAGCAAAGGTGCTGGCTCCCACCGTTCCACATGGTACAATGCCACATGTCGCAAGGCATAGGGGGATCTCCTCTCTTCTATTAAGGAGGGCAAAAGTAGACTAGAGATACAGACCAGAAGACGGGCATACAAGAAATTGGTCAATAATGCTAAGATGGAATGGGATCAGAATAAATGGGAGGAACTTTCTAGTTCTTTAGCCGCTAGGGACTCCCGTAAGTTCTGGCGTATCGTCAACATGGCGTCCGAAGACTTAGCACCTGCAATAGAACCCAATATCGCACCAAGTGTATGGCAAAAGCACTTTCAGTCCCACTATACAGAGGAAAATGGGGTCAAATGTTATTCCTTTCCATCTGTCATTAATCATCTAGAGGGGGACCTCTTTACAGAAAAGGAGGTCAGAGTTGGGATTGCGGGCCTGCCATTGGGTAAAGCGCCGGGGTTGGACGGTCTTCCAGGCGACCTGTTTAAACAAGAGCCTGATGTATGGGCCCCCTACCTATTGGTATTGTTCAATGCGGTTCTGAAGGGCATGGATGTGCCTTGCACTTGGCTGGGAGCGGAGGTTGTTCCTATATTTAAGAAGGGCTCGCCTTTGTTCCCAGCCAATTACAGGCCCATCAGCCTTATAGACGTGTTTGTGGACTTGCGAGCCGCCTTCGATTTGGTGCCAAGATCAAAATTATGGAGTGTCTTGGCAGATATAGGTGTCCCGGCAGACATTCTATCCATCCTAATCAAATTACATCAGAATACGTTTGCACGTGTCAGGTGTGGCAGGAATGGGGACCTCACAGATAGATTCCCCATTGACAGAGGAGTGAGACAGGGCTGGGTGCTCGCACCGACCCTGTTCTGCCGCTTTGTGAAAGGGGTAATAGCCCACCTGACCAGGATCGGTGACATCGACACCCCCAAATTGGATGGCAGCAGGGTGCCCGCTATTATGTTTGCGGACGACACCCTGCTGCTGTCGAAATCCCCTATGGGAATCCAAAGGGTACTGGATGGTTTTCTGGAATTCTGTACGGACAGGGGACTTGAGATCAACGCCTCAAAAACAAAATATATGATCCTAAACCCCACTCCCTCAACACGCCCTAACCCCATTTTTGGCTCAGTCCGATTGGAGAGGGTCTCCACGTTCGAGTACCTGGGGGTAACTCTAAATGAGAAAATGACCTGGGCAACACATAAGACCAAAGTCAACATGAAACTCGTGCAGATAGTGGGTGGTATCTCAAGGATGGTGAAAAACTCTACATACCGCCCAGTTGGTCCAGTCATCCAAATCTATAAATCACAGGCCCAGGGGGCAGTTACATACGGGGGTGAACTGTGTGGTCACACCTCTGCCCAAAAACTGACGTGTACAGAAAATAAATTAATCAGGCAGATGGTAGCTCTCCCCTCAAGCACGCCGTTGTTTCCTCCGAGACTCGACTTGGATATCAGGCCAATCGCAGATGAATTGGGACTCAAGCCATTAACTTTTTGGCGACGACTCTGGAGCAGCAAAGAACTCATTAATACAGGACTGAGCTTCAGGAGTTTTTAAATGTACCAAATGTTACTTATATCCCATGGTTAAGCTATATTAAAAGGTCACTTGAGACCCTAGGTTTATCGAACTCTGGACTGACCCGGCAAATGCAAGTATCAGGATCTCACGCAAAGTATTATCAAAAGCTTACTAAGACCTAAAGCTTACTGCTGCCTTGGATGAGATGCGGGTGGGCTCTTTAACAAACCTATTCATCCAAAACAAACACTATTATTCTTTCGAATGTGTTTTGGATGGTATGACTCCCGCGTTAACCAGGAAGCTTTTTCTGCAGTGGCGGTATGGTACACTATCTTTAAGGTCATTCACAAGTTCCTGGTCTTCGTCCCCGACCACTGAACGCTGCCCGGCATGCGCGCATCCCCAAGAAAATGACTCACACGTGGTATTTTTCTGTAAACCCTACTGAAAAATCTGGAAATACTGGCTCGTTCCCCTTCTTAAAACATGGGTTTCAGACACTTTTTACCTGCGTATAGAATCCTGAAGACTGATCTCTCCCCCAGATAGTGTTTGCAATGGCGAAGTATCTAACGGCAATGTGGCACGCACGTTCATGCTTTCTGAAAGTGGTCCCGGATTTTTAATTTCTTTTAACAACTTTAGCTCGTCAATTGGTTTTAGGTACCATTGCGGATAATCTGATTTATATCGTAAAGACCAAGTTTTATAATCACTGTTTTATTGTATTGTGTAAATTTTATATGATTGTGATGTATGTATATCTTTTATGATCTTAGTGGTCGAAATAAAGATTTCAAAATATGAAATATGATTTTTAACATTGATATTTTGGTCTCAATATTTTTGTACTTACCATGTTGTAGATAGGATGTCGATATTCTTGCCTTCGATATTCCAGCGTCGATTTTTCTGTAGGTCGATATTTTGTCCATCAATATTCTGTCAGTGATCCACTTGGGCCATAGGTTTTGAATACAATAGCCGGACCCAACTCACAAATCTGGGCCCGAAGCCCATTTTACTCAGTACAGCAAACTGGTATGGCCATTCCACCATGTTGAACGCCATGGCATCTAGCGACACCAGGACTGCCGGTTCTTGGATAGGTGCCACCCTACCCAACACCCCATGCACTCTGCGCAGGTTTAGTCATAGTCATAGTCATAGTCATAGTTTCTTGTATAGCGCACAGTTCACCGGAGTCTCAAGGCGCTTAGCAATAAACGACAACCAAGTGTATGGGGGGTAGGTGAGGAATTACTTGGGAAAGAGCCAGGTTTTTAAGCCCTTACGAAAAGCCTGATGATTGGATAGAGACAGTAGATGTGCAGGTAACTTGTTCCAAAGTTGGGGCTGTATTACGGTGTGGCATGAAACCTGATTGGTCAGGATGCACCAAACTATCTATCACTTTTACCAATCGGAACGCCAAAATGTTTGTAAGGATTTTGGGCTCTGCATTAAGCAGGAATATCGGTATATATGAGGCACAACTAGTTTGGGGTTTCCTTTTCTTGTGAATGAGCACTATATTGGCTATCCTTTGGTCCAAGGGGAGTGCTCCCCTTTCCCTACTGTCCTTAAACATCAAATGGAGATATGGGGCTATTTTATCTGACCTGAGTTTGTAGAGCTCGATTGGTAGGCCATTGGGGCCTGATGCTTTCCCAGAAGTAATCTCACGTATGGCTTGGGCTACTTCTTCATTTGTGAAGTCGGACTCCAGATATTCCCTGTTCTTGACTGTCAGTGTGGGGAGCAAAATATCTCGGATCAGAGAGCAATTCTCTTCAAGTGAGTACTTCCCTTCCGTACCATATACCGTTTGGTAGTATGCAGCAAACCGGTCAGCGATTTCCTTAGGTTCAGAGACGAGGCCAACACCCTCTACATGAAGTTCAGGCAAGAGGCGGCTAGTCCACTCCTTTTTATCCAACCATGGGATCAGTTTCTCTGCTTTGTCACCGTACTCGTAGATTCTGTTTTGTGTTTCCCTTCCCTGGACTCTAGCTCTGTCCATTGCTATGGCTTTGTATTAATCTTGTTTGAGCTGCAAGAGGTGCAGCTTCTCGGGGGTTACTGACACTTCTAACTCACTCTCCAGTCCAAATTCCTCGTCCTCTGCCTGTATCTAGTCTTTCTGCTTTTCTTTTTTCTTGCCTGCGATCAGTGACAGGGCTTGTTCTCGGATCCCCGACTTATAGGCTTCCCACAACGTTTGGGTGGACTCTACCGTTCCCTCATTTGCTTGAAAGTAGTGATCTGTGCCTTGGATCATTTTCTTATGGGTATCAGGGTCTCGGAGGTACCATGGGTTAGTGGGTGTAATTTTCTCCGATCTCCTCTGGCCCAGAACTACTTGTGTCCAGATCGGTGAGTGGTCCGAAATACCTCTACCTAAATGTCTTATCTCTTAAATGTCCAGTGCTAGAGTGTCTGGAACCAGTACATAATCAATACGCAAGAGACTACGATGGGCAATCGATAAGTAGGTATACTGAACCCTGCCCAGGTTGTGCACTTTCCATCCAATTTCTAGTCCCACAGCATCTTGGAAGTCAGGTAACCACCTTTGTGTGGGTCTGATGTCTAGTGGAGGGTGACGATCCAATACACCAGATACCACTGCATTAAAGTCTCCCCCCATCAAGAGGAGGCCCTCTGGAAAAGTCAAAAGTATTGTACCTAGGTTTTAAATGTGTCGCTCTGAAAGCCAGGGGGAACAGATACCGAGACAAACGTGAAGGTTCTGCCCTCCCAGAGACCCAAAATACCTATATATCTGCCCCTATTATCGGACCATGTGGATTGCAGAGTGAAGGGAAACAAGTTTTTTAGCAGTATGCCTACTCCCCACGACCCAGTCGTAAAGCCGGTGTGTGCCACTAGTCTATATCTTACCCTGTTCATAGCCTTACACATATTCCCAACCAAGTGTGTCTCCTGTAGGAGAACGACGTCTGGGGCTTGTCTCTTGATATATTGAAGGACCATGCTACGCTTGATCTTAATCCCTGTATCCCACTGTGTACCAATCTGAACTCGTATAACGAGTTCAAGTTCAAGTTCAAAATTTGTATAGCGCACTACTCACCCATAGGGTCTCAAGGCGCTTGAGGAGGGGGGTGTACTTTACTTATCGAATATCCAAGTTTTTAGTTGCTTTCTGAAGGAGATGTGGTTCTGTGTAAGGCGGAGGTGGGTGGGGAGAGAATTCCAGGTTTTGTCCGCTAAGTAGGAGAAGGATCTTCCCCCCATGGTGGATCTATGGATGCGCGGAATTGCGGCGAGGGCTTGATTGGACGATCATAGTTGGCGGGTGGGGGTGTAGAAGGACAGGCGCGTGTTGAGGCATTCGGGTCCTAGGTCGTAGAGGGCTTTGTGTGCGTGGGTGAGGAGACGGAATGTTATTCTCTTGTTGACGGGGAGCCAGTGGAGGTCCTTCAGGTGACCGGAAATGTGAGCTTGGCGGGGGATGTCTAGTATGAGTCTGGCTGAGGCGTTTTGGATGCGTTGGAGTTTCTTCTGTAGTTTGGCTGTAGTTCCGGCGTAAAGGGTGTTTCCGTAATCCAGTTGGCTTGTGACTAGTGCGTGGGTGACCGTTTTTCTTGTTTCGGTGGGGATCCAACTGAAGATTTTTTTGAGCATGCGTAGGATGTTGAAGCATGATGATGAGACGGTGTTGACTTGTCTGGTCATCGAGAGGGAGGAGTCTAGGATGAAGCCCAGGTTACGTGCGTGGTCCGTAGGTATGGGTGCTGTTCCCAGGGCCGGTGGCCACCATGAGTCGTCCCAAGCAGAGGGGGATGAACCTAAGATGAGGACCTCCGTTTTGTCCGAGTTCAGTTTTAAACAGCTGTTCTTCATCCATTCGGCAACTTCTTTCATTCCTTCGTGTAAGTTGGTTTTGGCGGTGTTTGGGTCTTAGGTGAGGGAGAGGATCAGCTGGGTGTCGTCTGCGTAGGAGATGATGTTGAGGTTATGTTGGCGCGCGAAGGATGCGAGGGGACTCATGTATACGTTGAAGAGGGTGGGACTGAGTGATGATCCTTGTGGTACGCCGCAGATGACTTCGGAGGCCTCTGATCTGAAAGGGGGAGGCGGACTCTCTGGGTTCTTCCGGCGAGGAACGAGATGATCCAGTCCAATGCTTTTCCTTGTATGTCGATGTTGTTGAGGCGTTGTATGAGGGTGCTATGACAGACTGTGTCGAAGGCTGCAGAGAGGTCAAGTAGGATGAGGGCAACTGTTTCTCCGTTGTCCAGTAGTGTTCGAATATCGTCAGTTGCTGCGATGAGGGCGGTCTCGGTGCTATGTTTGGCTCGGAAGCCGGACTGTGAAGGGTCGAGGTATTTGTTGGATTCGAGGAAGGCGGCGAGCTGGCTGTTGACGGCTTTCTCAATGACTTTGGCAGGGAATGGAAGGAGCGAGATGGGGCGGTAGTTCTTAAGTTCAGTGGGGTCTGCAGTGGGTTTCTTCGGAAGGGCGCTGAGTTCGGCATGTTTCCAGCTTTCCGGGAAGGTGACGGCGTTGAGGGAGCAGTTGATGACGTCTCGGAGATGGGGTGCGATAATGGAGTCTGCTTTGTTGAAGATGTGGTGGGGACATGGGTCGGTTGGCGATCCTGAGTGGATGGAGTTCATCAGGCGGATGGTGTCTTCAGTGGTGATAGAGTCCCAGGCGCAAAGGTAGTTAGAGGGGGGTTTTGGTTCGGAGGTGGGTAGAGTGGACTGGTCTCCGGACTGGTTTTCAAAGCTGTTATGTATGTCGGCGATTTTGTTGTGGAAGAATGAGGCTAGGGAGTCGCAAAGGTCTTGGGAGGGAGTGATGTCGTTGGTGCCGGCGGTAGGGTTGGTAAATTCTTTGACGATGTTGAATAGTTCCTTGCTGTTGTGGGCGTTGTTGTCAAGTCGATCCTTGAATGCTGATTTCTTGGTGGATCGGATTAGTTGGTGGTGTTTGCGTGTGGCGTTCTTGAGGGTGGCCAGGTTGTCAGTGGTTGGGTTTTTTCTCCAGGCTTTCTCGAGGGTGCGACAGAACTTCTTGGATTTCTTAAGGTCATCGTTGAACCAGGGGGCATTTTTGCTACCTTGTTTGATTTGATGGTTTTTCAGGGGTGCTAGTTTGTCGGCGCTGTGGGTGATCCATTGTGTGAGGTTGGTGGCTGCTTGGTTTGGGTCCGATGATTTGGCAGGAGGGTTTTGGTGAAGCGATGTGAAGAGTTGGTCGGTGGTGATTTTGTTCCAGTTTTGTCGGGGAATTGGGTGTGGGTGGTTGTGGGTCATAGTCTTTTTGTAGTTGAAGTGAATACAGCTGTGGTCCGTCCAGTGGAGAGCTGTGGTGTGGTTGAAGGAGATGTGCTTACTGGAGGTGAAGATTGGGTCGAGCGTATGCCCGGCATAGTGGGTGGGGGTATCAACAAGTTTTTCGAGTCCGAGGTTGGCCAGGTTGTCCAGAAGGGTGGTGGTGTTGCTGTCGTTTTTCTTTTCCAGGTGGAAGTTGAGGTCTCCCAGTAGAATGTAGTCTTCGGAAGAGAGGGCGTGTGAGCTGATGAAGTCAGTGATGTCTTCGCTGAATTGTGTGCGGGGTCCTGGTGGCCTGTAGATGAGGGTGCCTCTGAGTGTGGTTTTGGGATCGGTGTGGATCTGGAAGTGAAGGTGTTCGGCGGTGGTGAGGTTATCGTCTGAGCTGGTCGAGATGCGGATGGTGTTCTTATGGACGATGGTGATGCCTCCTCCTGTTTGGTTGGTGCGGTCCTTTCGGATGATCTTGTAGCCATCCGGGATGGCTATGGCGATGTCGGGAGCTGATGAGGCGTTCATCCAGGTTTCTGTAAGGAAGGCGGCATCCGGCGATGTAGTGTCGAGAAGGTTCCAAAGGTCAATGGCGTGTCTGTGGACCGAACGGGTGTTGAGCAGGATGCACTTCAGGTGGTTAGTGTCGGATCTTGTTTGGAGTTTGTGGATTTGGTGCGGGTCCTGATGCTGTCGAACTTGCATGAGTGGCAGGTGAAGGGTCCATGGGTGTGTCCTGGGGCGGCTTAGTAGCAGTTTGGGAGTCGACCGGGGTTAAGTGCAGAGAGGGAAGCGGCGTCGTACGTTATGCGGGTGGAGAGGAGTTTGCCGGGGCCAGGGGGTATGGCGCTGGGCGCGGTCAAGGCGCGGACGGGCGTAGACGGGCTTACCTTTGGCGCACCTTCGGTGCGCATGGGGCGCGACCTCTGCGCGTGAACCCTGCGCGCAAAAGCATCTGTCATGACACTGCTCCTGTATTGCGTTACCTTGTGATACTGTTGATAGAACAAATACTTCAAACAAATGAAAATTCTTAAACTTTATCAACCCTTTCCAACCAACCCCCTCCCTGCACCCCTGCCCACCGGGCTTCAAACTGTCCATGATACCACTAGCAGAGTGCCTGTCGCCCACACACGTTAACTAAATGGAGAAACGAGGGGTGTGTGGTGTCTCCTCCCCCTCCCCATCACTGATATTACTATAATGAATGCCCTCAGGTGCATGTCAATCCGGGACACGAGTGAAGAAAGATTCATCTTGCCTGTATTTGACTAGTGGTGCCTCAACGCGGGTCCCACAACTCCACCAGTGACCAATAAACTCACCAAACAACATTATTGTTAATTGGGCCCATTGCCCCAAGGCCCACCTCAACCCCGTACATTACCCCCATGAAGATGTAACACGTTGTTCAGGAGCTCTCCAACCAGTCTAATCAGCTTCCGGATGTTCGAAGAACCAGGCCCTACCATCGGCATCCACACGGAGCCTGGCCGGGAACAGCATGGAATACTTGTATCCTTTGTCTCTTAATGTTTTCTTTATCCCCAGGAAGAAGCGTCTTTGTCTCTGGACCATCTGGGTAAAGTCTGGAAAGAAAGTTATTTCAGCGTTGTCATATCAGAGTGGGGTCCTGTTTTGCGTGCTGAAGTATCACTTCTCGGTCGCGAAAATGTATGACTCTGGCCAGGATAGGAAGCGGAGGGGCTCCCGGTTTCGGACAACCTCCAGGGACTCTATGGGCTCTTTCAATTACGAAAAGTTTCCCAAGTCCCTTGGGTTGCAGGTGTTTCAGGATGAGGTCTTACACAAAGAGGTCAGTGGCTTGCCCTTCTGATTTTTCCATGACCCCTAGGATACCCACGTTGTTACGCAGTAGACGCCCTTCATAGTCGTCTAGCTTGTTTTCCGCATACTTCCGAAAGGTTTGGAGTTCCTTGACATCCATTTGCAGCTGGGTGGTGTCCTCTACTAGGCTCACAATTGTGAGCTGCACCTGCTTGACTCTCTCACTATTTTTGTTCTGGTCCGCCCGGAGTAAGCTGACTTCCACGATGAGGGTCTCCATCTTTTGCTACAGTGACTTCTTAATCGAAGCAATTGCTTCCAGGACATCTTTGAGTGTAGGCTCCGGATCGACCTCTGACTGCGTTCCACCACTCTTGTCCATGGGGGAAGGCTCAGGCAGCGTAATTTTAGGGAGAGTGTAGTGGTCCAGCCTGTTCTGTTGCACTGATTTGCTGCCCCGTGACGATGACATTATGACACGACCTCCTGTGTTTGAGATGTGGATGCAGGTCTGTAGGCAAGAGTTACTCCAGGTAATGGGGGCAGCACCCTCACACCGTTTGGGGTCGCAAGTATTTCCGCTGGGTTGGACTCACACTAAGAGGATAGCTAAGTTGATGTCTGCAGCAGGGATCCTTTTTAATGTGCTGTTATACGCACGTCACTGTGGGGCACTGATTCTAGTACTCACTAGGGCCCAGTGTGCAGTAGCAGTATAGCAGGGTGTTCTTCAAGAAAGACAGCAGTGGCTGCTCTCCTCCAGTGTCTATAGCTTGTGAGGCAGGGCGGGCCAATATACTTTCAATTGGGTCGCCCCGTCTGCTTATGGCGCTGCGCTGTCGAGGGATATGCGATTGCCTGGGTCTCTTGCCAACTTTTGCGGGCTCACCAATGAGAGCTCTAGTCCTTGGGGTGTGGCCCCCCCCTTGCTGTGGATTGCAAATGTCTGTTGTCTCCCCAGTCACCCCTATTTATTGACTCAGGGTCGGGCTGAGCTGGGCGTATTTTCCCACTGCGGTAGTCTACTTTACCGGTTTTCGGGCAAAGTGCGGGAGTTTCCAGTTGCATCTATGTCTGCATTCAGTCCCAGTTTCTATCAACTCTTAGTCTGGGGGAATACGTCAGGCTGTGACCAGGCCCAGTGTCGGTTCCTCCATTGTGGGTCCGATCCGCTATGTTATAATATCCCAAGGTCGATCTGAGTTTGAGATTCTCCGCCGCAGGCTCGGGTGTTTCGTACGCGGGCCGGACGCAGTCTCCTTCCTCTTGCCTGGTCCCGGTCTACTCCATCTCAGCGGGCTGCGTAGATGATTCTTTTGTGGTCCGTGGGTGGAGCACCCACGACAGATGTTATCCAGGGGCCCAGGGGGGATCTCCGACGGCCTCCACTCTACGGGTCGGGCTGCCGATCGTTCTGTGGTGTTGCACAAAGTTTGAGGAGCAGGGACCGCCAGGCAGTGCCCCGCTCTCACCACCACTCAAATCCCCGGCATCCTCTCCACGCGTAGGTCTCACTCTGTGGCACCTTCAATTCTGGCTCAACCGTTTCAAAACACTTTGAATCTTTTTTGCGTAGCTGGAACAGCTTAATGCCCTGACTGCAAACCAGTTGAACCATATGTCAACATGGCATTATTCCCCGCCCACCCCTCAAGAAGTTTCAAGCAAAAATTGCATTGATCTTGGAGCCTAAAAGAAACAATTATTGAGTCAGAAAAGAAAGTACTGACTCATATGACATCTTGACCATCTTTAAGCAAGTGTGGCCAGATATATCTTTCTAAACAGTTTGACTTGTCGGAAAGCCGCAAAGGATAACACCCCCCCTCCGCATATTGGTGATACAAAAAGCGGCACCCCGGCGGACGCCATTTTGCAAAGGCCACAAAGTCTTGCCCTGGTGTAAAATCAGGGTTATCCATCAAGGGTGTGAGGAACGATGGAAAAGAGGTGAGCTCATGTTTGACACTAGTGCTATCCCACACTTCCATGGGGACCCTAGTATTGTACGAAGCGTACAGGTTGGGGAGTCTATGCTGCCGGTGGAGAAAGGGGATCTCCTGAAGTGGGCGGCCCGCAACTGCTTGGTCTTGAAAAAGCCAATGCTTCTCAGACTCCCATCTGCTCCACTCTACGAGGAAGCGCAGCTGAGCCACTTGAAAATAGAGAAGTAGGTCTGGGAAGCTGAGACCCCCCTTCTCAGGGGGAAGCGTTGCGAGTCTAAGCTTCATCTGAGGTTTTTCACCATTCCAGATAAATTGAGCCATTTCCGATTGAGTCTGGTGAATCCAGCCTATCGGTGGCTGCAGACGGATAGTGCGGAATAAATAAAGAATCTGGGGAAGAATCGTCATCTTTACTGCCGCCACCTTTCCCAGCCACGACAGTGGGAAGTGTCTCCATCTACTCAGCTCCCGCTTGATCTTCTGGCGTAACCGCGCATAATTAATCTGAACCGTATCAGGGAGTGTAGTAGCCAACTGAATCCCCAAGTATGGGATTGCTTTAGTCAATCAGTAGAAAGGAAAGGACTCCTGCAAAAATTTCCGCGTGGGCCCGTCCATGGACAGGACTAGGGCCACGGACTTGCTCATGTTGACCTTAAAGGCCGCTGCCTGCGCAAACGCCTCAAGGGATTCGAGACATGCCGGCAATGACTCCCTAGACTGGGACAAGGAGAGCAGCACACCATCTGCGTGCAAACTTATTGTGTGTCTACCCGCCAAATGTAATCTCCTGCACCTTCGGATCCAGCCGCAGCCTCTGCGCCAGCGGCTCCATGTATACAGCAAAGAGCAAAGGCGACAACGGGCACCCCTGTCTCGTACCCTGCTCAATAGCAAACCGGGGAGAGGTACAGCCATTAACTCGGACCATCCCAGTTGGGAACTTGTAGCAGTTCATGACAAAGGTGCGAAATTTCTCCCCCATGCCTGCCTTCACCAGAACCTGTTCCAGGTAGGGCCAATAGACCCGATCAAAGGCCTTTTCGGCATCGATCGTCAGCATCATGAATTCTCCGGTCGTACGTGTGGCTTTCTCTATCAAGTGCAGGGCCCTCTTGGTGTTGTCAGCGGTTTGGCATTCTGGGATGAACCCGGCCTGATCCGGGTCTATCAGACCACTCATAAAAGGCAGACGCCGTGCCACTAGCATGCCCGTTTAAAGCTTAAGGTCAACAATAAGGAGAGAAATAGGGCGGTATGCCCCACATTGCGAGCGATCTTTCCCTGGTTTAGGGATGACGGAAATAGTAGCGTCCAATAGATCCTAGGGATCACGCCCGGCTCCGAAAATGAGTTAAAAAGGGCTGTCAAAAGGGGGATCACTTGCATTCATTATGTCTTATAAAAACTTGCTGGAAAGCCATCTGGCCCAGGCGCCTTAGCCAGCTTAAGACAAGAAATTGCCGTGATGACCTCTTCTGGCCTAATGTAACGATCTAAAAGGTCCGCCTGCTCTGTCGTGAGGGCGGGGAGAGGGAAGGAAGCGAGAAAGGACTCCCCCGCACATGACTCAATGGAGGACCCAGCATAAAGGGCGGTATAAAAATCGCTAAAGGCGGAGGCTATAGCAGCATCCTATGTAACTCGCCCACCCCCCTGCAAGTGGATCTCCTGCACAGCCTGTTGCTGTTGTACCTTGCGCAGCCTATTAACAGATGCCCACACCGATCACCACCAGTATAAAATGTGTGTTTCAACCGCAAGGCAGCATACTCCGCCTGGTCCTGGTCCAACGCTGCCTACTGGTGCCGCATGGCCTTAAGTTGTTTCCAAACCCGGGGGTGCCCCGTCCGCTGGTGCATTTGTTCTAACTCCCTCGTTTGCTATGTAACCTCCTCTCTTTGACGCGCGCATTCAGCGTTGTCTGCTGCCGAAATCGCAATGAGCTCACCCCGCAACACTGCTTTTAGCGCGGCCCTTTGTGTTGCCACTTTGGTGTCGGTAATGCTATTGTGCTCAAGATAGTCAGTTATGACCCCCTTGAGACGTGTGACCACCTCCTTACGATGTAGCAGTGGTTCCCGCAGCTTCCAGCTCCGAGTCGCATGCGAAACAGGTGGGAAGGAAAACACAACGGTCACTGGCGCATGTTCCGAGTTCAGTGTCAGGCATTACTTACTAGGTACAAGAAAGTGCTAATAAGACCTTGCCAACTATGATTGGAGCGAATGAGTAAACCCCGCTCCTCGAAGTCAAGTGTGGACAGTGCTCCGGGCCCTCCCGATATAGCTTTGTGGACTTGGAACAAACTAACCCTCCCCCGACTACCCTTCCCCAACAAGAGCCCCAAAAAGAAACAGTCAAAACATCTCCAAATTGTCCTTCATCCTCAGATGACCGGAAAAATGGTATAGTGGGGTAACCCATGAAACGCTCAACATCTCCCCCTTCTGCCGACGACCCCTACAATAAAAAGGAAGCAAAAGATAGACCAGCAGGCCTAGTTCCTTCCCAAAATTCAGCCAGTCTGAGGGGGATTATTGTCCAAGGCGGTTGCCTCGACCGCAGCTCTCTGGCCCTCTGCGATCACGTCTGCCGGAGGCTTCTTCACCCGCCGTCGCTGACCTTGCATGCACCACCGAGGCTTGGAATCATCCAGGTCGGCCACCTGGTGCGCTGTCTCATGTTCCTCTGCAGGTGGATCAATGCCCAATACTCGGCAGGCCTCCGAAACTGAACGCAGCTGGTACAGTTTGTTCTCCAATTTAAAGACCTGGTGGAAAGGGTTGCCCCAACTATAAGAAATGTTCTGCTGCAGCAGGTGGGTCATGACAGGCCTATAGAGCCTGCGCTTTTGCAAAGTGAGCACTGAGAGATCTTGAAAAAGGACAGGTGATTGGCCTTGAAATGTCAGTGGATGCATCTGTCTGGCCCTCTACAGGTTCTACTCCTTCGAGCGAAAATCCTGTACACAGACCAGAATGTCCGGAGGGACCGCCGAAGCAGCTTGCAGGGTCCCCAAGTGGTGAGCCCTATCCAGATGCAGCTCTGAGTCCAACTGGCGCCCCAAGATATGATTGAAAAGTTCCCTTGCATATCGAAACAGGTCCTTTGTTTCCTCGTTTAATGGCACATTGAAAATCATTATGTTTTGCCACCGTGAGCGGTTCTCCACATCTTCCAGATGCGTCTGGAGATCAACCTGCTGGGTGTGGAGCCGTACGATTTCTTGTTGCAGAGCCGCAAGTTCAGTGTCGGTATTATCGCTCTTGGTCTCAAGCTCAGCAACCCTTTCACCATGCCGTCCATGTCCCTGCGGACCTCTCGAAGCTCACTCGTAAATTCCTTTTTTTCAGGGTATGAATATCATCCCTCAGAAATGTGAACAAGGACTCCAGAAAGGGTTTAGTGATAGTTTCCGAGCCCGGGGTGAGCTCCGACGATGCCTGTTTCGCGGCAGAGGCCATGGTGTCCCGCTGTTGGTTTTCCTGGACTTTGGCAAAGAGATCCTTCACTGTTTTATCCCTGCGCCCCCTGGAAGTGGACATCGCCCACCCCTGACACCACCGCTCCCCTAAGACCAGTCCTCTATCCGATGGACACCCGGCCAGCAGACCCACTGTCCTTGTCTCCCGCCAGACCTTCAGGCCTCCGCCCAGCCCGTATCCTTCTGCCGCAGGGGTGCCAGGCCTGGTCGCCCACTCTACTCTTGCTGCGTCAAAACTGCCAGTGCTCTCCTCCCTGGTGAATTCCCTTTCCACTGCACTGACTAGGAGGCGACAACTGACTCGCTAGGTGTTTTCGGCCCCACTCCTCTCCCGAGGCGCCGCTAGGGCCACCGCAGCTCCTCCAAGCGCCGCCCCCCCACTACAGAGCACCGATCCCACTGCACCCACACTCAGACCTCCGGCCAACCCATGCCTTGGTTCCCAAGCACGTCCACTCCTCAGTTAGGGTCCGCCGCTGTTCTCTACCAGCCACCAGCTCCCATCCACAGGGCCCCCAGCCTCTGCCACAACGCAATCACCCTAGGGAGCACAGTCTGGTACAAGCTTCATCAGACCCATCGCCGGCACCCACAGGAGCCGCACCAGCCAAGCCATACCCGGGGGGCTCTCACGTCCCCAACCCCCCTCCAGCTCCCAGCGGGGGCCCACCTACCACCAATCGCGGCTCAGCGCTCACCTCTTACAGCGAGTACCGCCACCTCCACACTCCCCAGGCGCCGGCCTCTCGATTTGTGCTGCTTCGGGTAACGCCCCACGTGCAACCCCGGCAATGACGAACCCTGCTGGGTCCACCTACACTCCAAAGCCGATCACCAATGGGAGTTGCTAGCGGTGCACCGCCACTGTCTCCGGCAGGTCTCCACTCCGTCTCCTGCCGCAGAGCCGTCCCGGTCCCACTCAATGCTGGTGCCAGAGGCTACGAGTGGTGGCAGCCTCAAGATGGCGGCACCGCCACTGCTTAAGTCTGTCCTCCAGACCAAAGCGGCCTCCTCCCAGTTGGCCGCTATCTCCCGCCGGGCAAAGCCAGCCCGGACCTCCAGCGACAATCGCTCCGACCACCGGCGGCTCCGCCGCCTCTGATCGGGCACCCCGCCCGGGCCGCACCGCCTCTTCGGGGCTCCACAGATAGGCCGCTGATCAGGCTCCTTTGGCTCCCAGGTGTTAGGCCACGTCCCGGCAGCCCCCTCCACCACCAACAAATGCTCCGAGGCCCCTTCCGATCAAGGCGCCTCCCTTGCTGCTGCTACTGGAAGCTGTAGCCGTCCAACGGACGGTGCTAAGTGGGCCATCGGCGGGAGCTCAGGAGCCTTCCGTCCACTCACGCTGCCATCTTGGCCACCCGCTGCGCAAGGCCTTGATGAATCTCCCCCTTTGTATTATGCCCCTGCCTGTGCCCCTTCAATCAAGCAAGGCAACAGGAATTGTGACTCATTAACCTGCATCAGGAAAGGCGTTGAAATGCAATGTGGAAACACAAAATATTTGGTATAAACATTTTTTGGCCTGGACTCGAAACCCATCCAAAGAAACCTCCTAAACCCAGACAACTCTGAATACTAGTCACCCAAGGAAGTCCAGGGGGGTGTGTCTTGAGTGGATCCCACTACTTATTGTTATACAGAATGCCCTTCAAACCTCAAACTATGACCAAAATAACACATTTGTCACCCAGCTCTATGAAGGAAAGTACTGCAACCTGTCCACAATATTACTTCCACCTATCCTTCCCACACTTTTTCTGATATAAATAGTAGCCCACTTTTGTGGCTGGACATTCTGCTGCAACAGAATAGGCCACAAAATGCAACTTAGATACATCAAATTTTCACCTTAGAAATTGACTGATTTTGGCGATGTGGGTCGCAGCAGTGTTTGGACCTGGGCTCAGCCATCTCACAGGGAAATCTACCAAACCAAGACATTTCAGAAAAGTAGAGACCGAGGAGATTCCGGGGTGGTGAGAGTTGTGTGGATCTCAAGTCGTTTTGTTAGCCAGAATGCCCTGCAAGCTCTTAACGTTGGCTAAAATCATGTATTGTCCTCAGATTTCTAGGAGGGAAAGTTCCAGAATCTGAGGTGATCCCCAAAATTCCGACCATTGAGCATTCCCACACTCGTCCCAATACAAATGGTACCCCACTTGTGGGGCTGAGCCACTTTCCTTTGACAATAATGGGCTCAACAAGGGATCATGTGAAGATCAAATTGACTTTATATGGTCACAGAATTCATTCTTTCCTCTCGAAGGTGACAGGCGCAGCCACACAAATGGGAGAACCATTTTTCAAAGGAGAAGCGTCTGAATGCCTATGGTTTGAAGCGTTGCAGCTGACCTACAGATCGAATAGCACAGCCCTTCACCATGGCAAATGTAAGGAAGTTGGGATATATTGCTCTTTTATTGCCAATATTTCAAAACCATTCCCAAATTAATCCAAATTTCCTCTTACTTGCTGATGGGATGGGGATGATCCAGGCCTCCATGGGCAGAGAAAGTGTTAGGCCTTTAGGCGTAGGGGTGCAGCAAGATTTAAGGAGAGGCTGACCCGACCCTATTAAAGAAAAACCCCATAGCACCCAGAGGCCTTTCTGCACTTCTGGCAACCAATTGGGGTGAAAAAAAACTATCCGTCCCCAGGATGCAGAAAGACTGTTTTACCCCTTTTGGGTTGGAAGCATGGGCTGATGCCAGGGTGGGCTGCCCTCAACACCTTTCTGTTTTAAATTTATCTTTGGTGGTCTAGTGGGGTTTCTGCCCCCCACCTTGGGAGGGATAGAAAATCTGCTGGGCCATTATGGGATGAAGTCATGGCCAAATGTCAGGGTTACCCCACCCCTTTTTAACGTTTTTGCCCTTGTTTCTAGAGGACTTTCTGTCCCCTGAAGTGAAACAGATGGTAGGGTAAAACTCCCTAATCCGCCCCTCTGGAAGGGCAGAAAGACTGTTTTATTTAACTTGGGCTGAGCATATGGCAAAATACTAGGGTGGGCCACTCCCACCCCTTCATTTGAAAAATATTTTATTCCTGGCAGACATATGTAACGTCTCCTTAGTCACAGCCACTTATCCATGTAACGTGAAAGTAGTGCTAATTAAACCTCAGCCGAAAAAGGCACTAGCAGATCCTACGGACGTGCAGAATTACAGACCTATATCTCTTCTCCCATGCTGGTCCAAAATCATGGAAACAATAATAAATCACACCTCTCAAATTATTTAGAACAAAATAAGATACTGGATCCTTCTCAGTCAGGCTTTCGGGCATCCTATAGCACTGAGACCGCCTTGCTCGAAGTCACTGATATGCTTAGGATGCAGCTCGACGGTGATTCCCCAGCTATGTTAGTGCTGCTGGACCTGTCGGCAGCCTTCAACACCATCTCTCACCGTAGTCTTTTAAACAGGCTGCGAGAGATTGGTGTCGGAGGCTTAGCCTTTAAATGGATACAGAGTTATCTCTCTGATAGGACTCAATCTGTTCAGCTAGAATCCTATGAGTCATCTTCAGCTGCAGTGGACAGGGGGGTACCACAGGGCTCTATACTGAGTCCCACATTATTCAATCTATATGTTGCCCCCCTGGCCTCTATCATCAGGAACAGCGGGTTTGAAACGTTATCCTACGTTGATGATACACAGCTGATTGTACATATAGAGAAAGATCCTGCCGAAATAAAAGGTAAATTTTTAAAGTATATGATCACCATAGCAGATTGGATGAGGAGACATTTTTTACAACTAAATTCTTAGAAAACAGAGATACTCCTGTTTGGCAAGGCTGTTGACCTGTGGTCCTCAGATTGGTGGCCATCATAATTGAGAGAGGCCCCCTCCCCGAGAAGTTGGGCGAAAGATCGATAATCAGCTTTCAATGGAGGAACAAGTGAAGACGCTTGCAGGTTCCTTGAGAGAGGCCCCCTCCCCGAGAAGTTGTGATAAAGATCGATAATCAGCTTTCAAAAGAGCAACAAGTGAAGACGCTTGTAGGTTCCTGCTTTGGGATCATGCGGATGTTGAGAAAGCTCTTCCCATGGATCCCGGCTCAGCACCAGGAAGACTCCTATCCGGGCACTGTTAATCAGTCGATTGGAGTACGGTAATTCCTTGCTCGTAGGAATTAGGGAGGACCTGCTATCTAAACTACAGGTCGTGCAAAATACAGCTACCTGCCTCGCCCTCGATAAACTAGCCCGAACCCCTTCTTTGCCTCTCCTACACCAACTTCATTGGCTTCCAGTCAAGAAGCGGGCCACCTTTAAGATGTTGTGCCTGGTCTTTAGGTCCTTGCACGGTTTGGGACCGGCCTATCTGACTACTAAACTCAAATGGTATCAGCCTGCACGTCAGCTCAGATCTAGTAATCATAAGCTGTTGTGTTGCCAAAGAATTAGGAAGGTAAAAACAGGGGGTCGTGCCTTCTCCCATATGGCACCTAAACTGTGGAATGACCTCCCCGAACAAAGCCGAGAATGTCAGAATCTGTCAGAATTAAAAAAAAATTCAAAACCTGGCTCTTTTAAGTCGCTCCTCATAGACTGCTTGTCTTATCCAGGCGCCGAGAGACCCCCTTGGGGATGATTTGTGTGCGCTACAAATGACCTAAATAAATTTTCTACTGTGCTTTCTTCCCCTGTCAGGCAGCAATTAGGGTGACCCCCGAAATAGCCCCTTCAGGAGGCAGAAAGACTGTTCATTTTTTGGGTGGCAGCACTTGCCCTTGCAATGGGGGGGGGGGGGCAGGATGTTTCTTCCCATAAAAGTATCCCTGGTGTCCAGTGGGTAAACCCCTGCTTGGGGATTACATTCCTGAGGCGATACCCAAGAAAGAGTTTCTACTGCACTACTGAAGTAATTCACTGAACCTTAATGGTTCATCCACTACATTAAAGAGGTTTACTTGCATTAAAACATTCCAGTCAAACTTTGCTAAGAACAGTGTTCAGTGAAAATGTGAGGAAAGTTCCTAGAACTTTTTTTAAGGTTGCACATGCCACAGGATTTTCACATAGTCCTATTCTCTGTAGAGTGGAGGAAGGGCTACAAAAAGCATTTATTTGACCCTGCGAGGCAATCCTACCCAGGGAGGGGTAGTGAATACACTAACTGTATATGTTAAATGTGCTTCCCTCGAGGTATGGGTACACAGAGGAAAAAGGCATGCGGTGGTGGCAATACCTTATTCACAGACACCTCTGTCACCAAGGGTTCCAAGATACGAAGCAGTGAGAGAGCTGAGTTAAAAGGTCTCACAACCATCTCTGGGTCCTCAAGAACCATGCAAAGAGAGGGTCGATTGATGTGTGGGTCTTTGAGTATACTTCTGAGTCTCTTTTTTTGAGCATTTTGTGTTCACTACTGCCACCAACCATTCTGGACCTCACAAGGATCTAGAATAAGGTGATTGGATGGTCATACTGGACGGATATGGAATTACACAACTGTTGAACATGGAAGGCAAGTTTAATGACTGCTGTGTATGAGTTTCACGGCATAGATGGAGGGAAGGTCTATTTCTACATTTACAATGGAGTCCACAAAGAAAGAAGTGGTGTCTTATGTTCAACACTGATTTGGAAGGGAAGAGGCAAAGCTCTGACCATGCTCTGATCAAGCTGTTTTAGTTGGTTGCTGAGGGCACACGGCGCTATCTATTGCAGTGACAGCAATGTGATGGGAGAGGTGGCAGTAATAAATTACGCAGCTGGTGGAAACATGTGAGTAATGGTACCTAACATGACCAGTAGCTGGTGTGACTGGGTGTTGGGATTATTTGAGTGAATGTGGGGGCAGCCTGGGATTGGTTGAGGGGGTAAATTAGCTGGGGAGTGAAACAGAACTTAGTGTTTTGATGATGACAGAACTCAGTAAGAGGGTGTAAGAAAGTAAGATCTGCTTTCATGGTTACCCCAATTTTTCGCTTGGTGTCAGTTTGTTTTTGACCTAGTCTGACTAGGATCCTGCTAATCAGAACTGCAGACACTGTACTTTCTCCCTAAATTGATCATGGTAAGTACTTTTGTACATCCACAATTGGCTACTGGTGTACCCTTGTAAGTCCCTAGTATATGGTACTAAGGTACCCAAGATATAGGTACACCGGGGGCCCCCATGAGCTGTAGCTTGTACTATGTCACTCGTGGGAGTCTTCTCAAACTGTGACTAGAGGCCTGCCATTGCAGCCTCTGTGAGTTGGTGCTTGCCCCTCTCACGACAGATATGTTTTCTTATATCTGAGGTCACCACAATTAAAACCTTTAAGTCACCCCTTTTGCCAGGGTCTTCAGTCCTGAGGGCAGGCTACTTGGTTATAAGTGTGAGGGTGCCGCTGCATGAGCGGGGGGATGGGTAAATGTGCCTTCAAAGGATTTATTCAATTGAATGGTTAGTTTATTTTAAGATAACATTTGGGAGCAAGATGAAAGATATGCTTGCTAATTGATTTCTTTCAGCTCGTCAATTCTTTTAGGCAATTTCTTGTAAACAGGTACAACTCCGTTCAAGAGCGAGCAATCATATGGAGTAAATCTCAAAAAGGTGTATAGAGCAGACAAAAATGGGTGTATATATGAAAGTATTACATTTTATATTAGAATTGTTCAGGGTACTTGTATACAATACAGGCAATGAAACACGAAGGTAATTATTATGCACTTGAAAACCTTCACTGTAACAATTGTGACACTTTTTCTTAATATAAACCACAAATCAATATCAAAGAAAAAAGTGTATAAGTTGACGTTTCGGTCTCTAGTTTTGCATTAGTGAGACCATCTTCAGTACTGTATAGTATTGAGGTTGTAGACCCCTACAGACAATCAGACCAACTTGACTAAATTTCTTCAAAATAATGGAGCTAGAGATGTGCAACTTTTAGTGGCCCTTACGGCAGTGTGTTCAGATTTTATTGCATGTTGGTGAAAACTTCCTCAAACTGGAGGGAAATCTCAGGATTCAAACGAGTGTAGAACTAGAGATGGCCTTATCTATCTTAATTACGCCGGAGCACACATATTCCAACTTTATGGCGTGTGAGTTGCAACTTCGAGCCGGAAAAAGGTATCACATATTTAAATCATGGATGCCACAGTTATTTTAACAGTCTTATTTAAAGCGACCAGCACTTTACAGGGGACATCAGAGATAAGAAATTCAAGACTACACTCCAAAATATTATTATTGAAATGTAGCGCTTGACAGATAGATCAAATCAATTCTGTAATTCCCTAGTCAAATCAATGGCGACCGACAGTAAAGCATGGCAGAAAGAAAACCGCCATTTCTCTTACCTGCATGAGCAGGACATCCCTACAAACCCCAGAGTAAATTCTCCAGGATTTGTAAGTGCGGTCAGCCATTTTACTACATATTGTGGACATCAGTCATTACGAGTGGCTGCACCGAACTTGGTCATGATTGGTATAGAATATGTTGAAATCATGCCCCAACACCGACTCCAATGTTGTAAGTATGATCCCATGTACTGGGGTCTCCGATGGGGTAACCCCCTGTTCTCCCAGTAACAGCATTTCAGGGTCTGCCAGCAAGCTAGTGGTGCTGCCGACCATAGACATGATTCTGCCCTCCTTCTGCTGAGCTAAGCTCGAGCAGGGCAAGGTAGAACAATAGGTTTCCTATCACAGGGAGGTGTGACAACCTCCCAGATATGAGTTTGTGTATTGGGCTGGGGTGGAGGCGGTTGTCAGTGCCACCAGACTGCTTTGAAAGGCACATTTGGTGCCCTCTCTGCATACTCCATTTGGAACCAGTTCTGGGAGCCCTTGGATAATGCTCTGGCATGAAATTGGACAAAGGACATGGATGTATCCTCCTTTTTGTCCAGCCCCTCCTCTCGGAGGGACCCATGAGTTGTTCCAACCCTTTCCTTAGGGTACTTAAGGGCTTACCTATGAGAGGGTTTTAGATTTGTTGTGCGACAAGACTCAAGCCTGAAATAACATCACTCTTCGACTGTCTGGACACTTGGACTTCTTTGTACTTTGACTGGATCGAGACTGCACCAAGTAAGACTCCTACTGATCCTGGTCTTGTTGTTCTTCAAGTCTTCTTCGGCTTCTGTGTTTGTGCTTGTTCCAGGTTCTTCAACAGACCTATGGGCATCAAGGAAACCCCAAGAAATCTCCCTTTGAGCGAAGGAGTCACTCCCCTGCATCTGCAGGCACCTCAACAAAGCTGACCAGTCGTCTGCTCCTGTAGTCCTGCGGACTTCCAGGGGCTCGGCAACACAGGTGGTGGTTCTGCAACTCTGTCGAGGTCTGACCTATCTTCTCTACAATTTTGAGGCTATTATCTCTCTTTGGAAGATATAATATGTATTTTTTTAAATATTGAATTTTTAGGCATCTTGGTTGGCATAATATTACAAAAACACGTTTTATGAGAAATAATGAATTTTGGTTTTAGGTTGTTTTAAAACATTTTAATAGCTGTACTTTTAGCTGTGTTATAATGGTATGTGTAGTTTAAAGACCAATTGGTGATAATACATTTATTTTTAAATTGAATTGAATTGACTCCGTAATATTTTAATATCTACAAATTAATTCCACTGTCTGCTTACTCTCAGAATACCTACAATGGCTAAGCTAAGGATAAGAATTACTGTGGATAGTTTCAAAAAGGACCACTTTACTTTGTATGAACATGATGAGAAAATTACTCCCCACACTGCCTTTGGATACCTCAATGCCCATTACTAAAATGCACCCAGGGTTGCAGACATTTCTAAATGGCCAAATCTGCCTTTAAAAAAGAAATCAATGAGTGCCCTTCATGCATTATGTTTTCCATAGTTGCTTTATCCAACAATGACAATGGAATTTGGGACTTGAAGTTTCATCTTTCATGTGGTCTGTTGGCTGAAAACATGCCACTCACTGAAGTTGTATTGTAGTTTAAGCTCTTAAAATAGGATGAAGTTGAGCAAGAGAGGAGGTGGCAATACAGCGTGAAGGTAGCCAGTTCAGTAATGCAAAATGCTGGGATGCCCCCCCTGCAGAATTTGAAGAGGGGCTCTAAAGTCTCCTGCATGTCATAGATGGGAGACTGGTTGGGCTTAAAGGGCTCTTACTGATTTATTTGGGACACCATGACTGTTGAGGGCACCCTTGCAATGCAGGGATCGTAAGGACCTGCATTACGCCCCTGTGTCTGATTAACAGTTCTCTCCAGATGAAGGTGTCACTGTGGGGAATCCATTCCATTCTCCAAAGGGGCCTTGCACGCTCTGCCTTAAACTGAAACTAAGGGCATATGTACAAGGAAATGGTTGCAGCGCTGCTGCAAATTGTGCAGCAGCACGTCATTTAAAAAATGCGAGGAAGCGCAGTATTTACAAGAACACAGCGCATCACTGTGTTTTCCCTTAAGCTGGCATTACAAATAGCTGCCTAGTGCCAACACAGACACCCATGCTCCACAGTACAAGGGTGTCTGCGTTGCAGGAATGATTGTTTATACACAGGAAGGTGTCCCTTATGGCATACAAACACTCATTCTACAGCACACATAGAAGTAGCAAATTGCCCTTTCTATGTGTGCTGCGTTGCACCAATCTAATGCCTGCTTTTGCATGGCGTTAGTTTTTGGTGCTGCCTTTACACATCCAGAAAGCCAATTGTGTTGCAGTGGAACGCTCACAGCTACACTCATTACTCACCTCTGTCACACAGATACTTGCTTGAAAGGATACCATACTTAGCCATGCTAAGTGGCTCGAGGCCCCTTTGTAAATATGGTGCAGATCATTGCACGAGTGGAACAACGAAAAAAGTGATGTCCCGCTGGCGCAATCCCCTTGTACATGTGCCCCTCAATTTGCTGCCCACCCCTTCTCAAGACTGGCAGGCTGCATCATGCAGTCTTCTATGGACAGTGCTTTATTGTCTCAGCTGTCAAACAGACTACATCAGAAAGTTTAATTCTGTATCTTCTTTCCACTCTCTCTTCTCTCCTTCAACTAATTTCCCTTACATTTTGTTCTCTAATTTTATACTACTAAGTCATGCTTCCCTCCATCCCTGTCCCCAACCCAAAACTCAGTCTCTTCTGTCTACTCCCAGAGTACCTGTTTCTCTACCCAAAAGCACTACTTAAAAATTAAATGCAGTGAAACCACGCTTTGGTTCTTGTGCAGCTAGCAGGCCTCTGCCTTTCTGATCAATCTCACCTCATGTTGCTGCATTATGAACGAAATCAATTAATTCACCTGGAGGCCTGTTTATTGTGTTCCCAACACTGCACTGGTACAATCGGGGTCGAGTCGTGGTGCATACCATGAGACACTGTGCAGACAGTAATCCATTGCCACAGCTCAGCAGCTCTCTCCCTAGGCCCAATTCCCACTGCTGTTCAGAACTGAGAGCATGGTTGTGGGAAAGGAGGAGTGTTAAGTTGTACAAGTGTCAGACATTCAATAACCAATTGGCTGTGACATTGACAACAGTGTTCCTACCCAATAGCACCGTCGGTGAAGAAGGCGGCACCACAGCAGAAGCAACAACAATATTGCCTGCCAGGAGATGCAGGCTAATGCCATATCCAGTCTTTATAGCAGGCACAGTCAGAGGCAGGGTCATCAGCACAGAGCTCTGACCATCTTCCCCATTGGCTACGAAGCAGCAAGCGGCAGAGACAAGAGAAAGGTGGAAGTGGTTGTAATAGGAGAGAAGAACTTACTGCCTCTCAACCAGCTGATATGCATAAGCATTTTGGGGCCTTGCAGTAATGCAAGGAATTTCCAAGAATGTGTTAGTCTACTCCAGATGATTGACACATGGCTGGGCTGCACTCCTATGGAGTTTGGAGTTCATGTGCTGGCAGTATCTTTGAATCTGTTTACTTTTGTGCCAATACCCCTTCATACCACATGCACTTGTACTTCCTTCCAGCTGCCTCTATCGGGTTCTCTTGATCCCGTGTATACTCCTGGCCTGGTATGCGAGGCTGAAGCTGATCACGACTTGTCGCTTACATGATGCTTCTTCCAAGTGTGCTCTCAATTGCTCAGTGATGCCTGCTAGTGGATTCCTATTCCTCAGCTCTCCGCTCATTGTAGGCAATGTGGTCCTCCATGATTTGTGTACCATTTTGAATTGAACGCATCTGTGAGGAGCATTTTTCTGCATATGTGTGTCTGCCATTTTATGCCATAATAATTATATTAGTGCTTTCTGTTGCCATTCTGGGTGCAATAGATGTTTGATAGGCTTGCGAGTAGCTGGTATAATGAATGTGGGAGGCTGGCTTAATATATGGTGCACATTTACCTAAGTGAAACCCCTTGCACTAATCCAGACAACCCTTATGGTGATTTTAGTTGTCTTAGACAACGATAAAAAGCACTCAAGTGGTAGCTGTGGAGAGCAGCCTTCAGGCTTAATCCCGAAGGAGTGTTAAGCAGCTTGTTTTACCAGAACTAATCACATAGTATAGTTAAACAGAAAAGAACAACACAGTTTAGTTATAAACAACACAGTTTAGTTATAAACATAGTTATATTGATTATGCACACTCACTAACACATTGGTAAATCTCTTACCTGGAGATATCAACACAATACACACAATTTTTCAAATGTAAAATAGGTAAGTAAGCACAAATACACAGTGGTCTCCAGGGGGAGACCAAATCATATACTAAGGAAGTGGACCGTGAATTACTCTGTTCCTTTTGAGTTACCCAGTAAAGTTAGGACTTGCACAGCCTTCATCACACTGCCCCCAACTCTTTGTTGCCAGAGGTCTGCATCCATAGCCAAAGAATGTCCAAGCAATGCAAAACCCAGAATTCTTCAGCATCCCTATTATCAGTCCAGCACCTATTTTTTATTTATAACGTTTTATATAGCGCAGACTTGACCCCAATAGGGTATCGGAGCGCTTTACAATTGGTTAGGCAAGACAAAAATATGACAACCAAGCACCAAATGCTGTCAATAGCCATTGCAAATCGGGAGGATTTCCATGAGTTAATCACCCAGCCGAAAAACGGCAGGTGCGAGCCCAGGTTTGGACATTGTGTCAGATACATTTTATATGCTGAGTCAGAGCGTTCTAGTGTAGACATTTGTTCATCAGAAACAGTTTGACTTCTTTTTTGAATGAGGTGATTGATGGATTCAGTCTGATATCAGGGAAAGGGAGTTACAAATTCTGGGGACCATTTCTGAGAAGTTTCGGTTGTAGTTGTTTCCCCCCTGAAATTTCTGTGTTTTTAACAGTAAGGTACTGGCACTCCTAGAGGATCTGCAGCCGCTGGACAGTTCCAGTATGTCAGCTATGTACTTCGGTGTGTTAAAGTGCAGTGCTTTATGTGACAAGTAAGCAGTTTTCAGCTTTATCCTTGCATCATAAGGGAGCCAGTTTAGTGTCTTCAGGTCGGGATTGATATGGTTGTTTTTGTTTTGATCCAATGATGAGTCTTGTAGCAGAATTAAGGGACACATTTAGTGAAGCCAGTTTGGATCTAGGCAGACCAAATAAGGTAGTGCTTCCATATTCTAACCTGGGGTTTACCTGAGCTAGTACAGCTGTTTTGATGTACTCGCAGAGGAGGAAGGGTTTTATTCTTCTTAGAATGCTGATTTGAAGGTTGGCTCCTTTGATGGCTGTGCTGATGTGCTCTGGCATTTTGAGATTCTTGTTGATTGCAATTCCCAGAGATCTCGTTATATTTAAAACTTGTGGAAGGCAATTGAAGGATGTTAGATGTTTTATCCAATCTTTGATGTCGAAGGGACCCTTTGTTGGGGCGATTAATAGCAATTCCGTTTTGAGCGAGTTGATTTTGAGGTGGTTTCTTGTCATACATTTTTGGGAGTTGGCTTGGAGCAACCCATCCGTTGCTACAAGCCTCACCAATTGCACTCTTGTCCCCAGCACCCTTCACATCATTTTAAAACCTGTTAAACCTAGATTCTTCCTACACCGTATGCATATCCCCAGAAGATTCAGTGGTGACACCCCAACCTCAGCCTATCCAGGTCTTGCTCCTCATCATTCATAACCCATGTCACTCAGCCAGATCATTGTACCAGCCATGCCAGTACCCACCCATGGATACCTTGAATCTTGCGGTGACTGTACCCTTTATTTACAGTCAGCTTTATCCCTGTCACTCCTGTGTTGTTTAACCTGTGGCCCAGAAAACGTTGGCCCTACAGTAATACTCATCCATAGTACTAGAAGCTTATCATCCAACGACACCCCAGCAACCTTACAACAAGCATTCCCAGATATTCTGTATTCCTCCTCTAGAAAACTCAATTAGTTGTGGCCGCACCAATACTGCCAACCTTACTCAGCCCAAGCACTTGCGCAAGGTCATCATGTCACCTTGACACACATTTGTTTATTGGCTTTGCTTTTACAAATTGTTCACTTTGTTAGTATAATTTGTTCACTAGAATGAATCCAAGACTGTAACTCTCAAAAACTTCGATGTGTTAAATGAAGCCTAGGACTCCACATGAAATGTTCCTGTAATATAGTTTCATCTGATAAACCTGATGCAACCTGCATGGCACTCCTTCCTCCAGTATCATATGCCTCTCAATCACTATACCTTGTCAATCTTCTCCGCACAGAAAACTAGCTCCTTTGCATATATTACATGCCTCACTAACATTTACACTAATCTGCCGTCATTAAAAAAACCCTCAATATCCTTCTCAGTTTTGCCAGATCCTACTCAAAGCCACTTGGCTTCTTGCTCACTATACTATCACCTACTCTCAATGCATCCTAGTAACACTAGTAACCACTAAACATTTTTCTTCTTATTCGCTGCTGCTGGTTAATATTTGAGAATAAACAGTCAACTATATTTCCATTACCTCAAAAAATTGTCGATCTATGTAGAGGCCACTGGAATTATGCAGCTGAAGAGCACCAAATCATGGGCATAGTTGACTAAATTATGTGGTAGGAAAAGGCAAATTTTGTGGACGAATGCAGCACATTTTGTGACACATTTTTGCATTTATTATTTTGACATTTTTACTGTGGTTGATACTGTCTTAGCGATGGGTTTTTACCATTATTACTACTTTAAAACTCAATTACAGCAATAGGCTACAGAAAGTTGACCCATCAACCTTCACAAAAGGACTTCCACTATACAGCAACAGATTAGTAACTCTGCTCTATGCCACTCCACTGTACCCCACTCTACATGACTCCACTCTGTCACTCCAATACATGACACTTTCTGCCACTCCATTCTACAACACTCTATTCCAATCTTCGCCATTCCACACTGCAATACTCCACACCACTAGCTAGTGCACAACCTGGCTAAAATTCATTGGCAAAACCAATAGCTCATCCATAGGTGAATATCATTGAAATGTCCTATCATGCACTTTTATGTCCAACTTCATTTCTTTTAACAAAATGTATAAGTCAATGCCATAAACGCCTTGTACGAATGTGTTTAGCGAATTGTTTTTATAAGTTCTAACATTAATAGAGTCTGGTGGACAATCAACGCAGGAAGAATTAGAACAATTAATTTTTTATCTGATGACTATTTGAATTTTGCACAATTGACCCTGTCTTGTCATGGACCAAGTCCGAATGCAGTTAGCTTCTGGACAATTCCACTGGGTCTCTACTTCCAGTTGGAGGGGAGGTCTCCTGGTACAATCCTGTGTATTTCTGGCACAGCCCTTTTGCTTTGTACTTCTCTTACGATCTCTTGCTCCGGTCTTCTCACATACCACAACCATAAAATACTTACTGAATGCATGACTAATCAGTTTGTACAGGTGTATTAGATCATTGACTCCCAAGATATAAAACACATAACATTTAGTCCAAAAGTCATCATTAAAAGAAGCATTGTGCAAGCAACCAAATGAATAAAATTACTATAAATTAATCAGAATTAATGTAACTAGTGTTCAATTAACATTCACTTTGAATTCTGCTAGTCTTACTTAACTCTTGACAGTTATTGCCTTTAGTATTCAGATATTGCTCACAAATATACTACTAGTCTTCGAGCATTCACAATAAATGAGACTAGCCTGCATTTTGCACTTGAAATAGCACAATAGTTCTGCAAATATACTCCACCAGATTACTGCTAAGCTTCAAATACTATTCTTCTGGAATACTACTAGTCTTCTTTTAGCAGTCCATTGAAATGTTTATCATGTATTTGAAGGGTAGTTGAGTAGATCTAGTATTACCTCATTTGCATATTTCGGCTTGTTGGCATACTACATAGTCTTCATGCATACTAAATGAATACTACAATTTAATAGTAAATAAATACCACTGTAAACACTGAAATCACACCAAAGGAAGAGCCTCCATTTTGATGAGGGAGGAGGCGATTATGGTTATGGGCACCGGCAACCCAGTTCCAATGACTGGCACCTTCAGCACTCCTCATCTTCCAGGCTTTCATCTATTAAAAAATGTAGATTGGCCCTCTCTCTCCCCACATTAAAACTACCATCATTCCTAGCTGCCCTCATGGATCATTATTTGAAGAATCCCTCTCCTCTGACCCTTCATGGTACTCCAGTCCTTTGCGATTAAGCTGCAAACCATTTGTAATCCTTGTCCCCAAAGAATACAGTACAGCAATAACATGACAAAGTAAATAGTCCACATGTTGCAAAATTAATTGAAAAACAATTGTTTTGTGAATGTGACTCTTGGTCTAGTACCCAGAGCGGAGTCTAATATTTGAGCTAACTGTATATCATTCCTACAGCCCACCTTCAGGGCTTCAATATCAGACAGCCAAATTAAAAGAAATGATCTATTCATTGGCAATACCTGATTGTCAAACAGAATAATAAGATCTAATATAAACGGAACATCTTAAATATAATACATTTCAAAAATTGCCTGCACTGGAGAAGAGCTAGAGGTTTCAGTTGAAATTAGTTAACACCTTTGGTTGGGGAGTGAGAGTACTGCAGGAAAGTTGACATTTAGCAGAACTTCCAGAGCTCAGGTTGACTGTCTTCAACTGTGGAAATACCTGGTGGCACTGAAGAGCCCACCACAAGATGGCTGCCCTTTAGTGCAACTCTGACGGCCATGAGCTACCATCCATCAATTATCCTGACATCCGGCTCGAATCCTGCCAAAAAAGAAAGCCCTATACGTGCAGAAAATATTGAAGTGCTTTGGACCAGGAAATTCAACTTTATAACACAGTGGCAGGCGAAGTTTAACACATGAGTGAAACGACGCATGTGAGGCCGCCGAGATCAGAATGGCAGCCACGTAACTAGCAGCAGTACCTGCTCGTACTTTTAAAGCTAGCATGACTGGTGGGGACTCTGCAGTCAGTGCCGCTGCAGCAAGCGGTACAGAGACAGCCCTCATTTCTGCTGGGGGTTAGGGTGCAGTGATGGCTCGGCCTAGACGGTTAGCAACAGCTTAACGCTGGAGAGCCTCAGTGAGCGGAGAGAGGCGAGGCAGCCTGGACAGCAAAACCGCACTGCCTGAAATGTTTAATGCCCTGAGAGTAACTACGGAGATATGTATGAGTGCAAAGTAACAGCTGGTGGCAAAGAGCAATACCACCAAAGGACGCGAGTACACAGTATATGGCAGCGCTGTGTGGTGCGATCGACCGGAGGCCAGTGGTTTTCAAATTTTTTGATGCCGATATCCCCTTGGCAAACATTTTTAGGCATAAGGACCCCCTCCTGACAAAAATTTCTAGAACTTGGTAATCCCCATCATTGATGTAATGTTTAGAGGGCTTGTGGTCTGGTCCGCCAGCCGGAACTGGACACATTTCACCCACAGGCCAGGCGTGGCCTGCGGGGTTATTATAAAAGGGGTGAGCCCGCACGTGGGGGCATCTCCCAAACTATACCACTGAGTAAGTGTCCCATTATTTCCTGCTGTCCCCTGAGACGCCGTGCCTTTGGCCTACCTGTACATGGCCACATCAGGCCAGCACAATTGACAACCATTGACAACCATAAACGCCCCCAATTCCCACTCAAATCATTTTTACAGTGGGGAAATGATATTAAAAAGTGCTTTGCAAATCAAAGGTCGGTGAGCGTGGGGGCTCATAGGGGTGGCTTAAAACAAATGGTCTCATTGGCGTAAGGCAGTGCGGCAAGTCTTCTTGCTGCGCTGCCCTACGCCAATGTAAAAGGGCAGGAATGTACCTTATTTAAAATATGGTGCATCCCTATCATTTCCCCCTGATTTGGTGCACAAATTGCTGCCTAGCGCCAATACATTTTAAAAAGTTGTTACTCAGTGGAAATGCACTGTAGTACATTCTGAAACCTTAAATAAGTTAATACACTGCAGAAGTCTGTGTGTAACCAGAAAATAAAATTTGGTTGGTGCAGTGGAGAATAGTGACTTGTGTATTTTTAGTGCTATGAGGTCACAGCCCGTTACAGAAAGCACTGTGAATGTGAAAGTCATTATTTTACCTTTGCACTCCACACATTATAAGATAGACTGCTACAAACGGTGCAAATAGTTTTAGGGTAAAATGGAGCTTCCAAAATGTAGGGCCTGATTCACAGAACTAACTTAAGACAAAATACTAAACTTGCTACCATTTTGGTATTCACAGAAGGAGCTTACTCATTTTGGTATTCACAGAAGGCACTTACTCATTTCGGTATTCACAGACGTTAGGAGTCCTAACTTAAGGACTCCTAAATGCCTTCTGTGAATACCGAAAGTCTTAAAGTTAGGATTTTTCTCAGTTTAGGAGTAGTAAAGGTAGGACTCCCAACTTTAGGACAAAAACCAGCCACAAATCACATTTGAAGCAAGGAGGGACTCCAGGATTCCACCCAATGCA
The DNA here is from genome assembly GCF_964263255.1 of Lissotriton vulgaris. Taxonomy (NCBI): domain Eukaryota; kingdom Metazoa; phylum Chordata; class Amphibia; order Caudata; family Salamandridae; genus Lissotriton; species Lissotriton vulgaris. Next base: position 1,296,150,250 of record NC_141685.1, on the reverse strand, counting down.
ACTACAGTGCAGGAAATGGATGCAACAAGTCAAAATGCTACAGCGCTTGAAAACACACTACTCTCCATGCAGCAGAGTGTGCAGTCTATAGAATCTATACTATAGATGGTAAAATTGACACCTTGAACTTTCGCATAGACCACTTAACCACCAAGTTGGACAAGCAAACTAGGCAAATAATGGTCTTTCCTAATGGAAGACAATATGCAACCGATGAACACAAAATGCCTCAACATGTAGAAGGTACTGGTGGTTATACAGGCAAAAAATTAGGACTCAGAGGCACGCTCCCACCATAATAATATGGGTATCACAGATGTACTGGAATCAATGAAAACTGGAAAAATGCAACTGCACGTGGAAACTATGTTTACAGACATCTTTGGCTACAACAACCTGTCACACTTGCTGGAGGTAGAAAAGACACACAGATCCCTTGCAGCTAGAATGCTGCCATGGCCCCACCAAGCCAAATATACCCAAACTACTAAACTACAGTGATGGAGATACAGTTCTACGATTGGCAAGAGAAAAAAAAGAGATTAACTTCCAAGGAAATTGTGTGGCATTCTTCTCAGATTTTACAGCATCAGTGCAGGTGGCCCGTGAATAATTCTTACAAATCAAAAAGGTTAAAAAACAGACTACAGAAGGAGGAGATACCATATGCAATGCTCTATCCGGCCCACCTGTGCATCAACCACCCTGGAACAGCGAAAAATTCTCACAACACCAAAAGTAGAGACGGAATTCCTTTAAAAAACTCTCCTCGCGACAGCTCGAGCAGCTTTGTGCCTAAACAGACAATGAGAGCACCTGAGTCACCAGGGATGTGGCTGCTGCTCCCTGGCCATGACTTACTTCATGTCAAAGCATTAGTCCAAAGGAGTAGGCGGTAGAACCAGGCGGGGTGAGAGGCTGATAGGACAGATAAATATGTCCCTCATCTGTTCTAGTAAACTACTTTGCAGTGCTTACCCGTGGCCAGCTCCACCTCCAGCTGAGAGCGCTAAACTCTGCCTTCCTGCTTCATGGCCTTAAAACTCCACACATAATAGAATTTATGTTGCCAGAAACTAAAGTGCCTCTCGGCCACCTCCGTCCACCGGGAGGTTACTAGGATTTTGGCCGCCCCTGCATGGGCACACCCTGTATAACTTCTCACTATGGTATACCATCAGATGCAGGTGAATGTCTTTTTCTGTTTACAGTTATGTATTTTTTATTTCTAGGTTATAGGGAGACCTTTATCATAATTGGGATGCTGAAGTGGGAGGTCGAAGGGGTCAATGTTGTTTGTTTTTGATGCCAAAAATATACAATCATTGATTATTGCTACACACGCCACCTCATGGCACTTGACACATCGTACAGATCACTATGCATTCACACTATGCTACTATGGCCCAACCAACTGGACGTATATATATCCCTTTTTAATATGGAATGTACGAGGGCTGAACAACCCTCATACAACATGCCAGGTACTTGCTTACTTAGACAGACATCACATACAAATTGCCATCCTTCAAGAGACTCACTTAACACAGCACATAGAGGACACTGTCGATGCATTCTGGTTGTCGGTCAGACTGACCTTATCTTACTCGTCATACTCTAGAGGGGTGCTGATATTAATTTAAAAAAGGGGTACCCTTGACTATAACTCACATCATGACAGACGATTAAGGGAGATTTGCCATGATGCAAGGCAATCTATGTGGCACCTTGGTAACCCTCTGGAACACTTAATATTGATAACACTCAATGTTATACACAACTTTTGAATAAACTGCATTCCCTTCAACCATCTGCCATCCTGTGGGGCGGGTACCTTAATACATGTCTTGATCCACTGCAATTAAAGGAATTTCAAACATGGATTCAACAAGTATATTTTCTAAAGTTAATATCTTGGATACCTTGGACTTAGTCTTGCACTTTTTTCATTTTCTAGGCAATAGGGTTTGCCAGCCTGTGTCCTAAAGTCTCTAAACTTCATGTGAGATTTACGCAAATGCTCCGGCTCAGAGAGTGCATCTTTCCCAGCCAGCCTTTTCAGAATCATAGATATAGCATCTAAGTTATGATCCACGTTGTTTGCTGATTTTTCCAGCAAACTTAAAATAGAACATAAGAATCTTTCTAGGCAATGCAGGAATTCTGAATACTGACCAAAATTGCCAGGAGGATTACTTGGGGAACAAACATCAATAGAGGGGGTACCTGAAAACTCAGACCGACTAAGAGATTGCATGATGAGGATACTGCAAAAACACTTCTTAGATGTTTTTGTTGAGTTGAAGGAATACCAAGTAAATTATTTTTATTTTCATCTGGTACAATTTTATTATGAAAAACAACATCAATGTCTGGGAGTATAAAGTCTTCCGCAGGGAGTGGGGGTAATGGCCCCACCACCTTTAGCAACACATGACAGATCATTTGCATTTGAGTGGACAGAAAATTGTATGTCTTGAGGGGCTTGCTGAGCTGGAAATTGCTCAGAAAAATTTGGCATCAGAGCAGCTACTGAAGCATCCTCCTCTTTTAGAAAATACACTAGAATATTAGAAATTCCTTTAATAACATTTATATGGGATAATGATTTCTTACTGGATTAGATTTTGTCTTCATACATGATCTGGTAGAAATTATTCTACCCAAGCAAAGCTTTCTGGCAGTCATTGTAAACTCAATGGAACTCAATTGGTTGTTCAGATGACACTGCTTCTGCTGTTAAACAAAGGTGCACGTTCCCCTCCACGGCTCCACAAAAGCCTATATAGACTTTAAAAAACAACTGGACACCTCGTGGAATCACTTTTATGCCTAACCCAAGGCTTAATTATCTGCCACCGGCATCTGATCAGCACAGCTCACCCTCAATGCCTCAGAAGAAATATAATTTCAGTGGAAGATAGAGCAGGTTAAAATGAGGCAATAGTGCGGAACAAAATAGAGCAAGGGTGGGGGCATGAATGTCTGTAAAAAAGCCAGCTCCCCACAGGTGAATCTTCAGTGGAAATTACGACTAGCCAAACATCCATCCTGACCTGCAGATCTGAGTGTCCAAATTTAAAGAACAAGAAAGCTGCATTTTCAATAATGCATGATATTACAGTTCTGGAGTTCTTAATTGGAGTCATTCTAACTTCCCGATCCACTTTCTCAATCTAAGGCTTAGGCGAGGAGTGAGAAGTTCTAATTAAAGGGTTGGGTATGTTTGTGAGCTGAGGGAATCCAAAATGGTCCACTTTCCTCCTCCTTCTTCAACTTCTGTCTGCCTGCTGCCACCTACACCCACTGGCTGGCTATCACAGTGTCCAGTACCCTTTGATGTTAAAAGGCAGCAACTAGACCGTCCCCGTCCCCACACTCCTCCACGGCACCTCCAGGCTTCAGTGTAATTCACCAGTTCCCCATCAACTGGCAAAAGACGCAACCAAATGCCTACAGGAGGCAGGAAGGCTGTGTAGCCTCGTGCGGCCAATTGGAGCCAGCCGCAGCACAGCCATTACACTTCAGGGGGAGGCTATTTCGACCAAAGGACGCCACAGGTGGCATGTGAGCAGGAGCAGACATCTCCAGGACATGTAAACATTTCATTAAAACCAGAACCAAGCCTGTAAGCGGGCACAAGCACAACACTGCAGCACAATGGCTGTCTTCAGTGAAAGGAGGAGGAGCACCCGCCTGTTATGTAGCTTACGTTTAATCACCATTTTAGCTTTAAATTTTTAACATCGCTTTCTAATGGTGGTTTGCACATGTTTCCTCTAATGCGAGAATGTGCCATGCGCATATTTATTTCTGATAGACGTTTCCCTGCAGTCTGCACATTTAGTTTGCACAACTGGGAACACAATGCTTTGCTTTATTTTATTTTTTGCTCGTAGGAACTACTCTTTTGCTTTAGACAAATTACAGATGTTGCTCTGCACCTTTGGCACAGTGTGATAAGCTTGTCTTTTAATTATTTAAACAGCGTCCATGCTGAAGTCAGTGAAATATTAATTTCCAACCTGAGTCATCATTAAATGCTGCTATTACTGAGATACAGTTCCACTGTCCCAACCTTCATCTTGAGTAGAGAGACAGCTCTGTGAGAAAAGTGTACAGGCTTGCACACCCAAGCCGGGGTGCATTTTTAATGCACTAAGGCCAGTTTCCTGTCATAAAGTACCAAGGGATGGAGTTACGTCATTCCAATAGCCCTGAGAGATGGGCACTCACAACATACTCTCTTTAGCATAGAAAACTTAGTGATAGATAGGAGTAATCTTAGTAACAGTATGAACAATTAAAATGGTTGAATTGTTTGTGGTTTTCACCATTTTAATAATGCTTATAAGAATAATGTGTCTCATCTTTCTGATAATCGCAGTTCATGTTTTATTTACAAAGACTGGAGCTTTTCAATAATAATTTCAAAATGTGTTATTGTATCTTTTCTTTGTGACATTTTGGCATGCACAAACAACAAACGAAAGGGTTAAATCTGCTTCCAGAATCCCTTGGAAATGTTAGAGTCTTGTTTGAAGTTATGTAAAACCTCTATAACTCTGTAAGGTTAGGAGTTTAGATGCGGTACTGTGTGCTAGCCAAACAAACCAATATTTACTGATTATATAAGAAGACTCAGTCTCTGTATTATGAAGGTTTTGTTCTAAATACACAGACCTACTAGATTCGTAGTAACTGTATAACACTGTGTATTAACAAGAGATTCAGGGTGATTCTAGTTGAAATGGCTTCAGGAACAACTTGACACAGGATATGGAAAGACTAGCTAGATAACTTGCTGGGACGCTACCACCCTCAGTCGCAACAGTCAGGGTTGAGAAGGATGTACACATCTCAGTCAGATGAGGGAGTACCCTTTAGAGACCCAGTCACCAGAAAGCACCACTAAAATGACAAAATAATTTACATGATTTTGAAGTTCTTGGAGGAAAAAAGAGGGTTTGATAAAACAAATGGACACAACAGAAATGCATATTTTGTTTTACTCTATGCAGCAGACTTTCAACCCAGTGCCTCTAAAATGGACAGTCATTTTGGAGAGAGAGGGAGAAAAAAAAGGGAGGATGTCAGATATATGTTTTTTTTTGGGAGGGGTTGTGGGCAGCAGGACCCCATCACTCGTCATTTTGGAAGCAATTAGTCTACTGAGCCATCCCAAAAAGATTAAAAATATGAAAAAAGGTACATTCTAATCACCAAAGGAGAACAAATGTCTAACTTGCTATATGCAGACGACGTGGTGTTGCTGAGCCACACAAAAGTGGGCCTGCAAAGACTGATCGATCGTACACTTAAATATGCAAAGAACAACCAAATGACAATAAATGAGACAAAAACAAAAATAATGGTTGTGACAGGAAGAAAAAGACAAAAGATGAAAAGGTTGTTGGGCCAAACACAACTAGAGCAAGTGGAGAGTTATCGATATCTCGGTGTCCTTTTCAATGAGAACGGAAGTTTTGTACCACAAAGGGAAGATATAGTAAGGAAGGCGAATAGCTTGATTGCGGCATTTAGAACCCTTCAAAAGAATCTATCTGCACTGTCATATGGGCCACTGTTAAAAATCATAGCTGCCAAATTATTACCATCCTTAACATATGGCGCTGAAGTGCTAAACGGGAAGGATGCTGTGCTTATCAACAATGCTGTGGCAAAAACCTATAAAATATTATTCACCCTACCATGTAATGCCTCACAAGCGCAAATAAGGATGGAATTCGGTATGAACAATCAGCTATATGCCCGGCAAGGCCAAACATTAAAAGTTTGGAATAGAGTAAAAAATGATCAGGACAATCAATTGTCTATAGCTTTGTGGACAGAGGTTAAAGATAACCAGAAACTCCAAGCGTGGAAATACCTAAACAATGCAAAAGAAGATTTTGGAATATCAGCAATCTGGGAAAACACAATAACGCAGGAAAGCTTTAAAAAAACAATCAACAAGCTGGTTATTCACCTATCACTGCTAAAAGACAAAGCTCTATTAGTTAAACGTAAGCACTCATGGCCAATCATAAACGGCTACAAAAAAAAACAAATCCAAACTTACCTTCATACTGCATGGTCAGTCCAAAGTAAGCGAACATTTATAGGAGCACGCTTTGGTCTATGGCCAGGTTTGTGTCATCTTCCACCCTGGAAGTCAAACGAGGGCCATACGTTATGTAGACTTTGCAAGGGGGGAAAAGAAGACATTGTGCACTTGGTATGTCTGTGCCCTGCCATAGACTCAGAAAGGAGACTAATCCTCAGGAGGTTGTTTAATGCACAAGATATAAGAACCTGTAGACAAGCAATAATGGCGTGCTTAAGCCCGAATGACTTACCAATGAATGTTGCTTTTGTAAAAATTTTAAATGTGATTGCCAAAGGTCTTAAGCAAAATTTTACCTAGTTTTATTTTTTTTTTCTTAAACTATTGTCATGATGTTTTAAATGTGTATTGATGCTGATATTTTCTCTAAGGTCACATTTTTGTAAGATTTTAATTAATCAAACAAATAAACTTAAACTTGAAACTTGAAACTAATCACCAAATTTGCCACAAAAATCCAACATTAAATGTAGTATTGTGTGGTGCAAAATTTCCTTTTTCTTCAACAAAATTTTATAAGCAATGCCACAATATTCTAAGATGTTATATCCGTAATGTATGTGAGAACTAGAAGCCCAATGGTTGAATTATGTGTTTTAATTTGTGTTTGGTGAGAAAGAATGACTCACTGTGTTCAGTGTAAGATGACATGATTTAGAAGGGCCAAACCACAAACACAATAATTTTACTTCTGGCGCAAGAAATGTGTGAAGCCCACTATATGCAGTTCATCCACCAGTCTGTAGATTTTGGGCCAAGTTTCCAGTAAAGAATGATGACTTCCATTCAGTTATGAAGTTTTGTCACATAGTTTTTCAGAGTGCAGATATCAAATACACATTTTTTTAAATACAGTCTGGTGTCGTGAAAATATTGTTGTGTTGCTACCCCTGTCTTCTCCATCAGAATCAGTGGGTTCCATGTATATACTTAGGATCACTAGAGCCTAAATGGATCCTGAAGGGGCGATGGTCTTAACCATTCTGACGAGGGGGGGGGGTTGCCTTAAGCTATAAATGTAGTAAACCAGCTGAATACTGATCCTTAAAAGCTTAGTCCGTTTTCGAGGATGTAATTAAGTCTTTGCTGCTTAATAGTGTCAAAGGTCGCTCATAGAACCAGATCATGGATCTGAGAGGAAGAGGAAATAGGCTTCATCTTTGTTTAGTATTGAATGTATGTCACTGAGTATCTTAATTGTTGCAGGTTCAGTCCTACAGCCTTTTCGTAACCCTGGTTTGCAGGGGGCAAGCAGTGTACATTTTTCAGCGACTGCATTGAGGTGGCTCGCAATGCATTTCTTGGTTATTCTGCACAACCAAGGAAGGCAGGTGCCCAGCCTCAAGTTAGTGAGTTCATCTAGAGTTTCCAAGCCGTTACTCAGCTTGCTTTATTTGTAGCTCTGTTCAACAGCGAGTGTTACCATGACACTGCTATCTGTAGCTTGAAGCTCCGCCTCTGTATCTCCACTCATAATGCTATGAAAGAAGTCAACTGTCAGAAAGAGCAGGTTACAATTCTCAGCAGCACAAGCACAACACCATCTAGGAGATGTTTGGCCTCAAGCATATTTGAAAGCTGATCCAAGGCAGTCAGTCATGAAGGAAAGGTGCACGACTGAACCAGTTCTCGGCCGGCGGCAGAGGGATAGATCCACTTAAATATGCGTTACTATCACATGCAGAGTGTGATCATTCGTGGCCTGCAAACTCTACACACCAAACCTCCGTAGGGGCTTCGCTGCAGTTGTCATGACGGACTTCAGAGGGTGAAAGGCTGAGGCCTGCTAGATTCGAGTGTGTGGCACAGTAATGAGGGCTTTGACATAATCATCACTAGAGAGCACTTTCCACTCAAGTTAAGCATAGGCACCCTTGATGGCTCACCAAGTAAATACACCTGTTGCAGAGCAGAGGAGACCTCGGGCGTGGGTGCCCTGCCAGCACTTAAAGTGGGCAGAGCTGTGGTGGCCTGCTAAAAAAACCCACTGATGCTTCTCTTTTCTTAATCAAAGTGCTGCTGATTGCCTGGTTCAGTTCCAACATTTGGGTCAGGGAATTCTTAAGGGCAAACTGCTCTAGGATGATCACCTCACTCCAGGCCATTACGAGTCATAAGCTTTACCCCCCAGAAATCACTGATTTCAGATGTGTTAATCTAATTAGTTCAATGGAAGCAATACAAGACTACAACACCAAGGACACGGTATGTTATCACAGGAAGGCTGAGAACTAGGGGTGTCCGCAAGGCCTGGACTGAGATGGTCACCTCTATCTGCCCTCTCTTTCAGAGTGCATGAAATTTGAGTCCATGTTGAGGACCATGTTGTTAGAGATGGCCTTTTCCACCAGGTCTGCTGCCAGCCAGCAGTTACGCAAAAGGCTTCACCATGTTTTCCGATTCAACATACAACAGGCTATGAGCTCAGAGAGGAATGCTTGTTTTAGCAGGAAAACCATATTTATGCCAAAAGGTCTTTGTATAGGAACAAACTGGATTTGTCCCACTGGGCACTGATAGATAGTTGATCACAGTATGCATTCCCTGCTACCAAACTGTGACTGTACTCAGATGAGTCTGTGTTGATCGTGAGTGGTGGTTGTGATAGACGCAACACCCCGTCCCCACACATGGACTTGCTCACTGCACCATCAGGATTCAAGCAAGCTGGCCGAAGACGGCTGTAATGCCAGAAACCGGTCCCCGGAAGCTTGTTTCCTTTCCAGTAAAAGAATTGGCTTGGTAGTTTGGTCTGCCCTGTTCCCATGATGCACTGGGCCAGGGACAGACTTATTTGCATGTAGCCAGGTTCTGAGCTGGGATGGTGCAGTGAGCTAAAAAACGGTGATGGATCTAGCCCTGATCTGTTGATTGGGTAGGAGTGTTCTGCTTAATTCAGATACTCTGTCCACACCACCCCCTTTTCTGAATCGTTTTGTCCACCATAAGCGTGGAAGGGTATGCTCAGACATGAGTTCCTTGCTCACTGCACCATCAGGATTCAAGCAAGCCGGGCCGAAGACGGCTGTAATGCCAGAAACCGGTCCCCGGAAGCTTGTTTCCTTTCCAGTAAAAGAATTGGCTTGGTAGTTTGGTCTGCCCTGTTCCCATGATGCACTGGGCCAGGGACAGACTAATTTGCATGTAGCCAGGTTCTGAGCTGGGATGGTGCAGTGAGCTAAAAAACGGTGATGGATCTAGCCCTGATCTGTTGACTGGGTAGGAGTGTTCTGCTTAATTCAGATACTCTGTCCATCACAACCCCCTTTTCTGAATCGTTTTGTCCACCATAAGCGTGGTAGGGTATGCTCAGACATGAGTCCCTTGCTCACTGCACCATCAGGATTCAAGCAAGCCGGGCCGAAGACGGCTGTAATGCCAGAAACCGGTCCCCGGAAGCTTGTTTCCTTTCCAGTAAAAGAATTGGCTTGGTAGTTTGGTCTGCCCTATTCCCATGATGCACTGGGCCAGGGACAGACTAATTTGCATGTAGCCAGGTTCTGAGCTGGGATGGTGCAGTGAGCTAAAAACCGGTGATGGATCTAGCCCTGATCTGTTGACTGGGTAGGAGTGTTCTGCTTAATTCAGATACTCTGTCCATCACCACCCCCTTTTCTGAATCTCCAGAAGTTGACCACAAGGCTACGCTAGCAGAAGTAGAAGGAATGTCATGTGGTGCTCTGAATGGGAAACAGTATTTATGTAGGATGATTCTGGACCTGAAGCCTCTCGAGCCACTAGGCCATTGTGAAACGTGGATTGGTATACGGTCTCTGAGATGGAAGACACTTTTTCTGTTTTTGGTGGCTTTCACAACCTGTGTCCCTGATAGGCCCAATAAAACGGAACCTCCTGTAAGGTATTTGAGATTAATTGGGGAAGTTCACTGGGAAATCAATATTATAAAGGGCTTTTAGAAGAGCCGAATTGTTCATAACTATAATGCTGTGGAAAATCTCACCACAAAGGCAAGGCTTTAGTCTGGCTGAAGAATGGGCTTGATTTCCTCCTCAAGGAAGTGTTCCTGCAGGACCCCGAGCCACGAGTCAGCCACAGAAAGAGGAAACACTGGCGGGAGGCTTGGGGACAGTAGTAGGTCAAGGTATTGAAAGTCTGAAAAGCACTGACCCCTGGAGGGACGTTTGTGATCTGTCCATAGCTCACGAGAACTCAGTGATTTGGCCGCAGCTGTGCGCATCTTAAACCGTTAGAGCACCTCAACTGACAAAAGATCCAAGATTCCACCAACTGATGGAAAAATCAATGTGTTTATCGTTAGTCTTTTGCTCACACTTGGAAATATAGTAATTTATGGTCCTGGCAGTGGAATCAACCAGTTAGTTCCTGGACAAAAGCTCTTCTCTGCAGATTAGCCCCTGGACCAGATAAAGGATAAACCTACACTCCTTTGGGCTAGGCAGAGAAGAGGGAAGTGCAATGTCTAAAAACAAGGCAGTGTTGGAACCCTTAAATGTTCAAGATGGTATGTTAATTAGTTTGTCTCAATGAGAGCCCACTGGACTGACCTGTTTTATCCTCTGGACCTTGAAATATTCGGATTCTTTGTCCATGAGTGAGGAGAAGACTTTGCCCCTAAACAACCACTGATAATTGAGAAGATTCCCAGGGACAATGATAAAAGCATTCTTGTGGAGGAGTGCGTCAGAATGCCATCAGCGAGGGCCTGGCCAAGTCACAAATGGAATAGGACGCTCGCTTGCGGAGCTCTGTTCCTCCGCTGTTCGTTCCAGCTTCTACGCCACATATTCTAATGGCGGATTGGCTTGCCTACAGGGGTAGGGACCCGAGAATTCAACGGGGGCTCCTGTGGCCCCGGAAATTTGCTGAAAGCCTCACTGGTGACTCCTGGCTCTTTGGGACGAAAAAGCTCTGCCAAGAGCAGCCGCCATCTTGGGACCGTCGAGACGCCTAGCACCAGCAGTCTGCCTTCTCTTCCCATATCAGCTCTGGGGATGCCCATCCCTGCCCTTTACATCGGCTGCTGACCGCCGCCATGAGAGAGAGGGATCAGGAGTGGTAATCACGTGGCAGAGCCTCCTGCTCCCCCAGTTGTTGAGCCTTCCTTGGACCCCCACGCTACCAGCCTCTCACCCAATCCTGGCTCTGGTCCCTGCCTGGGGTCCTCTCTCCTTCCTGCGACTCCTGTGGTATGCACCTTGGGCCTTCGCAACTTGGGAAACCTAGTGAGAGAAATCTGGACCCGGTTGTCGTTGGCAAAGGAAGCCGGAGCCTGCCATCAAACTCTGAGATGATGGAGGGGTGACGAATGGCTGCCTACAGATTGGGAGATCGGCTGCCGATTCCGCAAATCGTTGGGTCTTTATTCCCCCTCCCATTCCTGCTGGGCCCACAGTGTTTCCCCCGGGCCCCAATCACCTGCCTCTCTGCCCTGACTCACGGGGCTCACATTGACCCCTGTTTAACCCTCTTACCGACTGCCTGAATACTAACATACTCTAGGGGTGCTTACTGAATTCTGTTCATGCTCTGCAAATAGTGTGTCCCACATGGAACTCTAATTAGGCACATATCATTGCGGCATCTTAAATTTCTTGACCGCTGCATGTGGACCCCCTCGAGACCTAAACTTTTGGATTTTTGGGCAGCATTGAAGGAGTGAACATCGCAAGGAGTGGCAGAGTTCCGGTGCTGAGCTTAAGGGTCTCCTCTATATTTATGGGCACCCACTGCTGACCTGGGCTCTTAATCTGCTCCTTTGGGCTGAAATCTAACGAGGCCTTAGAACTGAACTTACACCCTCAGGCCCTGTGCGCCTCCATACTCTGGGGAACTTACTTGTGGGACCCCCCATTGATTTTACTCATTCCTCCATTTCCTTTTTCAGCAGCCTGGCACCCTTCCCTCGGGTCTTCCCCTGGATCTCTAGGGTTTACCATTGATGTGGATGGGTCCCAGACAGTTTATGGAGCCCAAGATTACTCGCTGGCATGGATAGGGTCTCAATTTAACAACTATCCTGACACAGCCAGTCCATAACGTTTCCTTAGTGGCCTACCAGCCACAGAGCCAGCACTTCTCCCCCTGTCTTCTTGGAATTTTCCCTGTGGATTGTGAAACTAAGGAAAAGTCGTCCTCCACCATGCCGCGTCCCAAGGCGGGGAAAGACTCCGCACCTACCCCATCTAAAGTTAATCCTGTGGCATCCCTATTCTAGGGTAGTTCCTATATTCCCAATAGGCTCTGCACATAGGAATAATATATCCTATAGATTTGACGTAGGACTTATGTCTAATAGGTCTCTATCGAACATATTAGACTTAATTGTGAGTGCCAGCTAGCTCAGAGGTCACTGGAAACTTTCTTGAATAAACAAGAAGGGATTAGTTTCTGACAACCGCATAAACATGACAACTTTGTTTCCCCAAGATAAAACTGATCTTCAGAGTCATGGAAACAATAGATAGATATTTTACTCATTCATTCGTGCATGCTTCGTTTCAGCAGAGGTGCAGAGAAATAGAGAGACAGGCGTTTTCAATAAAAGTATTTATTGAACAGTCTTCTTTCTCATGCAGAAGAAATGAACTGCTACAATAAGTATATTGCGTACAGTAAGAAGAGTAGGATAAAATAATACTGTAAAAACATTGTATGGTTCCTAGACCATAGATAAATACATACATAAATAACAAAGGCTAAAAAGTACTCATCTGGTGCTTCTAAAATACGCCTACACCGATGTGTGGCTCAGGGGTTAGAGGCGGCAGACCTGGAAGCTGAGATCGGTCCTGGACCAGGGTTCAATTCCCCACCTCGGCGGGTCTTGGGCTCAAAAATTCCACGGACTCGATAATTCTCGTTCCGGTGCCTACTCGACTCATGGGTTCACACTCTGCGACTCTGGGCAATAGCTTGCTTAATCTCCACTACGGCCCCTCGCAGCGGGATGCCTGGCTTTCACCTTGTGGATACCCTGCTGGGGTTATCTTACAGGGGAATACCAGGACGGGTTCCCAAGGCAAGCGCCTTGATGCCTTCGGGTGATATGCGCGCTATATAAATCGCAATACATTTGTACCTAACCTGAGTCTAGTAAGAGGGAAGAAGTAAGTGAATTGTAGCATAAATTTAGTATTCTTTTTGCCAAGAATCTATCCAAGATTTCTCTTAGGGTCTTATCAGCTCCGTACCTTGGTTTTAGAATGAAGGAGGTCAGTCTCAGGACTCGATTTCCCAACAACCCGCAAGGGTAGCTTGGAAACACTGGAGCTGGATTTCTCGGCCAGAGAAAAGACAGCGTCTCTCTCAGTGCGTCTGCTGGATGGTCGGCTTCCTTCAGCACTTGCTGTAGCAGGATGCGTCGGGCAAGTAGATAGTCGAACTGCTCCAAACCACTGTATGTTTGCTAAGGCAAGTGTGGGCATATTTATACCTTGAAGGTGCCGAGATTGACGTAAAGGTGGACATAATAACATCATCAAAGAGTCTCAGTTCTTTGAAAACTCCATGAGTTCTTCGATAAATCAATAATCAAGCAAGGGGAAGTCCCTAGCTGCTGAAGCTGAGTTTTCCAAGAAATCGTTGTGTATTTTCGGAACTAGTGGAAGTAGCCATGCCGTATTTGGACTTTATGAGCTATGTCTAAATATGGTTATTATTTCTATGCCTATATATGGACATGGTGATTTATACCTATAAAAGGAAATGAATCGGGAAAGTTACACTAGGGTACTAAAATTTTCTACAACACTATGGCTGAAACCCACTCTCCAGCCACAGCCTACCTCGAACCGGTAGAATACCTTTTCAGTCAAAGACTCAACATCAGCCCCAATTACGCAGGCTTTCATGACCTCTTTTCTACAAGAAATCAAGGCTGAAATCGAATCGTGCAAGAGTGGCTTTAAATCCTGCTTTCAAGAGATCCGACAGGATGTCACAGAATTTGGGGGCTCGGTGGACGACCTTGAGTGCACAATGGACACACGCGCAGAAGGCCATGAGAGCCTTTGGCGCTGATTGGACGAACTGGAAGACCAGCATATTAACCTGCAGCTAAGGCAAGAAGATTTAGAAAATAGAAGCCAGTGAAATAATATCCACATCAGGGGGGTCCTTGTGGGGGCAAAGGGCCAAGATATTATAGCCTTCACCGCTGACTTCCTACACAGAATCAGGGCAGACAATGATGCTTCTCCTCCGGCCCTCGACAGCGCACATCGAGTTGCTATCCCTAGAGATCTATCTGGCTTCATCCCAGATATCCTCACTCAAGTACATTTCTTTGTAGAAAAAGGAGCCATCCTCCAGAAGATACAGGGAGAAACAAATTTGATATACAAAGGCCACCTCATTCAAGTCTTTCAGGACATTGCCCCTGTCACACACTGTCACTGCAAAGAATTCAAACCTATCACAGGCAAGCTACAGGATCTTCAAATCAAATATCAATGCGGCCATCCTTTCACACTGATTTTCTCATGGGAAGGCAAGTGCCAAGCTCTCTGCTCACTGCATGAAGCGAACCGGCTCCTTCAAATTCCAACAGAATCGGACGACAAGGGCCATTCTCCACTGGGGTCCCCTCGCAGGGGGGTGATGGGGCCGGAATTGGCTACCGTCCCAGCCCCCAAATGCAGGTCACAAGCCAAGGAGTAGATCTCCTTCCACAGAGAGCAAGAGATCATCAACCACCTCTGCACCGTGAGCGCTCCTCACTCACTGGCCCACAACTCGGAGGCCTCAGTCAGCAACAACCATACCAATGTACTACCTACGCCCTGAACCATTCATGAAGGCCCTCTGCTGAGCGAACTTTTATGATCCTTACTCTAACTACTGTACTCCAATTAATACTTCCCTCACCTGCTTAAATGACTCTGAGTGCCTTCCCTGACTACCTACACCCAGAAGTGACTCTTGCTCTCCTCTACAGTTCGAGCCTCACTATTATACAGTCACTCTGCCAACTGGCATACTTTTTTACAACCCCACAGAACCATAGTGGGACATAGAGGTCACCCGCCTGCCTCTGTTGACTACCTCATTAGTTCCTTTACCTGACAGAGAATAGCTCGGCGTTTCCAACTGCCATCCTAACCCTGGCCGCAGAGCACGGAACTTGTGCTATCCACACTTGCTTTTACTATGCCCTCTACACACGTAGTGCCTATCCGAGGAGTAAGATCCTCGGAATGGTTTGTGTCTCGACTTCCGAGACATTCCAGAAATGACACTACACCCTATTGGCCCTGTTGGCCACCACCTATTATTTTCCCAACTGTTCTTCCTTTCCTACACTGGGGGCAGGGCGAGCCCGACATAACGATCCTCTCACGCTTCATCATGCATGCTTTCGCCACTGGGAATGCCCATCACCTGTCTCACAAGCTCTATCTCCTTTCCCTAGGAGAGCATCAATCTCCCAACCATGGCTACAATAATACCCCCGGAGACTCCCTGTGACACTATGACCACAAATCAGTCAATTTAAATTCTTACTCTCAATGTCAAGGGCCTCAATTCACCTAATAAAAGACAACAGATTTTGAGATACCTACTCCTCCAAGACCCCAACATTATATTCCTCCAAGAAACCCATTTACTTTATACAGATATTCAAGTCAATGTCCACCCGTAATACCAATACTGGGCATCAGCCGGTTTCAAAACAGCAGGGGTTGCCATACTAATTAGATCCAGACTGGGAGGGGTGACTTCTCGCGTAACTTGGCACGCTGAGGGACGATATGTGAAACTTCAAATCCAACTGGGCACACAGCCTTTGACCCTTATCAACATCTGTGCACTTAACCAGGTTCAAGATGCCTTTCTCAGATCCTTCTTGAAAGACCACTTGCACTCCCCAGAAGGCTGAGTGATTCTTGGGGGCGACTTCAATATGGTGTGGGACCCCATACTGGACCGTAGTGCTGCCACATAACAGACCACAGGGGCAATGTCAGCTGCTTTGAAGAGGGATCTTACAGAGGCTGGCTTGACGGATGCCTGGAGATATCATTCCCCAGGCGTACGCAATTAACCTTCTTCTCTCATGTTCTTCTGTTATCACAGTTTTTCTTGTCTTTCTCTTGGTCCTTCATCCTATAATTTGTACTTTTCTCTCTCTTTTTCTCTCTCTTGCTGTTTGGAGAAAGTCAAATGAGAAAATGTAAGTGCTGGTCTCCTAAAATGAGTACTGGTGATCCGCATCGGCAACTACTGGCTCTAAATAAGCACTAGTCAGGGGCAAAGAACTACCCTCCTAAAAAACTACCTCTAGAAGTGTGAATTCAGATAACTGTGCTATAATCTTTTTTTGCCGTTGCACTAAGCCCGCACACACATTTTGAAGCATACGCACACACTCATCCCAAACAGCTTGCCAGCAGATACAGGATGGGGAGAAATTGACAACCCAAAGGACTCACAGCTATTTACACCTCAGCAGTTCTTGGATCCGACTGAGCCGTCGCCGTTTCATCTAGAGGAGGTGAGGCTGAAGACGAGGTGCGCTCTTGTGGCAGATTTGCGGGAGGGCAGCACAGGTTGTGGGTCGATCCCATAGCCGGATCGGATCTTTACCACTCCTGGGCCCTCATCCAGGCGGGAAGAGGTGGTGGTTTGTCATCTCCAGCATTCGATAGACGAAAGGAGATTGACTGACCACCCTCGAGCCCACTGTGTAACAAGGAAAAGGAGCCAGTCTCTGGAGCAGCAATGGCTGCTCCTGCTACGTCTGGAGTGAAGAGGCACTGTGCGAGAGGAGAAGGTGCCAAGCACTGGAGAAGCAATGGCCGCTCCTGCTACGATCAAGATGGAGGAGACACCATGCAAAGAGGAGAGGGCGCCAGTCACAGGAGCAGTTAATGCTGCTCCAGCTACGTTCCTGGGAGGCGAGCCCGAGCTCAGCCAGGCTTCCAGTCTATCGGGAGCGTGTGGGCTATGACTAGGAGCAAGAGACGCTTGAGGTGAGCACAGCTATAGCAACATGGAAAGGAGCCTCCAGCCGGGGGACAACTGCAGGACATACGGCGGGTCTATGGGGCGTCTGACTATGGAGTCAAGTGTGTCTGGAACATTGGCGAGAGGGAACCTCCTGCTCTCTCAGTACTGAATAGGAGGCGATAGAAGAGGCATGTTTTGGAGAAATCAGTGCATCTGAGACGGCCCTTGGTGGTGAAGGGCAACCTGGCAATCAGGAATGATGGGCAAAGAGCGATATGAGCGGACCTAGATTAGTCCCAACCACTATATACTTCCACTATATCCTGAGATTGTGTTGCGATCTGCTCTTTACTTTATCTACTGGGAAACAGCAAAAAGAGGACTAAGGAGAAGGGGTCAAAAATCTCTGTATATCAAAATAGGACCTGCAACACCATAGAAATACTAACACCCATCAACTGAGCTCAGAACTAGCTCCCCCTCACAACAATCACAGAAAGAGGACCTGTACCAACAAAACTGAAAAAGGACAATCATCAAGTGATCCAGGAATTAAAGATGAGTGTTATTAGGTCTCCCATTTTATGAAGATTGCTAAGTGACCCAGTGTAAATAATTGTATAAATAATTAGGAAATATCAGCATTCCCACATTAAATAATTATATAAATAATTAATTACATAATTAGGAAAGGCCAGCGTTCCCAGAATAAATAAATTTATAAACACATTAATAATTATGAATGACAATCCTCAACAGTAAAAAGATACATTTGATTAAATAAATAAATGAATATTGGAACACAAAGAATACTAACACCAAATGAACTAGGATAGTATGATTAAAGGAAATAGTCTCCTTACCTCGAGACCATCGGTCCCGACCCCTGCGCACAATTAAAGTTGGGTAGATCCCACTGGCAATTGTGCGCAGGGGTCGGGACCGACGGTCTCGAGGTAAGGAGGTTCAAGTTTAGGACACGGTTAGGACAAACGTGTCACCCATGCAGCACGCCAAACAAAGTATGTAAATATAAGATTAAGTTTAGCATAAATGCATCAGCATTAAGCTTAACAGAAGGTAGTGCATCTCTAAATCCTTTAAAAGTTAAAGGAAGTAGTCTGCCATGATAATAGGTTAACATAAAGATTTTTGACTTCCATCATAGATAATATCATTCATTGCAGGACACTCATAGTAGTATTTATGCTCGTACCACTTGTTTTAAAACATAAACGCTGACAAAGTAGCGGAGGAAACTCGTCAGCAGGAATTATATACACTACCTACAAAATGATAGGAGCAAATATGATTTCTGCAGGTAATAACTCCAGAACGCTAACATACCATTCCAATCATTCTAAAAATACATCCAAAACCTTTAAATGCAACCTGCTCAGAAAAAACCCTGGAACACATATCTCAGATCCCTCTGTCAACTCAAAAAACTTAAGAAACATAGTGATTATTAACGATTTAATTTTCTTCACAAGATCACTGGCTAAATGGCGCACTATGATGGCTAAATTGCTAAACATCAAAGAGGCAAGAAACATCCCTTACGGAACTAAGCTGCTTATAACACCTTCGAAAAATTTAAGGGCCACACTAAATATAACTTACTACAAAAATGGCATGGTACTCATCCAAACAGCCAACAAAGATCTTGAGCTGTTTGATGACTACTTTGCCAAGTTTAAAAGATCATGTTCATAACATCCCTCCCACGGCTCACCAACAAAGCAGCACTTCAGACACCATCACCCATACTCCACTGAGGGTAACGGCTAAGAGTGATAGCGGGACATATCAGGATAGTCAGCACCCTAGATCCCACATTACAAGACACAGTTCAAAGACACGCCTTATAGTCAACAATCCAAGATTAGACATTCACAAAGCAGTTACAAATTAATCCCTAGAAGCAAACCAGTTAAATTATACCAAGTTGTCCAATCTGCACATGTCAGGGCCAAATACATCCACAACTTTACAAATAGCTGATCTCTCGGACACAGCACCCATCAATCAGTACTCTGGGAGGTTAAATCACAAGACCGATAATACAGAGCATGCCCCTCAGATTAAAGAAAAAACTACAGAAGGAACTAAATGTATCCACAAGCATTCTGAAGCTGTACCATCCAGCATACCTTTCCACAGGCCAACAGTCACGTTTCAAAAGCATCATCTTTCTCCTCCCTCAAGAAGGGAATTAGAAATTCTCAATGCCCAGACAGATAGGATAGCTATGGACATGCAAAACTCTATTAGGAACATGAAGAATATTGAACTTCTCTCAGAAAGCTATCTCCCCAAAATTATCAAGAATCAAAAATCGGTACACACTCTCCACAATAAGCTTAACACTACCCCACTGCCTCTGTCTAATAGGATTTACTGTCCAGGTAATTTTCTTAGATATCTGACGGACATTGAAACTCAAACCTTACTATTATCTTACGAGGCGACATCCAGACTCCCGCTAAGATAAATGAACAGAAACTTCAAGTGGTCCCAATTAGAGTAAACAGAATAACACAAACTAATCACAGAAAGCTAAACCCCAATAACCTGAAAGAAATAATGCTAGTTCCCGCGGGGCAGGACTCTAACCTAGATAACCTTACAAAAAAGATCTCATGCCTTCTTATCAATTGCCGCTCAGCAATCAAACATGCTGCTGATATTGCCAACCTAATCCTAAACCAAGACATTCACGTGTATATTCTAACTGAATCATGGTTATCTAAATCATCCTCTCCATGCCTAGACCTACGTTTGCCACCAAACTACAATATTATAAGACTAGACAGGCTAAACACAACTGGTGGAGAGGTGGCCTGTATCCACAGTTCAGACATCACCATCTCTAAAGTTCTCTCAGACTCTAATGGTTCATGTGAATACCTGGGGCTCTCAGTACGATTCACAGACAACCAACTGTACAAATTGCACGCTTTCTACCACCCTCCCAGGCAAAAACGTAATTTTCATAGACCCAATAATGGAAATTATTACAGCAAACTCAGAACCTCACTCCAATTATATTTTCCTAGGAGACTTCAATCTTCATTGGAATGACATCAAGGATAATCAGGTCAATATTCTTAAAGAATTCCTAGCTGACCACTCACTAGTGCAAGCTTGTGCCCTGCCAACCCATTCCAAAGGTATTACATTAGATTGGATCATCTCCAAGGAAAATGCGGTCCAATCAATTCCATTTGTTCCTTGTGACTGGTCTGATCACAACATCATCACTTTCCAAATACTGTTGCAAGGATTCTGCACATACACAGAACTATGCCCAGGAAAACAAGCCTCCAGTGAATAGGGGTGAACCAACCTATCACATTTGTACCCAAAATCCTAAACGGACTAGCTACAGTGTCTCATTCGTTCTCCTCCAAATATCACGGAGGTACAAATGATTAGGCTCAGAACGGGCAAGACACCTTGTCTTGACAAAATCCCTGGTGACTTGTTTAAAGATAAAATAGAAGTTTGGGCTCCCTATCTATTTATTCTGTTTAATGCTATAATACAGGGCTTTACCTTACCTACCACTTGGGTTGGGGCTGAGATCATACCAGTGTTTAAAAAAGGTTCTCCACTCCTCCCGGTTAATTATCGCCTGATCAGTTTGATCGACGTATGTAAAAAAAAAATTCTCTCGTATTATTTTGGACCGGCTTCAGATTTGGATGGAGGAACAACAGATTCTCAGTCCCAGTGGCGGCTGGTGACATCTGGAATTGGTGGGGCGTAACAGTGTGGGCCAACGGAATGTACGGCGAGCGAGCGTAGCGAGCGAGCACGACTTCTATAAGGGGTGTTTGGGGGGGGGTTCTCCCCCCGAGAAATTTTTGAAAAAAGAGTGAGAAAATGGTGCATTTTCAAGCAAATATGAGAAAGCAAGAAGGTTAATAAAGCAATTGTGAAAGTGTAGCTATGACATCAATAAAGAGCCTCTGGGTGGCATTACTTTAACAGCAGAAACTGTGGCAAGCTGGGGGTGCTCTGGACGTCCATTCCAAAGGCCCCATGTTCTTGTTGGTACCTGTACATTGAGGAAGCCAGGGCTGTGGCACAGAGGCAAATGCTAATCTACAACATCTGAAGGATAGTAGGGCTGGAGAAAAGTCAATCACATGTCAGGTCTGGGTCTCTGCATAGCCAGCATGGCTGTGACAGTGGCAGTCACTTGTCAGGTTGATTGACCCTGAAAGGCTGGGCAGGGGGTGACAGTGTGTGTCAGTCACATGCCTGACTGGTGCCTCCAACAGACCAGCTGGACTGGGTTTGTGTCAGTCGCTTAGTAGCTTATCAGGCTGGTGCCTCTGAAAGGTCAGCAGGGCTGGCTCACTGTCTGTCACTTGTCAGGTTGATCATCTGAAAGGTTAGAAGGGTGTGGCAGTGTCAGTCACATGTTTATCTTGTGCCTTAATGAGCAGCTGGACTGAGTTGGTGTCAGTCACGTCAGGCAGGTGCCTTTCAATGGTCAGCAATGCTGGGGCAGTGTCAGTTCCATGTCAGGCCCTGCATTGTGAAGAACTGTGCTAGGAGATATATGCCCAGCCCTGGCAGAGGAGGGGATCGCACCAGGGTGTGTGTGCAGACGGCAAGGTTCATTGACAGGTCCATGCGAGGGACACACTGCATAGGCGTTTCGGTCTCAGTACACAGCAAGTGTCTCAGGCCCACCAAAAGGCAAGAGGCTGTCGGCAGAGTCTTCCCTAGACATATAGAAGTGTCTGCCAAGGCTCCCAGCTGGGTACAAGCAACTGAGTCACATCGGCTGGCCATAATAGGCTGGCAGCAGAATCTTAATTGGACTCACAGTAGTGCAAGCTGGGACTGTCAGCAGAGTATGGGACACTCAGCCACATCCACCGTAGACAAGAGACTGCTAGACTGCTAGCAACTGCAGCATCTGACTGAGACTCTCAGCAGGAAACAAGATAGAAGAGACCGTCATCACCATCTGCAGCAAGCTGCTAGCAGGAACCTGCCAGCGCCATCTGTATGACACTCTTGGAAATATCTGGAATCTGGAAGGAGGGAATGCAGCATTTGCATGAGACTTGCAGCAGCAGGTGGGGAACTGAGCGACACTACTGAAGAGCTTGCGTTTCTCAGCATGTTTTGTTTCTCTCTCTCTCTCTCTAAGATTAGTACGCAAAGCAGATCTTCACTGGATGTTAGTTTATTCCATATTCAGGTGATTTAAAACAACACTTTGCAGTGCACTGCACACTGTGTTAAAATCGTACTTCTGGGCACAGATATTTCCCAGAGATCCTATTGCTTCCATAGCTGCCACGTTTTCAATTTGCTTATGTGTGACATTTCTGGTATGTTTACGTGTAACATGTCAACTTTTTGGTGCAACACTTTGAGTGACACCTTACTTTGAATAGATCACAGCAGTAATGTTAATGCATGAGAAAGACTTCACAAATGATCCTGCTTTACACAATATAATTTGCCAGAGACAATCTTAAAACAGCTATAGTGCACAAGCATGTAGGAAAGTTTAGTAACCTGCTTCCCATTTCTAAGTGGATCATCCTGGAAACAATAGTGACATAATAAATAATTTAGGTTTGAGTACATATTATGTTATGCCTGTTTCACTTTAGAATGGGAACTGTTAGGATAAGCGGAGTGGGATGTAATATTTTTCAAATCAAGCATTCAAAATGCCATTGCACTAATGCACTCTTAAAGCACACTAAGAAATATGCCTTTTGAGAATGAATACAAATACGATTGTTGCTCGGTGATTAGCAGCCTCAATTATTACAACATATGAAAAAATCTCAATATGTTTTCCACCTAAAGCACACAAAGAAATACATCTTATTCAGTACAAGAAAACACCACCATCAAATGAACCTCATTCAAAATAAACTTGTTTATGCAATTTAAAAGCTTCATTTTCTTCAGCGTACCTGCTGACCGTTGGAGCCTCCAAAGCTCATAATTTACACTGTCCGGGTGCACGGAATTCAGGGGTATGGTAGCACCTGTGCCCATTGAAGTGCCAACTTCAAGGGAGGGATTATTTATCTTCCCACCCACTTTACAAGGCTGAAAGAAGTAAATACCAAATACCAATCTACAGACAACACCACCCTGCCCTCTGGTATGTTCATCTGCTCTCTTGAATAAAGCTGCAGCTGATGGATAGCGGTGGATTTACTGGCTCGAGCATTAACGAATGACCAATCCCATTGCCACCAGACTTGGGATTAGGCTGGATTCCAGTTAACTCTGCTCCACACTACCAAACCAAGCTGCTAAGCAAGGAGATGGAAGTAAATCAGAGAAACTGGTACTGTACATGTCAACATCGGTCCAGTGGACACCTCCATCCACCGTCCGCCCCTCATTTTCACAAACCGGAACAGGCTTTTTTCTGATAAACAGATGGGTTGCTAGAGAGTGACACAATAGGGTCAGCACAATAAACTTAGTTATTTTGGCATCTGTTTTCACTAGACTTGAGAGGAGAGGTCCTAGACCTGGAACTAGATGCTTATTATAATTATACATTCTGACCACACAATGCCCATCAACCCTTGATAGACAAAAGCAGAGGAGCTTGTAAGTTCGGCAACGTAACTAAGGAAATGATTCCTTTATGCGCATGTTTTGTATTATAATTGCATTTATATAGCGCTTACTACCTATGATGAAGCGTTGAAGCCCTTTTTCGGCGAGTAGCATGCTACTCCGGAATCCATAAAGTATTAGTGTTGAATTAGTATAGTGCAATATGAAAGTAATTTGAGTGGTGGATAGGTTAGTCAGTTATTTGGAATGAGAAGGGTAGCAAAGGGATAGAAGAGGGAAAAAGGTTTGCATTTATATAGCGCTTGTTACCCCTGATGAGGTGTTGCAGCGCTTTTTTGGTTGTAGCAAGTCACTACCCAGTACCATAGAAGAAGACTTAACAAGCCATTGTCACTTTTCATGCCATCCCACGGCAGCACACACCAAGCCAGATATTGGTGGATAAGATCAGCAAAGAGTGAAATCAAACATTAAAGGAAGAAATGTATCTCATGGATAGAGCTCATATAATTAATATGATCCAACTTCCTCCTCTTTGGGGTTCATATGGTCTACAGCATCAGCCCTGCACAAACAGAAGCAACATCATCTACCAGCCTCCATTGTTCACTGTGACAAAGAATAATTCTTGCGTCATCAAAGCTTAGCAGATATACTATTAGAATATCATCCAAGAGTTTGCTTCAATTAAAAAAGATCTTATTAACTACCTTTAAAAAATGGTTTCTGGCAAAGAGACTATGTTCAGGGTGGGAACACAAAATGGTCAAACACACAGCACCTCAGAATGAGTATTTGTCGTATCAACACAGCTACTCTATGAATGTCTTGTGCTAAACTTTTGGCTAACTAGCAGTGATTAATTTTTAAAAGAATAAGTGGCAGGCACAACGTTTTGCTCAGAACCTAGCGACTGGTGCTACTGAATGGCGGGCCCCACCTACAACCACTGGCTTAAATTAAGTACTATTAATAAGTAAGTGAATGAGGTCTGTCAATATTTACCATAAAGTGTGCAAACTAGTATGTGATCTCAAGCTACAAAGCATGCCTAAAAGTGAGTAGCAAGGCCCTTCTGTACAGCCCTGCTGGCATTAGGCTTGCGTTTACCTCACACTAGGAAGATGAAACCTTTAGTTTTGAATCTTTGAAATGTACATTGTAGTTAAGTTGGGAGAAACAGTGAACCCCAAGTCAAGATAATGTTTAGCAAAGAGAAGAAACCAGTGAATAGTGAATCATTTAAAATGATAGCAACCAAAGGTCTATTAATAGAAAAAGGACTTGCAGATGTATTTGTATTACTAAAATCTAGAGCTCAGACATTCAGCTCAGTGATCTATGAAGAGCACAGTGGATAACTGAAAAGACAGCTTGATGGCATCATCTGTAGTGGTTTTGCTGCAGTCTTCAACAGTTTGTAAATTAATGATCTGTTGAAGACTGCAGCGAAACCACTACACGTTAATGAATTGGCGGGATTCACTTAAGATAAAGGCAATTCTTCCCCCAACTTAAATATATACTCATACATTTGCTGTAGTTGAATGAGACTAAATACATTTTTCACAGTGATGCAGTTACCAAGTGTGTTGAATTCAGAAAGGTGTATTAAGTCCTTTTTTTTACGTGCTAGATGTGTCTTATCTTTACAGAAAAAAACATCATCTAAAGTGAAATCGCAGGAAATTAAGGTCACCACCACTAAACAATGAAATGTTTCTATCTTCTAACTACACCCCTCAAACTAGACCCCCCAGGATAAGGAAATAATCCTCACAAACCATCCACAAGACTAATCAAGTTCCTGAAAACCTGCCTCATCATCAGAAGCTGCTGATTTATGACAGACTTCTGTCTTTGCTCATCTAGGAGCAAGGTACTCACTGCAAAAGTTTAATAAACCATCAGATGCTTAGGCCTTTTAATGAATGATGCACAATTATTTACTGAATACTGTTAGTTTTACTTTTACGTTACATTTCCATATTCCCCATGATGAGTAGCCCGTGACCTGTTATTACCCAAATGAGCACAATGTGACGTTTTCCAATTAACAGACTTCAAGAAATAACTTTCAGTCAAAGAACTGATGATTCACACAATGCCTGCCGAGCAACAAAACCTGGCGTGATATAATTGGTTGGTCCCCTTTGGATATTATAAATATGGGCCTGGTAAGGACACATTTCAAGGCCCGCTTTTTCCTTCTGTTCTTAGAACCTAAATCGTACAGCCCATTAAAACCCTCTCTAAGCCCCCACCCGCACTTGCCTGGGATACTAACTGCCAGCCTCTCTGGTCTGAGCAACTTTGCTGCTTGCTTTTAAGAAGAGCACGAGTGCTGCAGATCAGGTCGCCTCAGACAGCCTCGTGTCGTGAGCACCACAGGCCTTTCCCAGCTCTTCCCAGGGGGTGCGGCCATGGAGTCCTGCTCCCACCCCATGCTGACGTGGTAGAAAATGGGTAGGGTGCAGTGACGTACGTAGTGCACCCTCGCTGATTGACAAGCAGACTTGGAAACCCAGGGCTTCTGCTTAAAGCGCCCAGGCTGCTTGCAATCAGTGAGGCAGCATTACGTCATCAGAGGGCAGCGACTTCGATTGTTGGAAGCCACCGGGGGGACGGGGCTGAAATAAGGCCAGCTCTTAAAATCCTGCGACACCCGGCACATGCGCTCTAACACCACATGTGCCTGGTTTTGCCTGATCATTGCGCAGAGCGAGGGTCGCAGGTGTAATGGATTCGGAATTCTTCGAAATAAAAAGGAAACACTAATTGAAGCAGAAATGTAAGCGGGCGGTGCCCTGCCGCCCTAATAAGAAAACCGCCCCTGCTCAGTCCCTTTCAGGCCGGTTTTAGGGAAAATATTTCCATGGTCGACCAGCTATTAAGGCTACAACTTCTTTACTGGAAGACCGTGAGAGTAGAGGGTGGCAGCCTCTACTTAATCTTTGTAGACCTTAAGACGGCCTTTGATCTAGTGCCCCGTAAAATCCTTTGGGCTGTCTTGGAGGACATGGGGGTTCCGGCTTACCTTCTTAATACCATAAAGCGACTCCATTGTAACAACTTTGCCCAAATTAGGAGTGGTAAATAGGGAAGTCTGACTCCCAAAATTCTTGTCAATAGAGGAGTCAGACAGGGGTGTGTGTTGGCGCCCACACGCTTCTGTCTCTTCGTCAACGCCCATATCTCACACCTTAAGGGGGTTAAAGACATCGATGCCCCAAACTGAAGAACGAACAGGTGGTGGTATTGATGTTTGCAGATGACACCCTCCTATTATCCAAATCTCCTATGGGCATCCAAAGAACCCTGAATAGCTTTGTCAATTTTTGCCACTTAAGGGGGCTGGAAATTAATGTCCAAAAAACGAAGTTTATGGTCTGCAACCCACCAAAAACCAGATGCAGTAATCCCTCCCTAAATGGCATAGCTTTGGACAGGGTAACAGTTTTTTAATATCTCGGTATTACCCTTACAGACAAAATGGATGGGGCACCTCAGCTTGCAAAGGCCAAACTCAAACTAGTTCAGACCACGGGCGGTATTCTCAAATTCCATCAAGAATCCACTTTTAAACCAATTGCGCCTATTATAGAAATCTATAAAGCTCAAGCCAGGGGGGAAATTTTATAGGAGGCTGAACTTTGGGGCCATTGCCTCGTGGACGGCATTACCAAAGCCGAAAAACGATTTTTAAGATCATTGCTGGCACTCCCTTCTAGTACCCCCCCGATCCCTATGAGAATGGATCTTGGTATTACACCCATACAAGATGTAGTCGCACTACGCCCTGTCATCTATTGGTGCAGATTGTGGGTTACCCCAAACTATCATGTTTTAGACAAGAATTTGAAGAAGTATTGGGCCTACCTGGGTCTGAGAAATTGCCTTGGTTCGCCTATCTAAAAAGGGAAAGTAAGAGACTGGACATACCCGGTCTGTGGTCTAATCCAGCCGTGGTCTGCGCACAGTTGTCGCGTAGAGATTTAGCCAACTTAGACCGCCAGTCCAGGCTCTCGGCCATCCTTGGTAAATCTTCCTTAGGCCCTCTTACTGTCAAGTTTTTTAATTTTAAAGATGAATACTTAATTGAGCCTCTTCTCGACGAGATTTTACCTTACACAGCTGGGAAACTATATCTTCAATTTAGATATGGTACACTTCCTCTCAGGATCTTCTCCCATAAATGGTCCGCTACTAAGCTAACCAGATGTCCGGTGTGTGGCGCCTACGAAGAGTCGGAGTCCCACGTTCTTTTTTTTTGCCCCAGTTATAAAAACATTCGCAAACATTGGCTTATCCAACTCTGCAAAAACATGGGGTTCAGACTGCACTCAGAGGCTCTAAAAATTCTGAAAAGTAGTACTTCCACCCCGGTTGTATTCTCAGTTTCTTGATATTTGGATGCTATGTGGCGCAGGAGAAGATCTTGTTGTAGTAATTGTTTCTAGCCTGCTGTACATACCCATGAATTTACTAAATACATAAGCTGTATTTTTTTTATGTTTTTATATATTTTTATAACTATTGTTATTTGCTTAAGTTTTTTTATTATGTCTTGTATGGCTACTATGTATCTTTTATGGTCTTCGACCAAAATAAAGATTACTTGGCTGACTGACAAATGATTAGACAACCCAGATCACAACACTCCTGACTCTCTCAGGAATCGCGGGAGCAAGACATACTCCTTTGCTCACTCACTCGTACTTGTCAACAATGAGAATAGGCAGAGTCACTGAAATATTTCAAAATGTTTATTTTAACTATTGTGCTCTACAATACAGTATACTGGCCACTACTAGCAGCAAAATGAATAAACTCAGCACAGTTAGCATTGTTACAATACCATTGAATACAAAGGGAGAAGTGATTTTATAAAGACTGTGAAAAAAAGGTAATTTAGGCCTAACCACCCTCCCCTTGACTAAAAGAAGTATATTGTATATAAAGGAAGATCTCTGGGCTTTGACAGCAGACACCATACCTTAAAGCAGGGGTCTCCAAACCGGTCCTGGAGGGCCGGATCCATGCCAGATTTTTAAAATTACTACATGTATCTCAATGGGGATATCCAAAAAATCTGGAATGGATCCGGCCCTCCAGGACCGGTTTGGAGACCCCTGCCTTAAAGCATGGATAAAAGGTTTACATCATAGGAACAGGGGTGCTCTTCTCCATGGAACACCTTTCTCCAAGTGCGTTAAAACAACATGCAACAAAGTAATATCAAAGCACAAGTCTTCAGTACTGCAGCTGTGTGTAGCATGTTATGTTTAGGTGCTAGGGACTGACCAGAACAGAATAACAAGGGGCATTGTTTATCGACCTTGCACATCATGTTCATACTAAACTCCAGGAAAGGCAGAGAACGAGAAAGGCAGCCCGTTCTCATGTGAAAGGCACAAACAGAGTCTTGCAAAAACAAAGTCATGTAGTAACGTGCGCAAAAGCAGCATCATGGCTGCCAAGCTCATGCTAACTTAGCAATGTCCGCAATGTCCCTAAGGGCTATATAACAATACCATCCACTAAAAAGAAAACAATCTCACAACCAGTCAAAACCAAGCATTGGGTTAGAGACACTAAAGGTCTGAACTCGGAGAGTCTAACAATACACGCCAAGAGTGAACTTCAACCAACTTCTGAACTCACAGACGTCAGCGAGCTTACGGATCATTACAATTGTACAATATCTAAAATAATTGACAATATAGCCCCTCTAAAACTTAAAAGAATACAGGTCAAAGATAAAAACCCATGGTTCAATAGTTCACTTAATGAAGAAAGACGGAAACTCGGACTAACAGAACGGAAATAGAGACAAATTCCATCATCCCCCCACCTAAAACAATTAAGAAAGACCAGGAAACCCTACAATAAAAGCGTACTTAAATCAAAAAAAGAATTTTTTAGAAATGAGCTGAATAACGCTAAGAATAGATCGAGAAAACTCTTCGAACGACTAAAAGAACAATCAAACAAATTAGCCAAATCCTCCCTACAAACTTCTGAATCAGAATTGAACTGTGAAGATTTATCAAAATTCTTTACCAACAAAGCCAGCTCACTGGAAAGAGAACTCAAGAATACCGCTGATAAATCCTTTAATCTAAGGAGTAAACAAGTGGAGTGGAGAATCAGCCCTATCTGCACGAGCAATCCCCAAAAATAATGCTCATTGATCAACCTTCAAACTATATGAACAGCACGACATTGTCAATATCTTACTAACTTTGAAACTGAATAACCATTACAATGACCATCTTCCTGCAAAATGTTGGCTCACATTCAACCACATGGTCACCCCCTATTGGACTAAGATAATTAATGAATCGCTACCAAAGGATCTTTCCCTCTCTTAAAAAAAACTTCTGGGAACCCCTCAAACCCAAGCAACTTTCAGCCGGTAATAACCATTCCCTTACTAGCCTGAGTACTAGAAAAATGTGCTCAACAACAACTGAGTCAACGCATTACTGAATTTAAGCTGCTAAATGACTACCAATCAGGGTTCAGATCAGATCACAGTACGGAAACAGACATTTTGCACATAGTAGAAGACGCCCTGCTTGCTCTCGACGGCAATGAAACCTGTCTCTTGGTCTTTCTTGACCTATCATCCGCATTTGACAATGTAAACCATCTCAAATTATTAGACCTCCTGGGGAATAAGATGGGCTTATCGGGAACAGTCTTGAAATGGTTTTATTCCTTTCTAGAGAACAGATCGCAAAGATTCCTGGTGAACAATAAGCTATTCCCACCATTTCCAATTTAAATTGGGGTTCCACAAGGATTAACCCTCTCCCCTTCACTATTCAACCTGTACATCAAGCCATTAACAGAAGTATTACAACAGGCTTAAATTTCCTTCCACATGTCTGCAGACGACACCCAGCTGTATATGAAGATCTCATCACCAGAAGAAATCAACATAATGAATCAAGCACTACAGAGAACCATTGAATGGCTAGGTTCTTAGCTCTCAAAAAACAAATTAATTTTGATCTCCCCTCCTAAAAGTTCCGCCAGGGTTGAGGAATGGACCAAGATGATCACTGCGCTAAACGGTACCCCCGATTCTAGTAGATTCAACTAAGTCTCTTGGAGTCATGCTGGATAAAGAATTAAACATGAAAACCCCCATCAAAATAAGGCAAAAAATGCCCGTTTCCATCTGAGTTGCCTTACAAAATTTAAGCCGTTCATAGATTGAGGTGATCTGAAAATGGCAGTCCAGGCGCTGGTCATATCAAGAATTGAGAATGGATATGCAACTCTAGACTTCCTAAGATTTCAACATTTCCCCTAAAAGCTTGTCTCAATGCAGCATCTAGACTTATAATGGGATAAAAAACATTTGATCACATCACTCCACATCTGAAAGCGCTCAATTGGCTACAGTACGAGGCAAGAATACAGCTAAAGAGGGCATGTATTACACACAAGGCAATACACCACAAAACTCCACGTTACCTGGCCCAGAAAATGATGCTGTCTGGAGGCAGTAGACCCTCCAGGGGGTCCGAAGATTTTTTACTGAAACCAGCATTCTTCAGTAAGAAGAGAACATATGATAGAGCTTTCACAGGAGCGGCACCAAGGATTTGGAATTCGCTCCCACCGAATATTAGAAGAATATCCTATGCTCCACGATTCAAAAAGGTGCCTTAGGGCCAGATGTATGACAGATTTTAGCGTGCGCAAACAGGTTTTATACCCGTTTGCGCACGCTAAAAACCTTGCACCCATGTACAAAACCTATTTTGCGATACACTAAACAATTAGTGACTCGCAAAATAGGTTTTGCGACTCGCTATTAGGAAGTGGCGTTCCCTTCCTAATAGCGACTCGTAGGGAATGTATGAATGTTTTGCAACCGCAATTGTGGTTGCAAAACACTCACAAATTACCACCTACATCAAGTAGGTAGTATTGCAATCACAAATGGGAAGGGGTCCCAATGCATGCAAATATATTTTTTAAGGGCAGACAGTGGTCCCAGAGACCATTGCCTGCCCTTATAAAATTAAATGAAAACGTTTCATTTTAATTTTTTTAAATGCATCCCGTTTTTTTTAAGGAAAATGGGCTGCATTTAAAAAAAACTGCTTTATTTAAAAGCAGTCCCAGACATGGTGGTCTGCTGAGTCCAGCAGGCCACCATCCCTGGGAGGGCCAGCCATTCCCAATGGGGTCGCAAAATGCGCGGGCCTCATTAATATTATTGAGCCTCGCATTTTGTGATGCCCATTGGGAATCACAATCAGTCTCTCTGACACTGAAGTACATAGAAAATGGCGACCCACAATTTGCGACTCGCAATCAAGCACAAATTGCGAGTCGTAATTTACAATGGTCATACATCTGGCCCTCAGACCTTTCAGATGGGTAAATTCCTCCCATAACAAACAACAGGCAATACTAAGACTGTTCTGAGATCTGAAGACAACCCATCGATCCTCCACATTCAGCTGTTCAAGTAGGCTACTGTAAGCAGGATTAAAGTCCTGCTAATCGCAGAACAAAGAAACTGGGCATTGCACGAACCAGTTTACTTACTTTACTTGAACTCTAATTGCTATACTCAGCTAGGTTGGATACTGTTACCCCCTTCAACTGTCAACAGGGATATTGTCTATGGACAGGTACCTCGATCAAGCCATATCTCTATTTGATTAGACTAGCAATACTATAACCAGTGTGGATAGCTAGGATCTCAGTAGTGGTTTTATTTTTATATTTAATTATAATCTGGCATGTTTTACTGTAATCTAGTGATTTATTGTATTCTTCAGTTTGTGTGGGTTGGGTTTAAGTAAGCATATGACAATGTCATTGGAATACGTATACACATACTTGATTTTAAAGAAGTGGATATCTGTTGAATTTGAAAGTGGTTGTAATGTAGAGTGCTCTGAAACCCAAATTTTGGATCTTGTTCGCGCTATACAAAACACTGAATAAATAAATAAATAACATAAATACTCCAACATGATGGACCCTTTTCCTCTCAATTATGTCTTACACCAAATGTGAGTGGGACTCTAGCAGCGGGTAGAGGGGAGGGGGGTTTTAAGTAGGGTGAAACATGTCAGAGTAGCACCTAACAGAAAGGCACCAACAGGCAGAGACTATGTCAACTCCTTATTGACTAAACTACTGGGTGACCACCAGAGAATGCAGGTATAGAAAGCAGACTTGACTTCCAACAGCATTGTTCTGATACTGCTATTTGCACACAGATTACCGACATGGGTCACCATGCCTAGTCAGAGTAATGAGATTGACCAGATTGTACAGCAGCATAAGAGGAGCTGTGAAAAGTGAAGGCCCCAAAGGGCTGTCTGCTTCTGGACAACGGGTCTCCCCTCCCTGGTGCTGTTTAACTGAACCGTTTAACTGAAAATCAGGTGCCAGCAGGGGAAATGTTTTGTTAGGTTCTGTTTAAGTTCTCATGAGTTATTTATTTTATTTTATTTTATTTTATGGAGTTTGTAGAGCGCGCAGCTACCCCCGAAGGGGTGTCCCGGCGCTAAAATCCAGGGGTTCCCAAGTGAAAGGGGAAGTGAAAAAGAAGGAAATAGTGGGGAGACTAGAGTCCGGAGAAGAGCCAGGTTTTAAGTTTGGCTCGGAAGATGGTTTCAGAGGGACAGAACCTCAGCTCAAGTGGAAGGGAGTTCCAAAGTCTGGCAGCGATGACACTGAAACCTCTGCCACCGGTTCTGGACAGTCTGAAACGGGGCGAGATCAAGAGGCGGAGGTCATTGGATCTGAGGGATCTGGTGGAGCGGGATATCGAGACCCGATTTTTCAGATAAGTGGGACCGAAGTTGTTGACGGCTCGAAAAGTGAGAGTGAGGACCTTAAACTGGATGCGGCTAGCCACAGGGAGCCAATGGAGTTTCCTCCGGTAAGCAGAAACAGATTGACGGTACGGGATATTACCGATCAGTCTGGCTGCAGCATTCTGGACAATCTGCAGCCGGCCAATCAGGTACTGGGGAGCCCCTGCATAGAGACTATTAGCATAATCCAAGTGGGACGTGATGAGGGCCTGGGTGACTGTGCGGCGGGAATCCAGGGGGAGATAGGGAAGGATCTTTCTTATCATGCGTAGTTTCATAAAGCAGGCGGAAGTAACTTTATTGATCTGGGTTTTGCATGACAAGGAGTCATCAAATTGGAAACCAAGATTCCGTGCCGAATGAACAGGGGATGGGGCAGGATCAAGCGCCGTAGGCCACCACCAAGCAGAGGGGATAGGGGTTTTCTGATTAAAAAACAGAACCTCTGTTTTATCTGCGTTCAATCTAAGGTGGTTCGAAGTCATCCAGCCACTGATGTTATTAAGGCATTGGCGAAAGTTGAGGAATGCGGAGTCAGAGTGGTCCCGGAAGGAAAACACCAGCTGTGTGTCGTCAGCGTAAGAGACCACCCTGACTCCGTAAGATTCCACAACGTCAGCCAAGGGGGCCAGATAGACATTGAAGAACAGGGGGCTTAGGGCGGAGCCCTGTGGCACCCCACATGACAGAGGTTTTTTCTCTGACTTAAAAGGACGTAATAGTACCCTTTGACTTCTGGATGAGAGGAAGGACTCGATCCAGCTGAGGGCAGTGCCACCGATGCCTATCTGCTTAAGACGATCCAGAAGGATGGGGTGAGAGACCGTGTCGAATGCTGCGGACAGGTCGAGGAGAACCAGCATGGCCTCCTCGCCCCTGTCCACGCATTCTCGGATGGTTTCAGATACTTCCAGCAGGGCCGTCTCGGTACTGAATCCTGCTCTGAAACCGGATTGGGATCCATGAAGCAGAGAGTGGTCTTCTAAATAGTCCGTAAGTTGGAGCTGTACGGCTTTTTCCAGGACCTTGGCGGGTTTAGGAAGAAGGGAAATGGGACGGTAGTTAGAAAAGACAGCGGGGTCTGCGTCTGCCTTTTTCAAAATAGGGATCACCAAAGCCTCCTTCCAGGTGGTAGGGAAGAAGCCATGGTGAAGGGAGGCATTCCAGACGGAAAGGAAAGGGCAGGCCAGTGAGGGCGCCAGTTCTCCCATGATTTTTGCGGGGACCGGATCAGAGGGAGCACCAGATTTACAGCAAATGAGTAGTCTGATAGCCTCGTCCAGGTGGAGTTTGTTGAATGAAAGGAAGGATGGAGACTCTGGGGGACTAGTAAAAGAAGATGGAGTGACAGACTCTGTGGGGAAGGAGACACAGAGTTTGTTAATCTTTTCCAGAAAGAAATCTGAGAGTCCCTCACAAAGAATCTGACAAGCGGTGTTCTGGGGGGCCCTGGCCGGAGGGTTGATAAAGTCTTTAACGATGCTAAAGAGCGTTTTTGATGAATTTTTGGCTTTATTAATTTGAGCGGCAAAGTGGTCTTTCATCGCGCATTTTTTAAGTTTGAGGAGTTACAATTAATTGTTGAGCTTGCCCTGTGAGGGTTTCTCCACACTGTATGGCAAGGACTCTTATATATGATGCTTTTATTCTTGACTGTGAGCAGAGGTTATCTTTTCCCTCCTAGTTTTTGAGCTGAACACAAACATATAAAAAGCTACTACTAGATAACTACCCAGTTGGGAGGGATGGATGGAGAGATATACATACATACATACATATATATATACAGTGGAGCCAGTATCCCTATTGTTTTATATTGGAAAGAGATGTGACTTTGAGGAAAAAAGTCAAGAGAAAATATGTATGAATTCAAACGGGTTACCGGCCGATCCAAGCCGAGTTTTTCTCATCTCAAAATCCACACAGATGAGTACTGACACCGAAACAGGGTAAGAGACATAGTAAAATACACGCTTAACTGCTGAGGAAATGTGATGAAAATATGATAAATGCAAATGACAACAACTGAAAAGGTGACTCGCTAAGACAATTGTTGAAAATCATCTTATAAACTCTCAGAGGAATTAATTGAAGTATCAATCATGGCAGAGAGACGTACCAAAAGAGAACAAAAAGCCAGGGAATAATTTGGAAAAGGCATATTGGAACAGAAGGTATAAAACCAACTGAAACGGCACCCTTAAAGCTGGCTGAGGAACTAGAACAAGCAAGGATTACTCAAATAAACAAATGGTGGGTGATTACAACAGTTAAAAGCTATTTAGACTTCAGTAGGATATCAAGAGGATTACGAATAAAATGTATTACTTACTTTAAGTGATTTGGATCCACATCTTTCTAAACAATAGCAAGGAGACACCACCGAATACTCAAATAAACTCATGAGAAGCTTTATTGCACACGCTAAAAGAAAATGATTAAAGGCTGTTGGGAAAATTAAAGAATTTAGGGCCATTTTATCCAGAAAGGGCGATACATTATCGCCGCTTTTATCGGCAGGAAACTGCCGCTAAAGCGGCGATAATGGCCTTGATAATATGCCCTTCTGAATTCCCATAGAAGCCCAGGTTAACACCAGAACCTGGGCTTCTATGGGAATTCACAAGGGCATATTGTCAAGCCCATTATCGCCGCTTTAGCGGCAGTTTCACGCCGATAAAAATGGCGATAATGTATCACCCTTTCTTGATAATATAGCCCTTATAAAGTTTACAAGATAAAGAAGAGATCAAGAATGCATTCATTAATATGGAGAGGAAATCGGAAAAACATGAGCGTGAGGTGAAACTTAAGAAAGCAACTAAATGTAATTGCTACAGAAGAGATTTTGCTGCAAGCAGAATCTACACTTTCATAAGGGGATTTGATCACCTATATTCGAGACGAGCTGCAGATGTTAAACCAATTGGATCAATGTCAGCCACCTCCAGTGTAGAAAGTTCAGAAGTAAGCTCGAGGGACGAAGATCTTACAGCCACACTCCTCAGTTTGGGTTTCTCAGGGGAGATGAGGCTGTAT
The DNA here is from genome assembly GCF_964263255.1 of Lissotriton vulgaris. Classification (NCBI taxonomy): domain Eukaryota; kingdom Metazoa; phylum Chordata; class Amphibia; order Caudata; family Salamandridae; genus Lissotriton; species Lissotriton vulgaris. The sequence continues at coordinate 1,296,113,713 of NC_141685.1, read as the reverse complement.
CAAATTAACACCAGACAGAGAGGAAGAGCGAAAATGAACAAAATGCAAGATAATCCCCCAAACCAAGAACATCAGAAGGGAGCAAAAAGAGGGCGAGGATAATGAAACAAAAAGCAATAATTAAGGAAAAAGAAACGGGCAACAATCTTATCATCAATCACCCCTCCAAATGTATTAATGAACATCATATGAAATTATTGACTAAAATATTCACCTTCTGCCCCACTTTGAGGTTCAACCTTGTCAATGCCAGAATTGAACTTCATAAATTTGTTAGAAAAATGAAATTAAAGAAATTCTGTACACTAAAGGAACAACAACAAAAGAAGTAAAAAATGAAACCCGCATTTTCAGCTTTAGCTTTATGTGAGCATCTGGTGATCTCTACTGATGTTGCACCAGAAAGTAGATGTAAGTTGAAATTAAAATGTTCTCCTCAGGTCCCTGCTGGTAAGAACATTGATTTATTTCATGAATTTATGGTGAAAGGATTAACTAAAATAATATCCAAATGAAAAAAACAATAAAGTGAACCCTTGCAACAACATAACAAATAAAGAATGGGAAGCTTTGATTAACTTAAAACACGATGAAACTATAATCATTAAATCTAGTGATAAAGGAGGCAACATTGTAATTCTCAGTTGGGAAAAATTTATGGCGGAAGCCACAAGACAACTGAAGAATAGAGATCACCACAGAAAGCTTTCTGAGGATCCAAACAAGGAATATATGTGCACTCTTCATCTTGTGTTAAATGGCACAATAATGGTCTTCTTGATATGGAAGAATATCATTATCTAAACACTAAGCATCCATTCGCGCCTACAATGTATTTTCTTCCTAACGTACACAAGAACATGGTAGATCCACCCAGGTAGACCTATTGTCAGCTCAATAGGCTCATTGCTTGAGAACACTTCAAGGTCAATTGATATATTTTTATTTCCATATGTAAAAGACCTCCCATCTTATTTACGTGACTCGCAAGATTTTTTAAATAGAATTAATGACTTGCCATGGAAATTTAACCATTATTTGCCAACAGTAGATGTAGTGTCTCTATACACCTCCATTCAACACACAGATAGAATATCGGCATGTAAGTTTTTTTTACAGATACGCTCCATCTCTCTGCTAGAAACCTCAAACATGCTTGTAGAAATGATTACATTTTGTCCTCCAATATAATGCTTTTTTATTAAATAACAAATACGTTCTACAGGTGCAGGGAACTGAAATGGCTACATCATTTGCGGCCACGTACTCCAACCTATTGATGGGTTTGGGAAGCAGAGATAGCATGGAAGAAACAAAAGAAAACAAACATGGAGCAAAAAGTCTAGTGGGTCCATTTTAAAGATGACTTGTTCTTAATTTGGGAGGGAGAAAAACCAGACATGGAATGTTTAAGATCTTTGAACCACAATGAACTGAACCTACAATTTATCTTTCAGATCCAGGAAAAGGAGATCAATTATCTGGATGTTGGAGTTCACTAAGAAGGAGATAAAATCTGCACAAAATTTCATAGAAAACCCACGAGTACCAACAGCATATTATATGGAAATAGTTGGCATCCCCAATCTCTGAAATGAAGTGTGCCTTATGGAGTGTTCTTGAGAGCTAGATGGAGTTGATCTGAAGAATTAGATTTTAAGAAACAAACTAAAGAGATGTATGAGAGATTTCAAATCAGAGGGTATCTAGAAATGATTTTGAAAGATGCCCTAAAGAATGCTGGGATCAAGAAACGAGACAAAGAATAAGAAAGCTATGTCTGACAATGAAACTCAAATCATCAGATATTTCACAGATTTTGACATATCCAACCAGGAAGTAAGAGAACTATTACGAGATGATTGGAAACTCTTAAAAATGGATGATGATCCTAAAGCCGTACTTTCATACTCTCCAAACATCACTTGTAGAAAATCAGACTCCTTAGATGACCCCCTTATTAGAAGTTATTTAGCACAAGATAACATGTTGAAGAAAATCTCTACTAATTGGTCAATGAAAAGAAATAAAGTTTTTTGGAAATGTCCCAAATGCAAGGCCTGGTCTCATGGTGTAAAATCAGAAAATGTAAAACAATGTATGGAAAAATGAAGGGAAACAGAGCTATGGATTACATGTGAAACGGATTTCATGGTTTATGTACTTGAATGTACCTGCAAAATGAAATATGTTGGCAGTATCATTAATAAATTAAATGTCTGTATACTTCAATATCTGCGTGTGATTAAAAATACGTAATGTCTAAACACATTTGGAAGATGCACGAGGGAAAGGATGACAGCACGACATACTCTAGAGTAAAGCATATTGCAAAAAAACCTTGAGGAGGAAATAGAGAGCTAGAACTCCGCAGAGAGGAATCCAAAATGATAATATTGATGGGCACAGGGACCCCTCACGGATTAAATGCTGATGCAGAACTGCACATAGCCTTCTTTCGGTCCTCCTTCTCTTACAAATTTCATTCTCTTCATTATACTTACCTCTCCTTATTCATATTTTTCTCCTTTTTCATAAAAAGAGTACTTGACCGAAATTGTGAAAAAAGCAAAAAATAAATCTGTAAAAAATTGTATGTCTAATGGCCTGTAAAATGGAAATTGAAAATGTAAAAGGTCTTTTATACTCTTTTATAGTCCCGCCACTATGGGCGTATATGTCTAGTGCATTCTGGTCTTTAGAGTTCAAAATCCTAAGTGGGTGCCACTGTATTTTCTCCACCTCACCATCCCAGTTCAGAGCCATCAGGGTATGCCCAGACTTGAGTCCCTTACTCATTTTGCCACTGGATTGAATGTTAGCCTGGCTGATGAGGGGTGTTACCCCGAAACCAGTCCCAGGTTGCCTTTTTCAGGTCCAGGGAAGACCTGGCTTAGCAGTTCCGTCTGGACTATTCCCATGAGGCACAGGGTCAAGACTGATTTGCATATAGCTGGGTCCGAACTGGGGTAGCAAAGTTAGCTAAATAACGATGATGGATTCAATCCAGATCTGCGACTGGAGGTGAGTGTCTGAAAAGTTTCCGTGACCCGTCCATCATCTCCTTGTGTTTGCTATATATGTTTAACACTCACATTCTTTTAGAAAACACTCATACTCCATGGATGATGTCATCAGTGAAGTCATTTGAGATGTAATTGGTGATGTCGCTGACCATGTCATGAATGATGTAATATATGAGGTCATAAGCAGTGCATTGAGGGCGTAAGTTATAGTTAGCTCAGTTAACTATAATAGCTGAATTTCACTGGTTTTGTACAAGAGAAATCTGAGCCTAACTATAATGTCCCTGTAACCTTTGACCTTTGATTATTACAATGAATATATATATGTGTGTGTGTGTATAAATATATATATATACATATTACATTATATATATGTCTCTATATATATAATTATATATAATATATATATATATATATTTTTTTTTTTAAAGAAATGTCCAAGAGCTTTGAGAAGCACTCGACAGCTCGCCCACCATTGGGTGATCACGATCAGCTTGCCTTGATGCAACCGATTCCATTCTTCATGCCTGATGCACGAGGGGCAACCATCCAATGGAAAAATGTGCCTTACACTTTAAATGAAGAAAGCGTCCACCGCACCATCTGTTTGTTAACTGCCTTTGAGAAAGCGGCGTAGAGCCGCGAAGCACGTCAGGCATGAAGAAAAGAATCAGTGACATCAAGGCAAGCTGAACCTGGTCACCGGATGGTGGGCGAGCTGTCGAGTGCTTCTCAAAGCTTTTTGGCATTTGTTTAAAAACAATATATATATATATATATATATATATATATATATATATATATATATATATATATATATATATATATATATATATATATATATATATATATATATATATATATATATTCACAGAAAAAACCATAGGTTATAGACCATATATAGTTAGGAATTTGCATTTACAAAACCTTGAAAATTCACTGAAAAAACCATAGGTTATAGACCATATATAGTTAGGGATTTGCATTTACAAAACCTTATTTTACTCACAAAAAACCATTGAAATTCCATATATAGTTAGTTGCGCTAACTATATATCGCGCACCCGCAATCCACTGCTGATGATGTCACATATTACATCATTCATGACATGGTCAGTGACATCACTGATGACATCACTCATCTCATTTGACATGACTGATCATATCACTGATGATATCATTCATGTGATAATACCATGAACCTCTTCAGACTCTAATATAACCTTAGATACAATCAGTGTAAACAGACAGTCACAGACTGTCACTCATCCATGGAGTTACTCACACACCTAGTCAGTTATGCAAAAAATCAATCACACCTCCATTTTCTCAACTATACAGTTATACACACCTTACTTATTCAAACATATAATAACACATATTTACTCTCTTATACAATCCCTGATACATGTTCACAATGATCCATACAGCCACTCACACATTCACTGGCTCTTATGTACAGTTATTTATATATGTCAACTCTCACATGTACTGTGTTTTACATATGTACTTACTTTGACATGTAGCACTGAGATATCCATTCACTCACTAATACACTCATGCCCAGTCAACCGCCCATACAGCTGTTTCCACATGCACTTTTGAACCCATACATATAGTGAATCAACTACTCACACATCTATGTACAGAGTCACACACCTCCCAGCCACCCATACACACACACTCAGTTTCCCATACAAATACTTGGACAACCAATGAATAACCCATACAGTTACTCATATAGCTACTGATCAACATATGCAGCAGTTTGTAGAACAACAGATATAATGATGCACAAAATAAAACCCAGTCACTAACCCATGCACTTAGTGAGACACATTTAATCACTGACTCATACAATCAGTCATGCACCTACTAAATCCTTCATCCAGACACTTATACATCCACTCATTCTTCAAAATATAAGACATATTTTAACTTTACAGAAACATACAGTCACTGGATGTTGTCATCAGTGATGTCATCAGTGATGTCATTTGAGATGTCATCAGTGATGTCATCAGTGATGTCACTGACCACGTCATAAATGATGTAATATGTGACATCATCAGCAGTGGATTGCGGGTGCGCGATATATAGTTAGCGCAACTAACTATATATGGAATTTCAATGGTTTTGTGTGAGTAAAATAAGGTTTTGTAAATGCAAATCCCTAACTATATATGGTCTATAACCTATGGTTTTTTCAGTGAATTTTCAAGGTTTTGTAAATGCAAATTCCTAACTATATATGGTCTATAACCTATGGTTTTTTCTGTGAATTTCATTGGTTTTTTAAAAGCTAACATCTGTAACTGTAAAATGTATTCTTCTTTAAATCTTAAAATATATTTTAGATGTTTATTAATAATTTTTTTTTTAATATTTTTTTTCTTCGCTTCCAGTTCGCGAACCGGACCGCTTTCCGGGAAGCGGTCTAAAAAAAAGGTGGGAAAGTAATTCACAGAAAAACGACTAGAGACACTCTCACCAAATATAGATTAGCTCATACTACATAACAATCCCTTTCATTTTCACAAATTTGATTGAAATTCCATTTAGCCATTAAGCCTGTAGACCTCTCTAAGTACCGTGAGGTAAATTACTTCACAAAACACATCTGAAGTGTTGGAATTGACAACCAATGAAAATGTTACTTTCATTTTCAATTTTTTTTCCTGACATTTGATTGGTTATGTACCTGAATATATATAAAGGAAGAGAAGGAAACACAGCCATTTTGACTACTACTTCCTGAACTACATTTCAAGAGCCTTTTCACCTCCCTGTAAATTAAATTGATAATTTGTAAGTGGCACTTTAAATTAATTTGTAAAAACGTTTTTTGATAATTATTTACTGTCCCCCTGCTATAGTTATAGATACAGATAGAATCCTCTGTTATATTTATTGATTGACTTACACTTCTCTGCTATAATTATGAATTTACTTACTTTAAGTTCACTGTTAAAAAAACAGAACTACCTGTCTGAACTTAAACCCAACAGTGCCCTAACTCTTCTAATTTAATTATTTTTTTTATGCAATTTACAGCAAAAAAATGGAAGGGGAGCAAGAAAAAACTAATGTTTCCTTCGAGATTACATCCGAAGACATTGTAACTGAAGAAAATGTGGATGAAGATTTTATGGATCAATCTTTTGACGAACAATTTATTCAAACCTTACAAGAGACAGAAACATCCATGTTTGACGAGATACCAGATGATATAATGCTGGAAGTTTTAATGAACTATGAAAATAATAAATAATTTTTTTTTAAATCAAAATAAATAAATAAATAAAAAAACGAACAAAAACAACAAATAATTAACATACAGTATTAGAAAAGTCTATCATTCTTTTATCCTTAAAGTTCACTGCCCAGAACGCTTTCCGGTTCGCGAACTTGGCGCTTACCACGCAAAAAAAAAATTTTTTTTTTTGGACCCTCCTAGGCCCTTTTAAAACCTCCACATAAAACCTAGGGGGTCAACGAGGATCTACTATGCCCCCTTATGGTAATTTCCCCCTTTGTTTTGGCCTCCTCTTGTCTCTCGATCCTACCGAGAGACAAGATGGCGGCCGCTCCGGACTGTTTAGAATGTTGACAGACACCGGAGGGCCAATCAGCTTCGCATCGCAAAGTTCCGATACGCGAAAGGTTCGCTAACCGGATCGCTGCCCGGAGCGCTGTTACAGATATATATCTTGATTTAAACGTTAATTTCTCAAAATCCACTGAAGCACATATATTGAGACCTAGCAAAGGCACATCGGGCTAACAGTCCCTACAATTTTGCCAAGTTTCGTGCAAATCCATTCAGCCGTTCGGGCTAAAAGTGAGTCCAACCGCCCTATGGAAATTAACATGGAAAAAACGCGTTTTGGGACCCCCCTTTTTTCTCGGCCCCCCCTCCACAAAACCCCCCCAAATTTTCAAGGGCTGCTCAGAAACAAAATGTGCCATTTTCCTGAAAATTTCAGCCAATTCCGTCCACAAACGCCAAAGTTATTAGGCATAGAATTTTCAGAAATCCCATAGGGAAAAAATCCTAACTATATATACCTACTGGCGACCGCCAGTAGGTAATATATATATATATATATATATATATATATATATATATATATATATATATATATATATATTTATATTTCACATGTCAATAGCTGCTTATAATTTATCGTGTATTTTGCTACACGATATGTCTATCTGAGTCGGCACAGTAGTAGTATTTTGTTGATCTCTGTTTTGTGAGTGGGAGGGGCTGCTCTCTCAAGGTGTCGCTATAAAACTATGTCACAGGACCAGGCACGTCATGTGATCAAGACCAGGGAGACCTGGTCGAAATGCGTCAATCTGTGGATTTTGTAATAAAGCACTGGAAACTTCAAATACGCTGTGGTCCGTGCCTGGTTTTCTGAGAAGTGGTTTTTGTTTCAGGACTGTGGCTTTTATCATTCTATTTGTGGCAAAGTACGGCTGTCTTCACTCGATAAATGAACCCTCTCCTCCTAAGTGGCTGGCCGGCTGTAGCCAACATTGCATCCGCGATATTTGCTTTGTCCTGGAAGGAGTATTCCCGTGCCAGCCCCAGCAATCAGCAAGCGATAGGAAAGTGAGCAGCTGTATATCGGAGTATCCCTTTGGAGTTCCGGTGGTTCCGAGGAGCCGGAGCACGCCACTAGCCAGTCGGGCTCCAAATGCGGTAAGCCGCGTGACCTCAACAAATGCCAATATCTGCGATTGAGGAGATTGTGTTAAAGATTTACGCGAGTCTGCATAAAACCTACGTCGTGCAAAGTTCTCTTTTTATGCATACCTATTATTGCATACAGTGTCAATATGACAACCAGAGCGGAGGTGCTACGGTACCGCGAGACCGTGGCGAATGCCTTATTTCAAAATTTACCGGACATAAATGAAACTAGCACAGAAAAAAACACGAATTTGGGTAATAATAACAATGTTGAAATGCTGTTGAAAAAATTGGAAAAATGAATCCGTACCGAAATAACCAAGTGGTGGGAGAAAAAATCACTAGAAAAATATAAGAAAGCAGGCAGAGTACCACAGAAGTCAGGGGTACTCATTGCACCATCGTCTGAGAACCCCAACCCCCTGAAGCTGAAAGAATGGTCGCGAATAACTTGGAGGTTTCCATGAACATGGTTTCAATACTCATTAAATATGCTTTGATAGACAGAATGGACATTTTAAAAGAAATTGAAAAAATAAATCAGCAATTGGATGAGTCAGAACAAGAGGAAGCGGTCAAAAAGGGCAGAGAAGAAATCAACGTACGCCTCAACAAACATGAGGAAACTATAAAAGCTCGAAAAATATTTAAGTTCGCCTGTGACAAAAGGGACTATGAGACAGGAAGAGTCTCTACGTTCTTTACTTTTTCTAAAAAATTCGATACTGTAAAAAGGTAAGCATGAGCTCCAAAATAACCTGTGAGTTCTGTACCAATTCAAACAAATGCATAAATATCCAACACAGATTTAAGCTCGGTGGCTAGCAGTACTAATTCAGATGAAGGCAGTTAGTCCATCCAGCAGGTGCAATTACCAACCAACTTCACCCCCTCTGAGGAATTGGATTTTTTGATCGAAGACCGTCGCCACACATTACGATTGTGACCGCTACAGCAGAAAAACCGTGCAGGCAAAACGAACGCAGCAGGCAAAGGCGCAAATGCAGGAGGCAGCAACAGGGGCAAGAGAGGGAGAGGGAAACAATGGCTCCAACAATAAACAATTCAATGTGCACCACAAACACTGTGATAAATTTTGAATTAAGCACTGCAGAAACACAATTGCTATCACTAGGTTTGTCCTTTTGTCTAAAGAATGGTTTTAAATATGTGCAATCTCGCATTGACATTCAAATTCATACAAAAATTGAAACTAATAAAGCATTTTAAATTGAATAAAGTTAATCAGACTGCTGCAACAAATAATTGCTTCAAATCAATCTAGCAAATCCCTTCAAGCATCTGATATTACCACACTAAGATCTATGTATGCATTGGCTGGTAACATTGATGACACCATCTTAGACACACAAGAAGAATTGCAAGAATTCTAAGTAGTTGTGCAGCTGGTAGTCCCTTTCGCCCTCCATCCACCTTCATTCCCCTTATGCATAAGGATGCAATAGACACCTTTAGTGACTGTGTAATTGAAGATTTGAAAGAGCTCAAACACAGCGTTCTGCACAAGCAAAATCAAAGGAGTTATTCAGAAATACAAAACTCCAAACTAATGCGCAAAATCAAGGACAATTGGAATGTAATTGTGAACAAAGCAGACAAAGAAGGGAACATAGGGCCAGATGTAGGACTCCAAATACCGGTCGGTAACGGCCGATTTCGGCCGTTACCGACCGGTATTTGGTATTTCATATGTAGGGGGCCTAAAATTTACAGAATTGGTAAAATACCAAATCGGTAAATTTACAGATTATGTAAATCTAGATGTAGGTGGCACTGAAACCAGTGCCACAGGCCCTTAAGAATTTGTTATTTACCACTAAATAATATTTTGTGGTAAATAACGAATTTCAGTGCACATGCACACCTGTGCATGTACACCTGTGCCATGTGGCACACATACATGCCCTAAGGGCATGTATGTGTGCCACATGGCACACACGCCAGAATCAGGGGTGCAACAGGGTGTCAAAGTAACACCCTGTCCCCCTTGACAATTCAGTAATTTTACCGAATCTGTATTTACCGATTCGGTAATTGACATTGATTCCTATGGGCCTCAAGGCCCATAGGAATCAATGGCAATTACCGAATCGGTAAATACAGATTCCTACTGATTCAGTATTTTTTACCGAATTTTTACCTACATTGGATGTACGGATTCATAAATATCGAATCGGTAAAATTCAGTATTTATGAATCGGTAAATCCAAATTACCTACATAGTTCTTTGGCCTCGAGATGCATACATGAAAGAAGCAGAATGACATCTGAACCACCCATTATGCTATAGCGAGGCCTCATTTCAGGAACTAAAACAACTCAAAGATCAATTATTTAAGTAACTAGCGCAGTGGAAAAGAGAAGGACTGATAAGTAAAAAGGAACATAATTTTCTTAGAAGTGATCATCCCATCACTCCGACTTTATATTTTATCCCTAAGGTCCACAAGAGAGTGACTCCAATGCCCGGAAGACCCATCATTTCTGCTCAAAAAAGACTTCTTGAAGCAATGTCCAAATATGTGGATTTTTACCTACATGAGTATGTGAAAAATCTTCCCTCTTTTATTAAAGATACAGGACATTTCCTTTCAAAACTGCAAACAGTCACCTGGAATGAGGACTGCCATTTTATAGTCAAGGACATATGTTCTCTATACACTTGTATATATCATACCAATGGTTTGAATGCTGTGAAGTACTTTTTAGCCAAAAGAAACATCTAATTCTTCAAACACAATACTATGTTATTAAGAATAATTGAATTGTGTTTATTCAACAATTACTTTCTGTTCAATCAGCAGTTGCGTGGGGTGGCTATGGGGGCATGCTTCTCTCCCAGCTATGGGTGTTTGCATGTAGGTTGGTGGGAGGAGCATGTCCTCAGGCACACCCACGGGGAACTGTTCGCCACCCATGTACTTGAGTGGTTGCGATTCATAGATGATATGTGTGTAATTTGGCGAGGTTCCAAAGAATCTGCACAGGACTTTGATAATGTTAACAATATTAATAATTTAAACCTTGAGTTTACAGCCAATATAAGTAATGAACAGGTGGAGTTTCATGATGTGGAGTTATATATTAACAACAACACTAGTCAGGCAAAACTTCACAGAAAAATCACAGCAGGAAACTCAAAACTGCATGCTAGTAGTTCCCACCCCAGACACCTTATAAAAAGTATCCCGTATGGAGAATTTTTAAGAATTAAAAGAATCTGCAGTTCAAGCATAGACCTCACACAATGCCAAGCAGAATCACTACAGAGATTTCAACCACAGTGCTACAAAACAAAGGACCTACAAACAGCATTAGTTAAAGCTAATAACACCAATAGAGAGACAGGGTCAACTAATACAGTCCTTGATACAACTCCCACTGTAATTGAGAGAAAGGCCAATCTGCACAAAAGGTATGAAATGGTCAGATTAATAACCAGATGTAGCCGCCATGAAAAACAAGTAAGGAGTATCATTTATAAGAATTGGCAATAATAAGAACTGACATCACTCTTTCGCCAATTTTGCAAGAAGTACCCGCAATTACCCTTAGAAGGGCACCATTTATGAGGGATGCACTGGATAAAACCAGCCCTGAGGTACTTACTCCTAGACACTGGCTCTCTAATAGGACTGGATTTTATAAGTGTAGCTCATGCAGAGCATGCAAGTTTGGGGTCAATAAACAGGAATATGCCTCTTCATTTGGACATATTCCTTCTAAATTCAGTGGAATGTTCACTTGCAAAACTGAATTTGTGGTGTACGTACTTGAATGTTCCTGTCATCTACAATACGTAGGCAGCACTAAGCTGCAGGTGTTTAATTGCATTTTGCAACACCTACGTGTGATAGTCAATTCTGACCCCAGCTACCCGTTGCTTGGCATTTTAAGCTTGTTCACAAAAACAATCTGAGTAATTTTAGCTACTTTGTAATAGATGCAGTACCAAGGTCAATAAGGGGAGGCAACAGAGAAAAGAAATTACGGCAGTTGGAGACACAATATATCCTACAACTCGATACCAAGATGCCAAATGGCCTTAATTAGGGAGAGGATTTACATATTTTCTTGTAAATAATGTATATATGATCTTGCATCTGTTTCCCTCCATATAAGAACTGCATCTGTTTTCCTCCTTTAATGAATTGCAGACATCCGCAACTCTCAGTTTTTTACTCGATTGATTTTAGCCAGGTTTTAGCCCTATCTTTTACTTTGTTTTACCTGATTTTATCGGTTTTACTTGGTATCAGTGGGGTTTTTATTTGGTGATTTTAATCGAATTGGAAAAACTGTGAAGGACTCCCCTAATTATTGATGTACTGTAGAAACATTTTGCACTAGGCAATATATAGGTCAAATATCTGCTTATTTGCACTGCTTATTTTGCACATCGGATTGATACTGTCTCTGAAACTGCACCCCATCAGATGTGCATTTATGAATCATATTGGAAACGTCAACCACAGGCTATCTCTAATGTCCATTTATTTGCATTTTTGTACAGAATACATTGCACTAGCACTTTGTAATTAAGAAAATATGCTTACAGGCATAGCACGGCCAATCATTTATATTTATATTTATTTAATATTGGTATTAGCTATGTTGCAATAGCTGGTTTACTTTTACGATTGACACAAGCACTTTTATAAGCACTTGCACTTTTTAAAAAAGTATATTTGCACTAATTATTTCGTTATGCACTTTAATGGCTCAACAATGAAAATCTGCTATGATATTAAACACAAGTTATTACATATATGCCGTTTCTCAGCAGTTACAGTATACTATCGTATCCGAGCCCAGATGTATCAAGAATGTGTTTTACGAATCTGTAATTGCGATAAATTGCGATTCGCAATTGCAGATTCGTAAAATGCGAAGTATGAACAATTTTGCGTTTTTTTTTGCGATTTCTAAAAAATTGCAAAAAATTCTCAGAATTTATTGCGATTTCTTAAATTGCGAAATTCGCAAATTAAGAAATCGCAAAAAATGGGAATCTGCAATGCAGGAACAGGTTGATGACATCACAGTCAGGAAGGAGCGATTACCTGCACCTGCTTGCCTGAGCCACACCCAGTGGCAGTTGGAAGACTGTTTGGAGGCTGAACAGACCTGTTTGAGCTGAGATAGAGTCCCAAGACACACATGAGGGAATGGCTGGAGAGAAAAGAAAGAGGAAGCATAAGTTTTCAGAAAAAGAACAAGAAATACTCATTGAAGAGATGGCTTGCAGCCACAAGTTGCTTTTTGGTAAAAAAGCACTAAAAGTGCCAGAAGCAAGGAAAAGAAAAATCTGGATGGACATACAGCACAAAGTAAATTCTGTGGGAGTGACAAACCGTACCATCGAGGAATTGCGCAAAAGATGGTACGACATGCACCAGAGGTTGAAAGAAAGGGTTGCAGAAAGAGTAAAGGAGGCTAACAAGACTGGAGGTGGTACTTCAACTGCAGTGCAACCTACCCCACACGAGGAACTAGTGGAGGCCACTCTCTTGCCTGAGAGTGTGAGTGTTGTGGCTGATATAGACAGCTCTGACCCTACACAAAGTGCACAAGGTAAGAGGCATGATTTCAGGTCTTTAAATTACTCTGTAAAGCATGTGCATTGCTCTAGTACAAGTGCACAGAGGTAGCAAAGTTTAAGTACTGGTACATTGTTTCACAAACAGACAGCAATGCATCATGGGTGTAGTAGTTTACCTTTTACATTTTGATTTTGTCATCAATTAACACACAGACCCACATAGTACTTTTCAAAAGAAGACTGAAAAGTACTCTTCATGATGTTTATTGTTTGAAGTTGAAAAACTTTCTTGTGTTTATAAAGTTCATCAAACAAGAAACTCATATATCTCACTCTACATCCACAGCACAGTCAAGGCTTTCACGAGATGAAACTGAGGGCAATGATTCACATGTCCAAGATGTTTCTGCTGTAGAGGCATCAGCAGTGATGAGACAGTCTCCACTCCCATTGTACGTAGGAAGCGCAGACATGTTGCCCCTCTGCCTCCTTTAGATGATGACTTCAATAATGAAGATGGTACAAGAGACACTTGTCTGGACACAGTGGTCCCGCGTGGTACTGAAGACCAAGCCCAAACTCCTAGAAGGTCACAAATCTATAGTTTGCAAACATCAAGGAGCAGCAGTGGGCATGTTGAAACTCCAACAGTATTTGCAGGGTTAGAGCAGGATATGTTGAATGTGCAGCGCCTGCAACATAAGTCCCTGAGCTCTATTAATAGGCAACTGTTAAAATTAAACAACAATCAAAAAAACATGGGTGTTGGAATGAAAGCAATGGCTGCATCCATAGACAGACTGTGTGACTCTAGAACGCACTGAAAATACACGCAACAGGGCAGCACACCGTGCGCATGGCAGAATGCATGGCTACACTAAAGCCATTAACAGATTATGTTCTGTCACATGCAACTTTACAAGGCGCAGCATTAACATGCAAAGAGAAATTAGTGACTGTACACAAAACATAGCTAAAGGCCTGGAGAAGGTCACATCTGCTGTGGAAATTCTTCAAACATCTAACTCTGGCGCAAGTGCACTTTTGGCAGCAGCAGACAGTGAGGACACTTCCAGCAGAAGTAGTAGCAATCCCACTCCTACTTCACAGCTGACGCAGAGCAGAAGTGGCAGAAATTCTGGAAGTGCAGCATCTATGGAGAGCATGGAATGTCAGCAGCGCTCTGCGCAAAGCCGCCATTGTAGAAAATGACATTGTGCATTTAAATATAAGACGTTGCACATTAGCAACATTTGTGATATTTTTGTTGTCAACTTAACATAAATATGACTATGCAGAAACATGTCATATGAACAAACAATACTAAGCTTATTGTAACAAAAATAAAAACATTTGTTTTCAAAAGAAAAACATGTTTTGAAATACCTTGTGTCACTTAAAAGTAGTTTTGTGTTATCTCAGTCCATCTTTGGCGGCCTGCCGCAGCTCCTACTCCTGCTGTAGCCCTTCTAGGTGGAGGTATGTCATCATCATCAGATGAGTCTGAGTCACTCACTTCAATTTCTGTACCTTTTCCCATAGCCATGTTATGTAGCATTGCACAGCTAGTTACAATCTTACAGCATGTTTCAGGATTGTATTGCAATGCACCTCCACGTTTGTGTATGCGGCGAAAACGGCTTTTTAAAAATCCAAATGTGCGTTCAATGACACCCCGTGTTGACCGATGTGCCCTATTAAATCTTTTTTCACTTGCATTTGATGGATTCAAATACGGCTTAAAAATGAAATTGCGCACTGCGTAGGCACTGTCACCTGCATGATGGAGAAAAAAGAGTGAGTGTGTGTTACATCAATGAGTAATTGTTGTTGAATGACTGTATGTTTGAGGTTCATTTACCTAGTGGATATCCCTCTCCAAACTGTCCAGCACTCAGACGTCTATGAATTCCACTATGTCTGAAAATTAAGGAATCATGTGTGCTGCATGGGTACTTTGCCACAATGTCATTGATGATATATTTTGCATTGCACACCATCTGTATGTTCAGTGAATGGTAACTTTTTCTATTTCTATATACATATTCTGTGGCTACTGGTGGAGTGATGGCAATAAGGGTACCATCAATACTACCAATTACATATGGGAAAAGCGCAATTTGATAAAAATCCAGTTTAGTCTCTTGCAAGGCTTGTTGGCTGTTTGATAAGTAGATGTGATGTTTAAGCCTACTCATCATTGCATCCAGAAAGGCATGAAAAAAGCGTGACAGAGCACTCTGGGACACTCCACCAACCTCTGCAATGACGCTTTGAAAAGAACCAGAAGCCAAAAGGTGCAGTGAGCACAATACCTGCACATGAGTAGGAATTGATTGTGTCCTGCATGTTTGATGATCCAAAAAGGTTTCAATACATCAATGAGATCCAAAATAGTATGAGGGTGAAGTCTGTATTTGTCATAGATGTCCTCTTCAGTCTGTTGAAACAGCGTAATGCGCAGTCTAAATATTCTTTCCTGTCTCTGTCTCCTCTGTGCAAGGGCTTGGATACGCAGCCTCCTGGCTATCACGTAAAGTCCCGCCATTATGTAAGTTGACAATGCATTGTGGGTTTCTTTTTATACTTTGGAAATGGTTACCACCTGCATGAAGTTGGTGTTAATAGCGATTTCTTATTTTGCGATTTCCATGTTTTTGCAATGTGCGATTTTTTCATACATCTCTTAGCAATTTCTTAATTTGCAAATTCTAGATAGCGAAATTCACAAATGTAGAACCACGCAAAATAAGGAATCGCAATAAAAATCTCAGAAAATGTGTTTTCGCAAAATAAGTAATCGCAAATATAGCGATTACTTATTTTGCGATGCGAATTACTACATACATACAATTTTCCTATTTTTTAGTCGCAAATGCTGTTTTTTAGCTATTTGAAGCATTTGCAACTAAAAAACCTTTAATACATCTGGCCCCTGGTCACTTGCCTTGTAATATAACATGAATTATTATGTATATATATTTTGAATGTCGATAGCTGCTTATAATTCATTGTGTATTTTGCTTCATGTCTATCTGAGTCGGCACAGTAGTAATAGTATTTTGTTGAGCTTTATTATGTGAGTCAGAGGGGCTGCTCTCTCAAGGTGGCGCTATAAAACTATGTCACAGGTCCAGGCAGGCCCTGACCCGGTCGAAACGCTCCATTCTGTGGATTTTGCAATAAAGCCCTGGAAACTTCAAATACGCTGTAGTCCATACCTGATTCAGATTTTCTGAGAAATTGATTTTGTTTCAGGACTGTGGCTTTATTATATATATATATATATATATATATATATATATATATATATATATATATATATATATATATATATATATATATATATATATATATATATATATATATATATATATATATATATTACCTACTGGCGGTCGCCAGTAGGTAGTTATAGTTAGGATTGTTTTCCATAGGAAATCCTCAACATTCTATTTGGAATAACTTTGGCCCTGGTGGATGAATCTTTGTGAATTTCTCAAAGAAGATGGCTCGGTCCGCTGCGCTCATTTCCTGAAAGTTTGGGGGGGATTGGTCAAGTGGGGGCTGAGATAAAAGGGGGGTCCCAAAACGTGTTTTCTCCATGTCATTTTCCATAGGACCTTTAGACTCGGCTACAGGTTGAACGGCTGAATGGATTTATAAGAAATTTGGCAAAACTGTAGAGTCCTGTTCGCAGATTACGCTTTTTTTGGAATGGTGTAAATCCGTTCAGTAGTTGTTGAGAAAATTAAAGTTAAAGTCAATTATATATCTATAGGCGCGCACACGTGCGCGCACCCAAGCGGCTGCGCGTGAGCGGAATTTTTTTGGGCTGCGTGACGTCTGTTAACGTTCGATTCGAAGGAAATCAGGAAGTTTTGTCTGCCATTTTGTCACTGCGAGTAAATATATTGTTCATTTCATAGCGTTGAAACATGGAAAGGGGAGAAGGTAGAGATTGTCTTGCTGCGTAGGTTTTCTCGGGGTGTGTAGTAAGGCCCTTAAACGCGAAAAAATATATATTTTTTCCGGAAAAAAATAACGGGGTGCGCGCTCCCGGTCGCGCACACCTATTCACAAGAGTGTGAAAATGGAGATAAATTAGAAGTTTGAGTGCTTAGATATAAAGTGGCTCTGAAAAGAGCCCTTGTGTTAATTGAGGGGGTCATTAGGATGGAGGATTTTCCGCATCCTCCGGGCCGGCGGAAGCCACCGCCGGCCCGGAGGATGCGGAAAATCCTCTGCGGACCCACCAGGACCCACCGCCACATTAGGATGGCTGGTGGGTCATGGTTTAGGTCCGCAGCTTTTCCGCCGCGGCTGGCTTACAACCGCGGCGGAAAAGCACTAAAATGGTGAAGGTGTCTCTTAGACACCTTCAGCCAGATTAGGATGTGCATGGAAACATGCTTTTCCGCGGCGGCTTTTCCGCCGTGGAAAAGCATGTGTAACTGCACTGCAGGGGCCCTTTGCGGGCCCCCTAGGTGTAGTGGGGGGTGGGGGGTGCACATGGGGGGTACCTATGGTACCCCCCTGCATTTGCGTGCACAATGCAGCAGGCACCGCGCGGTGCCTGCCGCTTTGTGCACGCAAATGCTGTGCATGCATTTTTAACATTGCTGCGGGTGCAGCTTGAAGCTCCACCCGCAGCAATGTTAAAAATAGAGGATGTGACCGCCACCCTGGCGGTCACATCCTAATCTGCACAGAGGGAACGCCGCAGCCCATGCGGACGTTCCCTCATGCTCTGGGGTCGCGGACGGACTCAAGTCCGTCCGCGATCCTAATGACCCCCTGAGTGTTTTCTGCATTTATAAGTAAGTACCGATGCAGAGCCTGATGTTGCAGAGGAA
Source organism: Lissotriton vulgaris (assembly GCF_964263255.1). Classification (NCBI taxonomy): domain Eukaryota; kingdom Metazoa; phylum Chordata; class Amphibia; order Caudata; family Salamandridae; genus Lissotriton; species Lissotriton vulgaris. The sequence goes on along the minus strand of NC_141685.1, from coordinate 1,296,095,566 downwards.
GATTGTGTTTCCCTCATTCGTGAAATGAACACCGTCTCTCCTATAGACGTCTTGCATGTGGTATCGCAAGTTGTTGTGGTAAATAGAACCCATGCTATAATCTCTGAGGAAAGCAGAAACAGATTTATTTACATGTCTCCTTGCTTTCTCAATTTGTGCACAATGTTGATTGGACCAATTCCATTTCTGTCTTTGGCATATATTGGAATATACCAAGGCAGTTCGAGGAAAAAGTGTTATCAATTGTCGAAAGGTATCTTTTAGAAGCATTTCCAGACCTACCCCAGTGATTGTGCCTAGATCGTTCCCACCAAAGTGCACACTTAGCATTTCTAGACCTACCCCAGTGATTGTGCCTAGATCGTTCCCACCAAAGTGCACAATTATAAGGTCTGGTTCTGGGAGGTGCATAAAAGTTTTCGCCAATGGAATCAATTGGTGACATTTCAATCCTCTTTTGCCAATCCATGTTATGTGTACATTTGGTAAGCCGAGGTTGCAAATTCGTCTCCTTAGTGCATATTTTTCACTCCAGTGAATATAACTGTGTCCTATTAGCCAGACCTTCATTTTTAATGTATTTGTAGTCGTCGTCCAATCGGTTCTGGAAGTGGAATGGTAGTTACAAGTTGAAATTCTAAATAAAAAAAAAGGAAGAGGCGGGGTGTGGTTAATAAAATAAAAATGATTGGTTGATTATAATAAGTGGAGATTGAAGAGTACGTTGCATGTTAATGTTTATGTTAAACGAAAAGTATTATTGGGTGTGAAAAAAAGACATGTAACTGAGTTGTGGATTGGCAGGTGTTTCTGGAGGGAAAACAGTCTTCTTAGTTTGCTGTAGAACGTTGAGACATGAACTTTTGACCTGTGCCTTCAGCAAGGTGCAGAATGAGGTGTTACCATGGAAACAGCCGGAGATGGCAGTTGGTGATGGGTGTCTCTCACGTGAGTCTAAAAATATTGTTAAGGACAACCAATTGAAATGTAAATTTGATTTTACAATTTTGCGTCAGGAAATGTGATTGGTTGAAGAGAGTTATATGAGTGTGTATTGACTGGATATCTGTGCCATTGAATTTTGGTTGCAGTGATAAAAGCAATATTCAGAGTTCCGCTAACGAATATCTGTTTTGTGACTTTCACTGTTGTACATCGTTCAAAGCATTGGTAAAGG